>NC_088863.1:16745541-17055375 GCF_032884065.1 Artemia franciscana
GATTACAAATATATAAATTCAGCCAAATATATTAATATATTCATTATTAATTAGCATATATCAATTAGCATACCAAAGCATACCATATATTAATTAGCATACCATATATTAATTAGCATACCAAATATATTAATTAGCATATATTAATATATGCTAATTCAGCATGTTAGAGAACCCTATTGTGAAGGTTCCAAGCGCCTATCAACGAAAATGTCGAATTTTGCCCTTTTCCAAGAAGAAAGATTACGGCAAGCGTTTATTTGTTTTGTTTTTTTGTTTTTTTCCCCAGGGGTAATCGTATCGAACTGATTTTCCTAGTATATCGAGAGAGGGGTGACTAAAAGGGAATTCAAAAGTTCTGATTTCCCTTTTCAGTGACCAAAAAGACTATGCAACGAGAAAGCGATGTTTTAGCCCATACAAGAGAATGGTCTAATATAGACATCTATCTAAAAACTTGATTTAAGTCCGTCAAGTTTTTCACGAAGTTATGTTTTGTGATGCATAATTGCACCTCAGCTACTATGAAGAAAAAGCGGTTGCTCATTTATTTGGTGGAGGGGAGGAGGCACCTAAAAGGACGCATTTTAATGCCAAAATTGCCTAACTCTCAATGAATCTGATAAATATTGGAAGGGGTAGGAAACAATCTCTCATCTCCATTCGTTTAGGCAAAACCTGAATAATGGTGCTGCGGGATGAAGTCTTCCTACTTATTGCAGAAAGATGATTCTGACATTTATTTTAAAGCTTCATTTAAGTTTACTGATTTTCTTCAAATTTCATAATAATTTTCAACAATGATGTGTAAGTGCACATCAGCTATTACGAAAGAAGGCCGGGGGGGATTTTTTAGGCAAAGGAGGTGGAAGCAGATGACCCAGAGAGTGTTTTTTAAGGTCCGACTATTTCAACTCTTAACTAGCCTACAGATAAATACAGAACGAGTTCGGACAAGGCGTGGGGGAAGTTGAAACTGATTTCTAACACCGCTTAATACCTTGAGATATCTTCTGTCTATACCTTTTCATTAGTGCTGGCAGAGTGAGGGGGAATAATCTCATCGCGAAAACCATTTTCTATATATTACAAAATATCATAGTCACTTCCCTACTGGTACAGAGGTAAAAAAGTTAAGACAAGGCACCAAGAGCCTCACCAGAAAATTTTTTAAGGGGGAGGGTTACTAGTGCTACCTGGAGCTTTGTTTTCAGCGATTTTAGATGGTATTATTTCTCTTTTCCTATTGATATTGATAGTTTTTCTGTGTTTAAACATGTCTGTCCGACGTATTTAAACATCAGATAGCCCTGTTGTACAGACTTGTAGAAGAACTAAAGTCACACAGAGTTTTCATAAATATTGTCAGTCATAGCCCTCTCCATCCGCCCAAAACTCTGTAGCAAAAACATTAATAAAACATATTGAACAATTCATTATTAGTCAAAAAATTTGACTAAATATTCGAGATTTTAAAAATCCAACATTTAATTCTTAAGCGAAACAAAATTAAAAAAGAAGAAAGCTACCAATCCATTTAAAATTATGGATACATACAATTTGACAACAAGAAACCAGTAGCCTACAGCATATTTTGGTTAGGCCTGTGCATGATTTGAAGAACAATAAAAAAAAAAACGGTTTTCTTATTTGAAACTAGGGAGCAATATTGAAACCTAAAACAAACACCTCTTCTTAGCCCCTTGCTCTTTACACAAAAGTTTTACTTTTTGTCCCAATCCTCGCAGAACGAATTATGAAACAGGAGGTCGTGGAAATCGAATAACAAATTATTTTTAAAGTGCTAGAAATGTTAGCATCAAGGACAAAGGATTGAGAAGGGGAGCACCCCCCTTCACATGTGACATAATTTCTGTTTTTAAACTTTAATGTTGCACCGCAATTTCAGGTGATAAAACTTTTTTTTTAATTTAATTCTTCAAGATTCGGGACAAAAATTCAAACTTAAGCATAAAGACAAAGGATCCGGAAGGGACAGCCCCTTATATATGGAAAAATTGCTGTTCCTTTTCCCTTTTAATGCCGCTTCTTATTTTCATTTGAAAGGGAAAAAATGTTTTTTATTAAATCTATATTTTGTCACAAAACCTACAGCTATAATTTGCACCAAAAATAGAAGATACTTACAGTATTGGATTTACTAACTTCAAATATATTGATTCAGCAAACCTGAATTATTGTATTAAACTTACTTAAAAACAAAAAACAAAACTGAAAAAAATTTGTTGCATATCTCAACAGAATCAGGATTAAAAAGTCTAAATCAAATGTCAAAATGTAATTTGATAGATTCATATAGGCAAGAATTCAGGAGGGGCAGCACCCAACGTACGGAATGATTTCTTTTGGTTATAATTTTCAATGGAGCTTCTTTTCCTTTCGTTTGAAAAACTTGTTGTTTTTTTTATTGAGTTTTATCCTACAGCTATAGCTGTAGCTTATACCAAAACTTGACGATATATAGTGTTGAGTTTACTATTTTAAGATCGATTGATTAAGCAACCTGAGCAATAGAATTCCTTTAACTTAATTTAAAAAAGTGAAAAATTAATAGTTTTGTATGTTCTCAACGGATTCAATACAAAAGAGATCAAATCAAATTTAAAAAATGTAACTTTAAGCTGGCAAGCCTACTAAGCTTCGGCCACTTGTTTGCAAGTGAGTCCAGACAAATTCAGTCCTTTTTTTGCATACAAGTCCGGTGAACATTGTCCGTCAGGAGCCAGCCTAAGAAAATCGATCATCCCTTAGTTTCTATGTAAAATTCAGTCTATCTATCAACAAGTGAAAATTACATCATTTTTACACAATTCTAGAAAGGCTTACGCCAGCTTTACTTCTCACTCAGACTAACTTTTTTGGCTTTTTTCTCCAATTTTTTTCTCCCGTGTTGCCATGTCTTGATGGCAACACGATTTTAATTTATCTTAAATCTTAGCTATTGAATAAAAGTAGAAATTTTGTCTCGTGTTGAAGCGAACGAATTGGACTACAAATAAATAACATACAAAACTGGCATAAGGAAACTAACCTTAATTAAATCTTGGTCAAGGAAAGGAATCAGCATGCCGATCCAAGGTCAGATGAATAATCTGAATTGGGAACGAGACGACCTTTTCTAATAATGACCTCTCGAATTAATGTTGTATAAGCGTGCGAGTTGTCTCATTTGTCTGAAAGACAAGAGTTTAGTCTTCTTGTTTTATTCATAGTTGCATGCTCCAAAAAGTGATATTCTCAAGATTAATAATGCTATTGCATGAATAGACAATCTGACTCCTTTTTCTACAAGCTACCAGTTTTTCTCATTGCATAGAGCTATCAAAAAAGTTGATCAATCGTTAGGTTTCGTTGTAGTATGTAATAATAATTGTGTTACAATTATTTACCAAGGCTAGTAAAAATTTTGATGCAAAAAAGTTTTGAAGAAAAAACTAAATAGATTGCATACATTGAAAGTTTTAGCTGGTTGATTTTATGTACATAAGAAGTGAATGGATTTAAAACCAAACTTGTATTCTTTATTCGTTAACAATTGCTAAATGGCTCGTACAACCAGAAAAATGAAGGTCTTGTGCTTTTTCTTAGAAGTAGCACAAAATATTGAGCCAGATAAAAATACTATTTCGATCATGTTTTACCATGAAATGGGGATTCAGACCAAATAAGGCGAGTTAGCCAAAAGCCAAAAAGCCAAAAGCTGTTTTTATATCCTTTTTTGAAATTTTTGATGTATAAAAAACATATTGCTTACATATAATAGAGCCATAATATTCATCCAGCGAAAATCAATCTAGTAAAAATTGGGTCAAGCAAAACTCAACAGAAGCAAAATAAAACCTAAGAAAAACTAAAAAAAAAAAGAAAAAATGAAAATGAGAATGTAACTGATGTTATTCACAACGACAGCGATAGTAGACTGACGAGCCTCATGTCTTAGCCCATGTCTTTCATCATCATTTTCATTTCAAAATCATGTGTGTTTAGCCCATTCTTAGGCTAAACACATATGATTGTTACAATACTACCCATTATCGTTGTTCTACGAATCAGGTTAGCTCAAGAGCGTTAATATAGTAAAGAGTGACGTATCTCTCATACATAAATTCTGCTTTACTTTTTTTTTCTGGCCATTTTCTATTGAAGCAGAGGTTGTGCACACTTCTGAGGGCTATAATTTGATTGAAAATTGTGAGTCCTAGTACGATTTATAGGGACTGATAGGAATTGGAATTTACTCTACTGCCTTGTTTGCCTTCAGGTAACCTGTTTTCCGCCTAATAAATCTAATGGCTTCTAATAAAATATTCCAGGTAGTTATCTTGTTCAGAATCCTGGAGGTGTCTGATAAAATTCCGAGCCTTGAAAAAAAGAAATGTTTTTAATTGAATTTAATTTTACCACTAAATCTACAGCTGTAATTTGTACCAAAAATAGAAGATACTTATTGTATTGGATTTACTAATTTCAAATAGATTGATTCAGCGAGCCTGTGATATGATACTAAACTTACTTAAAAAAAATGAAAAAACTAAATTCCGATGTCTAATAAAATGGAGATGGTTAGGGGGGCAAAACAGGCTATATTATATACGTCTATGATTAGTTTGAAATTTGGATGGTAAAGACAATGGGGCAAAGAAACGCTGATGTAAAAATAAAGTCCATTTTGGGTACAAAGACCCTTCGAAAATAGTCCTGAAAAGACCCAAATAATTTTTTTTTGATAGGTATCAAAATTACATTCCTTAGTTTCCTTCAAAAAATGGAAAACTGAAGGCCAACAAAATCCAGCTTACTTTTTTTTTATCAAATAACCTGGAACATACATTCATAAGTTCTTGGTTCAAGGGGTTCCAAATACACAAAAATTAAGTTGATGCAAAGGACCTTCCAAAATGGGGTCAAGATTAATTTTTCGATTGCTTGAAATTTATATTTTACAGAAGATAATCCCCGATAACAATTCACAATACTGAAATATTCCGGTGATTATGCTCTGAACGCTTTGTGATAGTGTCTTTCGTTCATGTCTTGGAGCAGAATTTATATTCAAACAGGCCAGATGATGACATGACAGATGACCGGCCAAAATATTGGTAAAGTTAACAAGTTGTGCAAAAAAATTCATAGGAGGCGGAAGTTCAAACACCTTCATTCTATTATGACTTTTTCTGCTGTTTTTATAACAACCTGTATTAACGTTAATACTCATCAAACTTCTTTGGAAAAGTCACCCTAAGTAAAAGCTATCGAACCTATATCTAAATATTACACTCTCCATTGTAGGCTAGAATTTCAGCAGAAAAAATGTCTAAAAATTAAGTTCTATCCACTCTAACTTCATGTTTTCTTTCTTTCAAATTATTTCCAAGAAGAGTCTTGTATAGGGCTAGCAAACTCGATTATATAGAGAATTAGTTCAAAAATAATTTCAAAAAATGAAATCGTAGCAATGAGGCGAGATTTTAAGGACTTACACGGCGAAACTTACACAAATGAATAAAACAAAGGAAAACAAATTAAGTAGTTTTTGCATGGGCAGCGCAATAGCGCTCGGCTGTGGAACTACCAAAGATATTATGTGGCATATTGATTAAAAATAAGTTATGTATCGATCCTACTGAAATCACGCTCGCCTAATCGATTGGCTTATTAAGAATATTTGTATCCCCTTTGTTTTTGAGGCATTCTCAAATATATATTCCACTCAAGACGCGTCAAAACCAAATTTCCACCTGTTTTGCAGATCAAAAAGTATAAAGTGCATGATTCTTCCATTGCCGCAAAGATTGACAAATAACCTTTTTGAGCTGTCAACTTTTGGATTGTCGAAAGTCGCACATAACCTTATTGATTTAAAAAGAAACCTCTTCCACAAAAGAGATTTTCCAAGAAATGTAAAGAGTTACATCAAAGTTAAGATGTGCGGAAATAAAGTCAAAAAGTATCTCAACTTTAAAAGAACAAAAATAATTATAAACACATGGGTAAAACTCAAAATAATAGAAATTACAAGAAATTATCAATTCGAACTTCAAACGACAAGAAACTACCCAAAACTGGAGCAGTACTAGCCCCTTTCCTTCCTCGGTTCTTTTTGAAGACTAAAACGTCATTCGTGCTTTATCTGAAACAATTTTAATTAGTAATAGCCCTACTCCTATTTGTGATGCTTTTTTTCAATTAACTTTGAATTGTTTATTTATTGTTTTTTCTGTTCGTATGGGTTTATTTTATTTATTTATTTTGTTCGTTTTACGTTTGAATTACCATTTAAATTCATTTCTGCTTGTCTTAGGTTCAACGTAGTTTTTTGCTTTTCTTTAAACTCATTTGTGGATTTTTTTTTTAAAGTAACTTCATTTTATGGCCTTTCAAAACAGTTCGTGGTAACAAACTGTGAGAAAGAAGCGACCAGGCTCAATAGTAACCGAAACTCTAAGAAATGAAATTTTGATAACGATAGATACATGAAAAGAATTAGATTTTTATGCTGAAATAAAAAAAAAAACTAGTTTTTTTAACTGAAAGAAAAAAGCGACTTTAAAACTTAAAACGAACATTAATTACTCCGTATATGAAAGGGGTTATTCTCTTCTCAACGCTCCGCTCTTTACGCTAAAAGTTGACTCTTTCTCTCAATTCTACTTTATTAAACAGTAAAAACTTCAGCGTAAAAAGCGGGACGTTGAGAAGGGAATCGCCCCTTTCATACACGGAGTAATTTCTGTTCGTTTTAAATTTTAATGTCGCTCCTTACTTTCAGTTAAGAAATAGTTTTTTTTCTTTAATTTCTGAACATTTTTGAATTAATGCATGTTTGATTTTGGTTCTCCGCACATAAATTATTAAAATGAAATTTGCATGTTAATTCTTTTTTTTGGATAAATGGCTTTCTCTTAGTTTTGATCAGACAACTTTGAGAAAAAAGGGATGGGGGAGGAGGCCTAGTTGCCCTCCAATTTTTCGGTTACTTAAAAAGGCAAGTAGAACTTTTAATTTTTAACGAACGTTTTTATTAGTTAAAAAATATACGTAACTTAAGAATTAACTTACGTAACAAACTTCTATATTCGTATGTTTTATTATACATATGAAAGGGTTTATCCTCTCGTTAATACCTCGCTCTTTACACTGTAGCTTAAATTGTGTTCCCAATTCTTTAAGAATCACCCCTGAATCAGAAAGGCAATAAAATAAATAGTTGAAATTACTACAAATTATTTTAGAGTAAAGAGCGAGGTATTTAGGAGGAGAAGAACCCCTCACACGCTTATTAATCTCTGTTCGTCTTAAGTTCTAATGCCGCTCATTACTTTCAGTTGAAAAAACTTTTTCACATTTATTTTTTCATTGTTTTTTTATAATAATGCTAGAAAATCCTGCGCCCCCTTCATTAAATTTCTCTTCCCCCCATGACTTATTCCTCCAAGGAGAGATCCTCCCATATATCCTCCTCCCCTCAACCCACCCACCCAAACCCCCAACCCAAAAAAATCCCCCTGAAAACGTCTGTAAACTTCCCAATATCCATTACTGTGTGTAAACACTGGTCAAAGTTTGCAACTTGCAGCCCCTCCCCCGAGGACTCTGGGGGAGTAAGTCATCCCCAAAGACATAGTTATTATGTTTTTCGACTATGTTGAACAAAATGGCTATCTCAAAATTTGGTCCGTTGACTTTGGTAAGAAATTAGCGTTGGAGGGGGCTTAGGTGTCCTCCAATTTTGTTGGTCACTTAAAAAGGGTACTAGAACTTTTCATTTCCGTTAGAATGAGCCCTCTTGCGGCATTCTAGGACCATTTGGTCGACACGATGACCCCTGGGAAAAAAAAAAACAAAAAACAAATAAACGCACAACCGTGATCGGTCGGCAAAAAATACGAAGTTCCACATTTTTGTATATAGGATCTTGAAACTTTTACAATAGGGTTCTTTGATACGCTGAATGCTATGGTGTAATATTAGTTAAGATTCTATGACTTTTAGGGGGTCTTTCCCCCTTTTTTCCAAAACAAGGCAAATTTTCCCAGGCGCATAACTTTTGATGAGTAAGACTAAATTTGATGAAACTTATATATTTAAAATCAGCATAAAAATCAATTCTTTTAATGTAACTTTTAGTATCAAAATTCCATTTTTAGAGTTTCCCTTACTATTGAGCCGGGTCGCTCCCTACTACAGTTCGTTACCGCAAACTGTTTGATTTCAAATATACAAGATTCATTAACAAAAGTGAAATAGCTCAAAATAGGGATAAAACCTTTTAATTGACAGTGAACAGATATAAAATTATTTAAATGGATATTTCGAACACATATACAGTGTTGATCATCAGCAGTAAAACTACTGATGATGATAAACACTGTATATGTGTTCGAAATATCCATTTAAATAATTTTATATCTATTCACTGTCAATTAAAAGGTTTCAACACTATTTTGAACTGTTTTACTTTCGTCATGGAAAGGCAGTGTGGTCTTCGAAATTATCTAAGATTCATTAAGTTGGAAATTCCACACAATGCTTAAATGGGAAGATGTATTGACCAAAGACAGTATATGCACACTACTGCTAATATTACTGTCATTACCAATGCCACATTTACGACTACTGCTGCTGCTAACACTTCATCAGCTACTACCTCTATAAAACTACTTGTAAGGTTAAGTGCAATAAAATTTCATCATTAAGATGAAATGTATATAAATATATAGGCTATCAAAAGGACATACTAGTATTCTCAGAGTATCGGTTAGTTGTATTAAGTTGAAACTTCCGGTACTTGATGAGAGGGATGTTCAACTAACCAAAAGACAATACGTTAATACTACTGCTACTACAATTACTAGTGCTATTACTCTTAATACAACTACTATTAATACTAATACTGCTACTTTGGCTGCTGTTACAACAATCCCTAAGGTTATGATAAAGGTTAAATTATCAGGGAATTTTGAGGATGGTAGGTGAACTGAGTCACAACACGCCATATGTATGCAGTTTGTCAAAAAGATCAGCAGTATCTTATGAACAGTTTGGTTTTTGAAGTTTAAACTTATAGGGTTTGTTGGGGGGATGCTGCACTAACCAAAAGACAATACTTGTATCCAATTGCTGCTCTTCTACTTATACGATTACTACTCCTACTATTGTTACACCTTCTACCACTAAGACTTAGGCTTCTGCTTTGATTGTACTGCTACTACTACTACTAATTCTACTATTAATTTTACTGCTACGACAACTACTGCTACTACCATAACTGCTGGCACTGCTACTACTGCTACTAAAGTTAAGAGTATTAAGACCAAAATTTTGGGAATATTGATACTGTGTTGAACTAAATTTGAACACATTGTGCCTACAAAGGTCGTCAGAGGACGTGTCAGCAATTCTTCAGGCATGGCTGGTGCTATTAAATTTAATTTTTCAGCTTGTGTTAAAAGGGATTCTGAATAAGCTAAAGGTGATATGCGCATACTGTTAATGCTACCGCTACTACTATAACTGTTTCTGCTTTGCGAGCTAAGGGTGTTAATGTAAAGCTTTCAAAGAATATTTAGACGGATGTTGGACTAAATCAAACGAAATTTGAGCATATAGATTTTAAAAAGATTTGACATATGAATGTCTCAAGAAAGGCTTACACTATTAAGGTTAAGTTTTGGTGGATTTTGAAGCACCCAGAATATGTTTATTACTAATATTACCATTACAGATACTGAAACTAATGACGCTAAGGGTATTATGGTGAGTTCTTAGGGAACGCTTAGGGGGAGTTTAAATTAAAAGAAAATCTATATGTATGTAAGTATCCAAAAGGGCATATAAGCAAAATTATAGGCAGCGTCACCCTATAATAGCAAGAAATATCATTGAAACTTTTCAAGGAGCTATTTTGTCTGTAAATTAAAAAGCTCTAGTGCCCTTTTTGAGTGATTGTAGGTCAAGCAGTTTTTCTACCAAGCCCATTCATATTCCGAACTAATCCAGTGAAAATTTTGAGACATTGATTTAGTTCAGTATATAAGGTTAGTACAATAACTATTTCTATAGGGATATTGGGTATATCAAACCCCAACAGCTATACAATTGGCAAGCTATGCTTAAAAAAAAATGTTGCTTTAAAACTAAAGAAAAGGCACTGTGTGTGTAGTAGCCAATAGAACACCTCAGCAATATCACGAGAGCGACTGGGGGGTATTAAGTTGACACTTTTGTGGTTATTGCTATTACTACTTCTACTATTACAACTTAATCAATAAAAAGAGTTTAAGTATATACAGGTTATTAAAGAGCCGAGATATATTTTTTTTTGGGAATGACATTAAGTTTATTTTTCATTTAAGCTTGAGGAGGTATAAAACTCAATTGAACAACACTATTTGTGTCAGAATTAAAAGCTGTTGAAAAATTTTCTACAGCGTACAAATAGCAGGTCCAGGTTTCTTATGAAAAAATCCCATAAAGAAATAGAAAATTCCATGAAAAAGACAATGTCAATAAAAAGAAGAAACAAAAATTAATTGAAAACTTTGAAACCCCAAAGCAAACAAAAATTACAATAATGTACCGAGTCAAACTCCAAACGAGGAAAAATTAACAAGAGTAGGGTTGATACCCTCTGCTATTTCAAGACAAGAAAGATAATTAGCACTTTGCTAAAAATAGAACAATTGAATGTGGATTGTGAGTTTGTGGATTGTGGATTGTCAGTCTTCAAATAGATTTCGTACCGTGAACAACTCAATAATAACATTTTTCTGGATTTTAACAAAGCTGATTTTGCAATCTCTGAACAAACGAAGATCTCTTACGAAACCTGTCTGACTAGTTTTTTAGCAAGAAATTAGACACTTCATTTAGCCATCAAGCAGTAAGAATATAATTAGGAATTCCGATATTTATAGGAAATCACGCTCTGATAGAGGTGGCGAGACTAATTATTCATTAGAATAACTAATTATTCAGTGGCGAAGAATTCCGATATTTAGAATTCCGATAGAAGCCCCCCTTGCGAACGATTGCGTTACGATAAAAGTGAGAGGAGAAAAGTAAGCAGAAGGGCGGGGGAGAGCTGTTTGCAAGAGCCGTGGTACCCGCCGGGCTTGTCCCTTAAATTGCGGGGACAAGGTAGGCAGCCTCCAACGCTTCCCTTACTTCTCTCGCAAGTGAACCTTCAATCTAGAGAAAATGGGAATTGGCAATTGGCGCGAAAATGAACTTTTCTACAATCCTATCCTGTGCTTTGTACAGAAAAATCTTGCAAAAGGAGTTTCGCCCGATACGATAAAAGAGTACTTGGCCGATTTCTTCGAGTCTTCTTCTCTTGGTGAGACCCGTAAATTGCTTTTTTTAAATCTTTTTCCGAATGAAGTCCCATCGAAGCGCGTAGGAGCCAATGCTGCATTAAACTGTGCTTCGGACATTATTTCTTCGCTTGTAAAGTGCGATTCCCAGAACATAAAGCTTCCGGACTTTGTTATCAAATGTCCCAGCGAAGTGCCAATGATCCCTGTCGATGCCTTCAGTACCCTCAGTGCCAAGGTGAATTCTTGCCTTGAACAGCTGCGTGATATTGCGTCCAAGGTTACAGAGGGACAGTCTAAGCTTGTAGCCCCCACTCAAAATACGAAAAAACCATCCTACGCTGTCGTTGTAAGAAACCCACCCCCGGAGCTCAGCGACCCTATCCTTCGTATGAAGAAGCTCGAAACGTTGGATGGTCACGACGGAATCATAAGTCTAAAATCTAAGCCACATAGCAAAAGCTGGGTTGTGATGGTACGCGATAAGCGCTCAGCCGACTCGCTTGCTGAAGCTGTTACTAGCTCCATCCCTAACGTTGGAGCCAGAGTGATTGATAAAAAGCCTTTAGCTGTGGTCCGGGATATACCCCATAATTATTCAAGAGCTGATTTGGAGGCCTCAGTGGAAGGACTTATTAGTGCTAGTCAAATCGGCGACTCTCGTACTTTTCGCCTCGAGTTCGTCGACAAAACCGCTCTGAATGCGGTTCTGGAGTCGGGAATCCGTATTGGATATGAAATTTTTCGCGCTAAGCCCTTTCAATCCATTCCGCGTCGATGCTTTCGCTGTCAAAGTACTGATCACCTGATTGGAGCTTGTCCCAGCTCACCAGCACATCCCAAGTGTTCCAGATGTTCTGGCCCTCATGTGAATTCCAAGGAAAACCCTTGCCAAGCCTCACCAAAATGTGCAAATTGCACTATGGAACACGTAAGTTTTAGCCTGAAATGCAAAGTTCTCCGATCGGCTCTCAACAACGCTAATAAATGAATGCTCAAACTCCGTTTAGCTTTGTTTCCCTTAATATTAATGGTACAAAAGACAAGGATCTACTGATAAGTGAGCTACTTGAAAATGATATTGTGTTTCTACAGGAGCACCTTCTCTCTAAAGTGAATGTTGATAGCCTAAAGCGTTCTCGGACCCATTATACCTTCTTGAGAGCCGCCCAAAAAACCCGTGGAAGACCATCAGGAGGTCTGGCCATCTATTTCAGACACAAGACTCAGCCGATATTATTGCAAAGCGACGCTAACATCTTAGCGATAAAATGTGGTGATACCGCATTTATAAACATTTATTTCCCCTGTAATAAAAAGACTGTGCAGTCATTGTCTAGTTTTTCACAAGCATGTAATCGCCTACGAACACTACTTAGCGACCTTTCAAAACAAAATACCAAATGGGTTCTCGCCGGTGACATGAACACTGACTTATTATCTAATTCCGACCGATCTGAAATCTTTCTCGAATCACTACCTGGAGGATTCCATCTTGCTGATAAAGATCTTCTATTTACTTATATTCACAATCGTGGTGGTCTTACTTCCAACCTTGATCATGTAATTGTGTCAGATTCAACTCTACTTTCATCAATAGTTCATGTGGAAGACTCTAACATCGACGACGATCATTTACCAATCACGTGCCAACTATCTTGCTCCATGGCGACCTCTGTGCAACGTAACTCTCCCAAGTGGTTCTCAAAGTTAAATTGGGAAAATACCAATGTTCCACTTTATGTATTGACATTGTCCCAGTTATTATCATCTATTAAAGTGCCTTTCCACTTATTGCAAACATCTGTATCTGCAACTTCAACGCGGATAGATATCAACTCGTATTATCAGCAAATAGTGTTCTGTCTAAAGTGTGCCGCTAAAACAGCTGTACCCTCCGAGTGCGTGCGAACGGGTACTCGCAATCCCTTTTGGAAAGTTGATCCTAAAGTGAAGATAGCTAAACAAAAAGCTAAGTTCTGGCTCCGTATGTGGATAGCCTGTAATCGTCCTTCTTCTGGTTCAGTACATCAAATAAAACAGAAAACCAAACGAGAGTACAAATATTCCCTGCGCAGAGCGAGACTGAATGCCTGGGATGGTCCTTGTGACAAGAAATCCTGGGATCGTGTTATAAACAGTGTTAAGTGTTCACCTCCAATTAATTCGTCTCTTCGGCTATGTGACTTCGTTTCTTATTATAAAAATATTTTGCTTTCGTTTAATATTAATCTCCAAAATCATTTTACAAAGCTTGTAAACTCAATCCTCCCAATTCGTATCAACCAATCTCAAGTGTTGTCGGTGGAATCTGGTGTTATACTCCGAGCTCTTATGCAAGTGAATAAGTCTGAGTCTCTTGATAGTGATGGTCTTTGCTTCAAGTTTTTTGCTTATGATTGTCCTGAACTGCTGAAGCATTTGCAATTATTGTTTCAGATGTGTTTGGCACAGTCCGTCGTGCCAGATAGTTTTTTGTCCGGTTGTATATCTCCCATAGTCAAGAGGGGTAAGGACCCCAGTGCTTGCTCTAATTATCGTCCTATCACTGTGTCTTGTTTTGTTAGTAAGCTATTTGAATATGTACTGCTACCGGCCATTAACTCCAAGTGCAATTTTACTCCCTTCCAGCTTGGTTTTAGAAAAGGTATGGGCTGTTTTCAAGCTCACCATATTGTGGGTAGGCTAATGAAACAAGCTGTTGCTCAAAAAAGTCCCCTGTATTGTTTGACTGTTGACATATCTAGTGCTTTTGATAATGTAATTCATTCAAATGCTTTGTTTTCTCTAGCAGCCTCGGGTGTTAACCTTTCTATTGTTTCCGTGCTTAAGTATTGGTATGCTAATTCTTCAGTTAGGGTGAAGTGGAATGGTACGGTAGGGGAGTATATTTCTGTTAAAAAAGGCGTTAGGCAAGGTGCCGTGTTATCCCCGAGCATTTTTAAATGTGTTTTAGCTTCGTGTCTCCAACGTCTTCAACCGTCAATTTTTTACAATGATAATTTAGGCATTAGTCACGTTGCATATGCTGATGATGTTCTGCTTCTTAGCCGGACAAAAAATAGTCTAATTACCAACTTCTACCGGCTTTCAGCCGCACTATCCACAGTAGGCCTTTCAGTTAATGCCTCCAAATGTGAGTTTTTGTGTTTTGGGAGTCCTCCACCAGCATCACCTCTTTGCTTGGGTTCTTTAACTATACCATGTTCAGCAAGTATTAAATGGTTGGGTCTCTCTTTTTCCACGTCACTTTCGTCTACTTGCTCCGCTATTACGTCCAGCGTGCTGAAAAGTATGCGGGTTGGATACGCGAAAATTTCACCAAATCGTGGTCGGTATAACCGAAATGGACTATGCCGTCTTTATTCTAGTTTTTGTGCCCCTGCTGTTTTTTATCTTTCTGGTTTTGCTTTCCTCCTTCGCAAGAAGGATACAAAGAAAATACGCTCAGGATATTTTAAGTATTGCAAGTATTTGCTGCGTCTGCCTCGGTGGTATCGGAATCATACAGTCGTCTCTAAATTTGACATCGTTGATGCGCCCTCGCGACTGAAACATTTATCTAAAGATATATGTTTTAAAACTCGGCAAATGGTCGGTGTTTTTGACCCTCTTTGGCCATTTTTTGATTGGAGGTAATTTATTTATGTTGTATGTCGTTATGCTGCTATGATATTTATGTTGTTATGTTTTTTGTCTTGTTTTTTCTTTTTTTGTGTGTTTACTCCACAGTTTAATGTACTTTGTGGGTTATAAATAAATTATTATTATTTATTATTATTATTACTTAAATAATAAAAGTGAGAATTTTCTTATGTATTTTGTTTTTATTAAAGTGCTAGTTATGTTCTGCTTTTGAGAAGGCAAGGGGGTTGATAACCTTACTCATGTTAAATTTTTGCTCATTTTGAATTTGACTCGGCTACTTATACTAATTTCTGATCATTTTGGGTTTCATTTGTTTGTTGATGGTGATCTCTGGCACTTATAACTATTGGAAGATTACCTGACTTTTTATCTGCTAATTTTTGGTTTAATGAAGCTCTTCACTATTTTTTGAGAGACTTGTTTTGTCGAAAAAGTTTTGAAAATTAATATAAAAAAAGTCTTTTTCTTTGGATTTAAGCGCAATTGGTATCCCAATTTTTCCCCATTTTTAAGCATTGCTTCGATATTATGTTTTATTGTTTTTTGTGCTGGCTATTGAGTTTCGGGGGGGGGGGATTGTAATACTATAAAACTTTAATATTTTATTTGTTAATGTACTCATTATTCAAAAAAAATTCTTCTTCTATAAAGGAAATATCATCTCAAATTTATAGGGAGTTTCTTATGCCGAAATTGCAACTTGGTTGTTTCGAATTTTACAATTCCTTATGATTGTAATTTAGCTAGTTTGAAAATTTTCTCAATCCTTATATCTCTTTTATGTGTATAATCAAAGCTTCCAAGTATAAGAACTTTAAAAAGGAAATTGGTTTATACATACAAACTTTAAACTCTGGAAACTTTAATTAAAAACATGGTTGAAGACATTGTCTCTGCATTTTAACAATGAAAATTAAAATATTAACAACAATGTTAATACTTATAACAAGCTATAATTAATTGTAAAACTGAATATAAATTGCAATGAATGAATTATAACCAGTCTAAATATAAACATTAAAATAAAAATAGGAAAATAATGATGTCGATATTGAAACTTGTAACGGACATTAATTGTAAAACCGAATATGAATGACAGTAAATGAAATATAACCAGTATAGATATAAGGTTTCACATAAGAAATAAACAGCGATTTTAAGAAATTTGACGAGCCGTATTTAATTGTAAAACTGAATATAAATTGAAAAGAATGAAACAAATAAAGTATAAATTTAAATATTAAAATAAAAATATTAAAATTTAAACATCAATATTAAAACATATAACGAGCCGTAATTGGTAGTAAAACTGACCATAGGTTTCAATGAATGAAATATAAACAGCATGAATTTGATCATTAAAATAAAATAAAATATATTAAAATATATAGACAGCGATTTTAAAACTAGTTAAAAGCCGTAACTGATTGTAAAACTGACCATAAATAGCAATGCCTGAAAAATAAGCAGTAAGAATACCAAATCAAAATAAAAAATAATTATAATTAAGTATAAACCGTGACATTAAAACTTATAAGAAGCCGTAATTGGTTGTAAAAACTGAAAATAAATTGTAATGAATGAAGAGAAAAGATCAGAAACAGACATTAACCACAATACATAAGCTGTCTTTCCTTTTTGGAAAGTCATTCCTTGTTCCATTGTGGAACAAGAACCAAGATTGCTACAAAAGCATTGCAGACTATTACGACAATTATTATTACTAATACTGCTAACGACCCATCTTAGTGTCGGGTTGAATGGAAAAAATACAGCCATACAGTTATCTCCTCTCCCCTGCTCCACTTAGTTCATAGTTTCACTCTTTACTGCCTCATATGGAGCTCTTCTTCCGTTTACGTCTTTGCGAAGGTTTTTGAGGGGAGGTATAGTGGAAGCGCCTTTGAACCGTTTAACTACAAATGTTTGTCTAGTGCAATAGCCTTTTTTTTATCATTGAACTCCTAACAAACACTGTGGCAAGAGTAAACTTTTTTTGGTTTCCCAAAAACACCTTGTTATGAAAAGCGTCGTTTTTCCCGACGTTGGTAGACCACAATGATCTGAACGATGTTTGAAATTAATACATATTGTTGTTGTCAACGTATTAAACAGCTGGAAAACAATAACTGTAAAATGTATTTGTCCAATAAATAAATAATATTAATTTCTCCTTTCAGTGCTCATACTATGATGTTCAAGAAAAAAAATTAGAATAATGCATTTTATTTTATTTATAATAAATATAAAACTTTTTTTAATCAACACTTTACAAAAATAGCACATAAATGATTTGAAAAACACTTAGAAAAGGGTCCCTTTGGACCGCGGCGGCCGCTGGTGGTGGCTGGTCGAAGGTCGGATCTTTTCCCCTCTCCCGGGCCGGAAGCAGAAACGGGGATATAAGTAAATAATTTTCAAAAATCATTTTTTAAAGATATATAAAAATACATTGAAAACACAACAACAATAATTCTGCCTTGTATGCACGGAACATATTGCTTATAAAATCTCTTCTACCTCCCACCTTCTGCTACTGAATTTAAATTATTTCTCCAGACCAAGACGTGGTCGATATTTTATACATCTTGATCTGAAGTGAGGAATTTCCCATGCGGTAGTACTTTCACGCCACCCTCACATGCATAGACTTTATCCGATATAGCTGACACGGCATTTTTTCTGCTCTAACCGTGTAGTTTTTAAATTTTAAAGAATAAATCTTCATGATTTTCACCTTTTTAACTAAACTACTTTCAAAACAATTTATATAAATACTCATATCGAAACATAGTGTGTAGGCACCCCCTCGCAGACGTTTTTGATGTCCTCGTGGTGATTTTGCACACACTACACCTTTGGACCTGCAACCAAACCATTAGATTTCAAGCCATTCCCCGTCTCAGGTTTTAAATATAATAGTTTATTTTGGGCCCTGTGTTTCACTAGCTTCATATAAATGAAAGTAAACAATACCATCAATTTCAAAAAATATCCTTGCGATTCATTTTCCTCAACGGTTGCAATGCTGGGGATAATTTCTAGCTTAAGGATTGTCAAGTCATTTGTAATTACCACACAGCTAAGTTTTGTGAGACATTGCCGACGGATGAAGGAAATACATATCCAAAAAAACTACACCCGACTTTTCACCTGTGCGTTGTTCAGTTGGGTCATTTTTTAGGATACGATCCCCGTGGAAAACTTACCCTCCCCTCATGGAGCTCTCTGCAAACAGATGCAGATCCACATCGGTGATCAACTCTATTTCTTCTTTACTGATTTTTAAAATTAAATCCATCACCAGATTTGGAGTTAAAAAATAATACCCCGAATCCAAATCCAACCCAAATTCCTGATAGATTTAATCTATGTTTTTAAACACAATATCCAATAACGTAAATACAGCACTTGCCAGGTACAATTTACAATAATCCGCCTCATTTTTACACCCTCTCTTTGCCTAAACTTTCTTAGCAAATTCATAGTCGGTAGTGGCACATTGAAAATCCTGAAGTGAATCAGAAAACAATTCGATGGACGTTAACTTTTCCTCACGAAGCCTCGAGGTGTAGCTGTAGTACTCATGCGGATATATGCCCTTACACGTTAATTATTCATACGTTTCACTATCTAGAAAGCGCTCTTTGAGGAGGTTGAAACTAAACAAATCGTTACTTTTTTTACTTGAATCAACTGACTTAGAGATTTGAGTAAAAAAAAACTATAAAATCTAAAGAACGGATTTCATTTAAGCCCGTATTACCATTATCTATTGTTTTCCATGGGGGTTGTAAGACTAGCAGCTTCTCAGATGGTTAGGATATGGTATTATACGAAAAAACCGACCTACTCATGCGCCATCTACAGCTTCACCTTTCTGCAAACGTGCCAACACCGGTAGAATGAAATTCAAATTTGAATCGGAATTGTGTATATAATAAGTTAGAAACTACTTCTATTTAATGTTTAGATTCATGATTTATGGCCGGTCCAAAAAACTTGCTACCCCCCATAAAATTAGATTGCTTGAATAATCGTGATTGCGAACTGATATCCCCCAACTACCCTCAACAAATTTTTCCTTACAAAGTCAACACATTTTTTCAACTTCAATGGCCAAATCGTCCCCTTATGAAAGAGTCATTAGATAACTCATATTGAGCAACCGTGAAATTGACTTACTTGTTGCTTTAGTAAGTGCTGTCATGGTTGGAGCCATACAATCTTCCCCACTCAATATCTAAAAAATTTTTATCAATTGTATGGTATTACTTGAGTCTCTTTTTGCCTGAGCATAAGAGACTGCAATTGCTTCATGTTCTTTAATACAATTTAAATTAAAAGAATCGTACGCATCTGTGAGTTTAGTTTCGCATTCTGATGCCATATTGTCACTCTATAGGAGTGAACTTTGAAAATTCGTGAAACGCAAGATGACCTTGTCACTGCTAACCATTTCCAAAGATTGACACCCAAGCCACTTACAGTGTCTCAAATAATGCTTTAGCTATTATTTAGTGTGAAATCTAGAAAAAACATAATGGAGAATAGTAGCACGTTAACCCCCCTTATTATATTTTGAGCCCCCACACAAAACCCAACTAATATCTATAATTGGATTAAACGTCCAATTAAATCAGGTTCCAAATCAGGTATGTAAACAAGCCATACACAGTACATCACCAATTGAATGGACAGAGCCCTTACTGGATATATCATCCCCTTTTTGTATGTGCACTTACCCACCACATAATCTGTATCATATCTTAAGACAGAAACACCAACCATTAAATGTTCATTAGCCCACTCAAAAATATATATTCTCTTAAGTATTAATAGATACTGCTCATTTAAACAATTATAATATACTTTAGAAAACTCTACCCTACACAATTAGATGCCAATTTGTCAAAATGTATTTTACCGGCATCATCTCTCAGGAATTTGTGGCATTATCTCTCAGCTATAAGGCATGCATGTTTGAACTACTGAAGCCCTGTTGCAAAACAAATTTGTTGTACACATCTTTTAAAATAAATTCTTTTTTCGATATGCATATATTTATATCTAAATTTGCAATAAATAATACCACTGACTCACTCCCCCTCTTGTTAAAGTTGACAAGTTTTGTAAAAAAAAACTGTGAGCCCAATCCATAAATACAACCTCGCAACCTAATACATGGTGATATAAGAAATCCACAAGTTATAAAAAAAAGACTCCGCTGAGCTTTGAACTCACACATCGCAGGATTCAATGTAGTAAGTGCTGATGATTACACCATGAAAGGTTCATACGGCAAAGAATTCTAACATTAGGTGATCTGCATAATTGATACAACTTATCTCTGAGGCCCCAGAAAACTTCAATTTAAATTATCCCTGAGAGCTTCAATTTAAATTTAGTAGGAGACTGAGTTTTAATCGTCCGGGTTTTAAAATACAGAGCTAACTCTAGCCTACACTAACTGAAATGGTTAATATGAAGAGCAACTTCAGAGATTGATGAACTATATCAAAGGCAAGGTTTTAACCGCTTTGTTCAAAACTCCAGAACAAAAACTATAATAAATAAGCAGTCATTCCATTGTTGAATTCATTCCGTTGTGGAACAAGAGCAAATATTGCCACAAAAAACGGAGAATATTACTAAAATTATTATTTCAAATACTACTGATAACTCATCTTAGTATCCTTCCTCTGCTCCACTCAGTTGATAGTATCACTCTATACTGCCTCTTCCGAAGCTCCTCTTCCCCTTTTATCTTTGTGTACGACTCTTACCATCCTATTTATGTGAATTTTACCTTTCATTTGGCCCTACTTAGATTGACCAATTCAGCCATATTAGACAAACATTATAATGAATAAAATCAAACAGTTCGTGGCAACGAACAGTAAGTAAGAAGTGACCCGTCTCAATAGTAACCGAAACTCTAAAAACGTAATTTCGATACCAACAGATACATCAATCAAAAGAATTGAATTTTTTTCACATATATAAGTTTCATTAAGTTTAGTCTTACCTATTAAAGGCTATGAGCCTGAGGGAATTTACCTTATTTTTCGAAAAAAGGGGGAAACACCCCCCAAAAAGTCACAAATTCTTGCTGAAAATCAAACCGTAAAATTCAGCGTATCAGAGAACCCTACTGGAGAGGTTTCAAGATCCTATCTGTAAAAATGTGGAATTTTGTATTTTTTTGCCAGAAGAAACATCACGGATCTGTGTTTATTTGTCTTTTTTTCCCCAGAGGTGATCGTATCAACACAATGGTCCTAGAATATTGCCAGAGGGAATTCGAAAGGAGATTGAAAGTTCTTGTGCCCTTTTTAAGTGACTCAAAAATTGGAGGGTAACTGTTCCCCCTCCCACGCTCAATCATCCGGTCAGAATTTTGAGATAGCCATTTTGTTTAGCATGGTTGAAAGGCTGAATAACTATGTCTCTCGATATAGTTAGTGGTCACTCGATCATGTCACTCAATATGTCACTCGACTTCCCAGCCAATTGGGAACGGTATTTGAACTATAAAATTTGCCCATTGTTTACGCATAGTATTTGTTATTGGGAAGTATGTATAGATTTTTCGGGTGGGGGAAGGATAAATTTTTTGCTGATGGTATTTTCCACGGGGATTTTTTTCACTGGGGAAGGAAGCTTCCAGGAAAAGGAATCTTACAATTGAAATGAAGACGTAGCATTATTAGAGAGCAGTTGGGAATAATTTAAGATAGCAGCCCAGAACTGGGGCTAGTAAGAAGGATGCATGCCAAGAAAAAAATTCTTATTTCATAATGTGTACATGTCTTTAGTTTCCTCATTTTGAGTATACATCCACTGCACTTTATCTCAAACCACTATAATGTGCAAATATATTGTCCAAGTTGTATACTTCCTATGTATTTTCCGTTTCTCGATTTCATCAGCGTTGATTCAATTTACGTGAGAAAAGTTTAAAACAAGAGTGACACATAGCTAAATACATGGGAAATTAGGGTTATGTATTTGAATATTAGGAGAGAAAGGTAGTCAAGGTGAAGTATAGTGGAAGTGCATTCAAAATGTTTAGCTACAATTTTTCTGCATACTAAAAAGGAAGAATTGTTTTCTTATCATGTTTTCTTCTCAATAACCCCACTTCTAGGCTTCTACGCAAATTAGTTCTGACACAAGCTTTTCTGACCAAATTCGTGCTAACCATTTTTCTTCTTTAGTAGTACAGATGTGAGATTATAATATACGAAAGTGCATATCATTCATATTTTTTTGCTTTTTATCTGGAGGTTTAACCATGATATGACTCGAGTATTACTTACTTATTGATATGAGGGACATTTAAATTGAAACTAACAGTCTGGTTTTGGCCAACAAAAATTAATCGTAACATTATATTCATTGCTCTTTATAAATACCTTAGTAATAAAAACTCTAATTATTTCCATACTTTCTTTTGACCAAATAATTCACTATATTCAGTCTATTCAGTCAACACTATATTCAGTCATAAAAAATTAAGTGAGTTTGAATTTCAATTTGAAAATATTATTCCATTTGTATGGAAACAGCCTGCAAATTCCCCCAAGTATAAAACTGCCCGGTTTTTCCCATCATGTGCTTAAATACCCATGACAGGGTAGGGATTTCATGACAATTTTTGTCGACTAAGTAGATTTATAGGGATTTTCAAACTATTAAATGGAATTTTGATGAACAGAAAATGGAAACACTGTGTTACCTACACTTTGAAACAAAGCAACAATAGCGGCCAAACCGGGCATATTTCAAACCACAATATATTACAAAAACCATTCCGTAAAAAAGAAAAAATACAAAAAATACCTTTTTCATAATAACAGGGATCTTCCCACCTGAATCCCTTTTCATTGTGGTCTTTTTTACTGTTTCAGACTTTGTGCAAATAGTGGCCCTCCATGTCTTCCCTGCAAAAGGCGCACCCCTTTTATTCTCAAAAGGGAGAAAAATAAATAATAAAACTCGTTCAAAAGCTAATATACTTAATAGATATAAATAATAAAAAAACTTTTCGATCATTACAACTTTCTTTTACATAAACAACATACGAAATGTATACGAAAAATTAAAGAAATTTAAAATGATAACACATTCTAAATCTACTATTCAACTTTTCTCTATACTCTATTTCGGATGTTATTTGAACAAAAAAAAACCTCATAAGTGAAAACAAAACCATAAACAAGACAAAATTAACATTACAATCAAATCTTGTACAATAAACTCAATTCACTCAATTTCCAGTTACCCCTTTTCTCATTTTGCTGTCACTTTTACATAAACTCACCCACCTACAATCAAAACTTAGCCTTCTTAATATAATTTTCTCTCTTTTCCTTCTTTTCTAAATACACTCACACAATTTTATTACAATTACCACAACAGCTTGCTCTCTGGTTTCACCTCAAGAAATTACTACAGTTCAATTCAGTTTAGTTCAGTTCAGTTCACTTTATTTATCAATCAGATACATTTAACTAACATACAAGTACTCGTCCCAAAAAAGGTACAAAAAAGCATTTGCGACTGGGCGGGTACATAAAACTCTTTTTCTAATTAATAATTCACAACAAACAAAAAAAATAACTAATTACAACCAATCTCTCATCAACTCATCAATATTAATAACCAATCTCATAATAATAAACAGAAAAGAGAGAACAAAGAAAAGAAAAATAAATGCAAGAACTTTGAACTTCGGCCTAGCAGATACTTTTTCAATTTATTTTTAAATAACTCCAGGTGCTCAGCCACCCGAACGCTCTCTGAAACAGAGTTGCAGACATTAGGCCCCGGAAATGAAATAGAGAAGCAGGCCCTGGTTCCACTTCTGTGTGGAATGACGAAATCACAAGTGTGACGCGTTTCATAATGATGCAAACATCTATTTCCACTAAAGTATTCACGAAAAACCTCAGGACTTACGTTATTCCAACATTGTAAGTAAAGATTCAAACTTGGTACTCCCATAGCTGTCCTACATTAAGCATTTGCAACTTTTTCAAGCAGGCTGTGGTGTTGTATTCACCTTCCACGTATCCACAAATAAGACGCATTGTTTTATTTTGGAGAACGTGAACACGATTAAAATTCATATAAAAATTGCTTGCCTATAACATGCAGCCATACGAAATATAAGGATAAACCAGAGCGTGGTATAAAAGCAACAAAACTCTCAAAGGTAAAAATATCTTTAAAACGTTGAATTGCTCTAAGGCCACGGGCAATCTTTTGTTGCAACAACATCACTGTGGCGTTTCCACGAAAGATTACAATCAATGTATAAACCTAAATAACGGAACTTCTGAACCTGAACTACATGATTATTTTCAAACGAAATTCTACCATTAATATCATTGGACTTGCCAACTCTAGAATATAAAATGAAGTTATTCTTAGCCAGGGGCGTCACTAGCCATTCACCTTTGGGGGCGGGGGGACGCCTGAGATGTGCCGACAAATCTTAGGCAAGTTCCGACGAAAAACAATTCTTCAGATGTCAGTACCCTTTGTTGAAATTTAAACTTGAAAAAAAATATGTCATATATTATAGTTTAAAACAATTAAAAAAGATGAGACACATGATCAAACCCGTACGAATGAATCAGCTAAACTCTTAGCCGGTGGTGCTTCAAAACTTTCCACTTGTCAAGAGGGTTGACAAGCTTCCACTGTCAACAAGAGGGTTGAGGTCGATCTGGGTCAGCATGTCTTTTTCTCACATCATAAACATGAGATGGTCAAGTCTTACGTCTCCCATTGTTGACCGCAATCTGTTTTTCACGATCTTCATTTTACTGAATATTCGCTCACCTTAGGCCGATGTTACCGGAATTGTTTTTGCAAATATGAATGCTCTGTAAACTAAGGGCAATCGTCTTCTATTCTTCTTCGCTAGAGAGAATACCTGGGCAAACTTAACTACGCTTCCGGAAAGTCTGTCGTTTTCACGCTTTCAAAATTCTGCAAAAATTTCCATTTCAGACTGGAACGCTTGGGCAGGCTTATCTGCTAATGGAAACGTGGCACTGAAAGCTTGACACTGCGAAGGTTCAAGTTTCACGAGGCAATCAAAGACAGAAAGTACCAGCTCATTGGTTTCTACGTTTCCTAGGGACAACTCTTCACCTGCGACTGTTAAAACTTTCTTAAGCTCATTAGCGTTAAATGTGGCAAGTGACGTCTGCAACACTTCACTCGTTCTGTTGCCATCGGCGTATCGAGGAAGTCGCCGCTGACGATGGTATCGTCTATGTTCCCCCTCCAACTAAGAGTAGAATTCTTCGTCAGTCATGGGAAAATCATCGTCCTCTTCTGCGCAAATTAATTGCTTTTCAATACTGATAGATGCTGTTACTTGGCCAGCAAGTTCACTCTAGTTGCTCATGGATTGTTTGGTGACAGTCACCTTGGCTTAAATCAAGTTGCATGCACTTGTGATATCTAGCTGTACTGCTTGAATTTCACGAATCAGGACGTTTGTTCGAGAAAGTAATGCCCTCATAAACATCAGCTGTGCTATGAATTAGAATCTAGTAATGACACTAAAAAGCCCGTTGGACTTTGACTTAGTGTCTGTATCAAGGGCATCTGAATTTGCCATTTCTCTCAGCAGTCTGACAGCTTCTGGCAGAACACTCCAAAGCGCTTCAAGTGACTCTGATCTTGCAGACTATTTGTTTCTGACACTCCCTTTAGATGAAGCTTGCCTTCAACTTCCTCTACAGCCTTGTGGTAAAGATTGAAGAGAAAGGATCCCCCGGTGAAAAAATTATAGGTTTGCTGTAAGACACCAAACATGTTGCAGGCCAGAGAGCTTGATTCACAGCAATGCTCCACTAAAATGCTCCCTCTGTGGGCGAGGCACCTGAGGTACGGAACATTTCTTCCGAGTTTCTTGGAAATGTGAACCTGTTCTCCCTTAAAACGGCCACTCATGTTGCTGGCAAAATTATAGCATTGAAAGGCCAGTTAGTCTTCATTGATACCAAGCTTCTTGTAACTTGCGGAATTTCTTCAGAAATATCTACTTCTTTCTTTGACTCAGAATCAACGACGGTGAGAAAGCGCTCTTTAGTGGCTCCTTCGACATCAGCGTATTGTACACCTACAGCTAAACGTATTTTCGTGGCTGACAGTCGGTGTCCGTCTGCAAACACTACAAAGAAGTGAGATTCATTAACTTTTGCCACGATTCTCTGAACCAGCCCTGTTCCAAAACGGGCAATCAATTCGTTTTGACTAAATCCCGACAAATAGCTGGTGACATGTGGCTTGTTCTGCATATTCATCAATTGATTCATTTCAGTGTTATGCCTCGAAAGCAGATTGGCTAGTTAAACGTAGTTGCCCCCTTCATGGTCTTTGCCGTGAAATGCAAGATTTTGTTTCCCTAGCGTGGTGATGATGTCGAGCAGCATGCGTATAATGCAACGTCCTCTCTCCTTTCCTTTTTCTGACTATATTTCCCTTCTGAGTTTTTCCTTGTCAACTAAGTAGAGTAAAGACTTGCCTCTCGCTACAAAAGAAATGAGATCACCAACAGAAGCTTTAAGGCCATTTGATTGGAGATGAGTGAAGAGCATTCCCAGGCTTGACACCCTTGCTATGCATATCATGCTAGTTTCTAGTTCCAGCAACGAAACCCGTATCTTTTTTACTGTATTTGCGTCCAGGACCAGTTGGGAGCAAGGAAAACGCGGAGCAGTAGGCCAAATCCTTTTCCACAATATACTCTAAGTGTGGGTACTCATTATATCAGTTTTTAACAAAGCGCAGTTGGTGTTTGGAACTCTGTGCTTGGATTACGTCGTTTACTGGGAAGTTCAACTTGGGCTGACAAGGTCTTAGCTCAATAAGTTTCAGCTTTTCAGAGTCGAAAAGTTGTTCTTTTCTCAACCAGGATCATGCTCGACTCTACAATTCCTACCTGATGTAGAGTTTCGGCCTCTGATTCGACCGATTCACTTCCCTTTCCTTTTTGAGCAATGAGTTTATTAGACTGACTAACAAGTCTATTTCCGTATTCAGTATACGATTACCCGATGTCTAGTGCCTGTATTGGAGCATCCAACTCGTTGGTAACGGAATCTGACCTAACTGCAAGTGTCAATTTTTCTGCTGCCTCTGTCACTTCAATAATACAAGAAAGAAGAGCGAAGATATTGCCGATTCCTACCGTCGCTTCCAGGTCAGTTTCTGAATAAGGAGGTTATCCTCTTTCAGTAGAATCCACAGTAAAAGTTAGCAGATAACACATAGCTCCAGTTGTTTCGGCCGTATTTTCTTCTACTGAGGTTGCTACATTTGAAGCGGATGGACCAGGCAGAGCTTTTTCAAACGATGTCTAAAAAATTACACTGATTATTTCACAGTCCTTAACTACGGGCTTAGCCTACGTCGCATTAAATTTTCGACCGAATCAGTTCTAATCCGGTCACAAAGGGTATAGCCATATAACGAAAGTAAAACAGTTCAAAAAAGGGATGATACCTTTTTATTGACAGTGAATAGATATAAAATTATTTAACTGGATATTTCGAACACATATACAGTGTTCATCATCAGCAGTAAAACTAAAAGACATGAATAAAAATTAAAAATATATATACCTAATAAACTAATTACATATAGTTTATTGCTCTTATTTTTTTCAATGCAACAGCCGAGGCAAATCTCTTTGACCTTTTCGGTTCCGGTTCATTAGAATTATCTGACATATTACGTGGACAGAGGCCTTAGCTCTTAGGTGAGGTGATATTTACTTTATTTGACATCAGTAAATTATCATAAATTGGTTCAACACACAAGTACAGCTTCCACAAGTACATGGGATTTTATAAACACCACTTTGTTGCTCTACGGAAGTCCGATCCTTTCCAGAATTTAAAAATTTAGCCAAAGTATTACTACCTCTTAAAGCTACCTTTAAGCCATTATTTTGTAAAATTCTTTTAAGTTTTTCACTCAAACCTGAAACATATGGTTAAGAACAAAAAATATTTTTCTTTTCTGTTGTTTCCAGAATATTGTCAGAACATTCTAGAAATTTTTTCCTTCTTTTCGAAAAAGTCTGGTCAATTAACCAACCCGGATAATGGTTACTCATTAGAATCTCTTTTAACAACAATAATTCCTCCTCAATGAATTTTGGATAACAAATTCTAAGAATGCGGTCAGTTAAAGATATGATAAAACCAATTTTTACTTGGCGAGCATGACCGGAGAAAAACGACAAAAATCTGTTATTGTTAGTAGATTTTCTGTAAATCTTAAAATCCAGACTATTTTCATTTTTTAAAAGAAGGACATCCAGAAAAGGAAGTTTATTACCCTCTTAGAATTCTATTGTAAACTTTAAATCCCCTCCCCAAAAATTAAGATGTTCAAATAACTTTTTAATTCCCCACCCCATTATTCCATACTGAAATTATGTCATCCATACATCTCCCCCAAAATTTATGTTTTAAAAAGTATGAATCTAACGCTATTGTTTCAATATTTTCTACAAAACAATTTGCTAATAAAGGACTTAAAGGGGCCCCCATGGATAAAGCATTTACTTGTTCGAAAGAAAACCCTCTGAATTGAAAAAAAAAAAATAAGAGAACATGTTGCACAACCTAACTAAATTCATAATTACACCGACTTCCAAAACTGTTTCACCACCAATTAAGTCCAAATTTCTTAGTATCTTTCTCTCAAGAAGAATTTCTGCGGCTTTTACATCAATACTCGTATACGTTGACACTATGTCAAAACTTGAAATTATAGAATTTGAAGAAATCTCAACTTCTTTTAGTTTTTTTTATAAGTTCTGACGAATTCTTAATGTAAGAAATTTGTGTAGACATGAGTGGTTTACACAATGACACTAGCCACTTACTCAGAACACTTGTTGGTGACTTGTTACTCGCAACAATTGGTCGTAATGGCAGATTTGGCTTATGTATCTTTGGAATTCCATATAATTTAGGGCCCAAAGAACCTCTTGGTAGGAATCTATAGAAAAGTTGAGGTGTAATCTTCCCTTCTTCCTTCAAACTCTTTAACTCGTTCTTAAACTTCTTTGTGTATGAGTCCGTCGGGTCAAAATAAAGTTTTTTGTACGTTTTTTCATCTTTCAGTAAAGCGTTTAATTTTGAATCGTAGTCCTTGGTGTCCATTACCACTAAAGTGTTACCCTTGTCTGCTTTTGTAATAATAATAGATTCATCCCTTCTTAAATTATTAAGAATATTTATGTCTTTGATAGAATTGTTAGGGATTTCTGGTTTTAAAGCAAACTCTGACAGGGTTTTAACTGTAGAAGCTCTTACTAGGCTAACATCTTTGATTAGGATGGGGTTTCTATTTAAAGATGTTTCTATTGAAGAGATAATTTCTTCTACTGGGGCTTTATTAGTTTTGAAACAAAATTTTGGATCTTTTTCTAATACGGACTTTTCTTGTAACGTTAAGGTCCTTGATGAAAAATTAATTACACCTGGTCCAAGAGTTGACGAAGGTATTACAGCTTTATTTTCAGATAATTTTGAAAACTTTTTAAGTAATCTTTCTCTGGAAAGGTTAAAGTCATGATTGAAATGATTTCTTGCTGTTTGTTGAATAAAACAAAAATCAGTTGCACTCACCTTTTTTTTATATAATATTTTCCAGGAAAAGTTTATCTTTCACTAATAAAGCTCTTTTTCTCCTTTTATCTTTAATCAGATGACTTAAAGTCTTGAATTGTAGACCTTGTTCGAACTTTTTTTTCTTTAAAAGTGCCTAAATGTAGATTGAATTCTATTGAAGGTGGCAAAATCCTTTTCTTCTTACATTGATGAAGAAAATCTTGTTGATTTATAACATTTGTGTGTTACAAGAAAAGTCCGTATTTGAAAAAGGTCCAAAATTTTGTTTTCAAACTAATAAAGTCCCAGTAGAAGAAATTATCTCTTCAATAGAAAAATCTTTACATAGAAACCCCATCCTAATGAAAGATGTTAGCCTAGTAAGAGCTTCTACAGTTAAAACCCTGTCAGAGTTTGCTTTAAAACCAGAAATCCCTAACAATTCTATCAAAGACATAAAGATTCTTAATAATTTAAGAAGGGATGAATCTATTATTATTACAAAAGCAGTAAAGGGTAACACTTTAGTGGTAATGGACACAAAGGACTACGATTCAAAATTAAACGCTTTCCTGAAAGATGAAAAAACGTACAAAAAACTTTCTTTTGACCCGACGGACTCATACACAAAGAAGTTTTAGAACGAGTTAAAGAGTTTGAAGGAAGAAGGGAAGATTACACCTCAACTTTTCTACAGATTCTTACCAAGAGGTTCTTTGTGCCCTAAATTATATGGACTTCCAAAGATACATAAGCCAAATCTGCCATTACGACCAATTGTTGCGAGTAACAAGTCACCAACAAGTGCTCTGAGTAAGTGGCTAGTGTCATTGTGTAAACCACTCATGTCTACACAAATTTCTTACATTAAGAATTCGTCAGAACTTGTAAAAAAAACTAAAAGAAGTTGAGATTTCTTCAAATTCTATAATTTCAAGTTTCGACATAGTGTCAATGTATACGAGCATTGATGTAAAAGCCGCAGAAATTCTTCTTGAGAGAAAGATACTAAGAAATTTGGACTTAATTGGTGGTGAAACTAATTTGGAAGTCGGTGTAATTATGAATTTAGTTAGGTTGTGCAACATGTTCTCTTATTTTTTTTCCATTCAGAGGGGGTTTTTTCGAACAAGTAAATGGTTTACCCATGGGGGCCCCTTTAAGTCCTTTATTAGCAAATTGTCTTGTAGAAAATATTGAAACAATAGCGTTAGATTCATATTTTTTAAAGCATAAATTTTGGGGGAGATATATGGATGACATAATTTCAGTATGGAATTACGGGGTGGAGGAATTAAAAAGTTTTTTAGAACATCTTAATTTTGGGGAGGGGATTTAAAATTTACAATAGAATTTGAACAGGATAATAAACTTCCTTTTCTGGATGTCCTTCTTTTAAAAAATGAAAATAGTCTGGATTTTAAGATTTACAGAAAACCTACTAACAATAACAGATTTTTGTCGTTTTTCTCCGGTCATGCTCGCCAAGTAAAAATCGGTTTAATCATATCTTTAACTGACCGCATTTTTAGAATTTGTTCTCCAAAATTCATTGAGGAGGAATTATTGTTGTAAAAGAGATTTTAATAAGTAACCATTATCCGGGTTGGTTAATTGACCAGACTTTTTCGAAAAGAAGGAAAATATTTCTAGAATGTTCTGACGATATTCTGGAAACAACAGAAAAGAAAGTTTTTTTGTTCTCTGCTATATGTTCCAGGTTATAGTGAAAAACTTAAAAGAATTTTACAAAATAATGGCTCAAAGGTAGCTATAAGAGGTAGTAATACTTTGGCTAGTTTTTTAAATTCTGGAAAGGATCGGACTTCCGTAGAGCAACAAAGTGGGGTTTATGAAATCCCATGTACTTGTGGAAGCTCTTATGTGGGACGTACTAACCAGAATTTAAAAACGAGATTGCTGCAATATCAAAATCTTATTTCATCGTCTTTAAAGCAAAATACCAAACCTGAAGATTACATTTCGGCCCTCTCGGAGCATATCTTTAATTTTCCAAATCATCTTATTTTGTTTGAAAATGTTTCTTTGATTTCTAGGGACCAAGGTTTAAAGCAAACTTTCAGGGAAACAATCGAAATTAAAAAATTATATTTAAGAATAATTCCGTAAACAGAGATACAGATGAATTTGGATTGAACTCAATTTATGATAATTTACTGAGGTCAAATAAAGTAAATATCACCTCACCTAAGAGCTATGACCTCTGTCCACGTAATACGTCAGATAATTCTAATGAACCGGAACCCGAAAGGTCAAAGAGATTTGCCACGGCTATTGCATTGAAAAAAATAAGAGCAATAAACTATATGTAATTAGTTTATTAGGTATAAATTTTGTTTATTTTTATTCATTTCTTTTAGTTTTACTGCTGATGATGAACATTGTATATGTGTTCGAAATAAACAGTTAAATAATTTTATATTTATTCACTGTCAATAAAAAGGTATCATCCCTATTTTGAACCGTTTTACTTTCGTCATGGAAAGGCAGTGTGGTCTTCGAAGTTAACTATAGCCACATAGGGATGCACCTATCTTGATGTTTAAAGCAGCCATGCCAGTATCATCCACACCTACTCTTTTGTTAGCCCCCACTCCATTGTGTATTATTCAGTCACCAAATTCTAATATTCATCTGAATAGTTTGAATCGCGTCATATTTCCCATTACCGTTCGCATTTCTTAGCAAAATATCTTTTCACGATCATGGACGGAAGCCCCGAGACTTCCGGAATCTGGCAATAAACGACATCATATTTATCAGACGTTTCTTCCAAAGGCCGTAGACAGTTTTATATTACGCTGTTTCGCACATTAAAAACAAGAAAGGGTTAACCGCAAAACAGTTCAAACCGATATCAACGAACACTTTATGTGAATAGAAGCCATATATAAACAAAAACAGACATGTTCTATTGGCAGCTGCTTATTGTCCAAAATAAGCAATACCTAAAATCTGTGTCTTTTCCTCACATATCTGAAAATCGCGCTAAAGAATCACATTAAAAGTTCCAGACCATAATCCCTCTATGGAGCTTATTTGAAATGCTTCATCTGCGTTAAGCAGAAGCTTTCACGTGAAAATAGGCTAAGAAAACTGCTACACAATGTAAAATAAATGTCCGTGTGCTTCTCTGTAAGCAAGTCTCTAGCACCGCCTGTTTCTGCAGTAAATTCCTATTCCGGCTTCCCGAGTTAACCCTAAAAAAGGGCTCCGAGAAAGATTAGTATAGCTTGAACACATTCCATATCCATTTTCTTGCACAAAAAATGTTTCAATATAAGGACGCTCAATATTTGGGACAGAACAACCGCTGCCTCATACACAGGACTACTTTTGTATCCGAAAAACCGGCAGCTGCTCAGCTAAATGAATTGCTAATTATTTCTTATTTGAAAATCCAAAGTAAAGGTCTAGTAATTTTGTCCGTTTTATTTGTCATTTCTGGGAATTCCAGTTCTACAACAATTTTTTATTCTTTCTCCCTACCTGAAAATATTAATACTCCTTCATTTTAGTACTTAATTCGCCTTAATTACGTAAAACTATATTGTCTCGGAAGGCGATAACTACACATCTAGGGAAAAATATATTTTTCAGCTCTGTTTGACGATAATATTTACCCATAATTAGTTAATCGGATAAGTTTTTGACAGATAGCCTATGCGTTTAGTGTCCAAATTTCAGAAGGTTCACCTCCCTAACTATTACGAGTATAATTATTCAAACAACAAGTACACGAGGAGGCTGCGACTCTGAAGCACTAAAAAAAGAGGCACCGCTAAAGACTGATTTAATGCTTTTGCTGCACTAAATTGACTGAAGCTTGCATCTTGCTGTTCAAGATCACTTTCGCCAACCAGAGATTCTTCCAGAGCTTTCTGCAAGCCACCTGGCCGAAGCCATTTTGGAATGTCAAACAGGGTTGTCTTTTACACTTTCTTTAACTTAATCTTCACCTCAGTTCAGTTTTTAGTTCTTTGGAATGATGCTTTTGCAAGTGAGTAGCTCGATAATCTGAGTTGAATTCAAAATATCTCTCATCTTTCTTTCTTTCCTTACAAACTTCACAAACAAGCTTCTTCCTAGTTCTGGCTCTTTTTCCTTGTCCTCCGGACATTTTCCCTTATCGAAGCGCAGCACAATACAATATACCAAACTTTCGTGTCTTATAGTTCTAGACCCAATGTCGCACTAATTCAAAATCACACTTACTTTGACATTTTGGAACTTGATACAACTGGCGGCATTATTTGAGCTTCCCTCTTTCACAATAAACCGGTTTGGTTTCTTAGCCAAATAGCATTTCCTCTCTTTTAAATTCACATCGAGAATTTGCTTAGGGTTGCATATGGGATCGGAAAATATTCTCTTTAAAAAGTCGTATAAGGACGAATATACTTAATGTATTATTTACCGCAAGATCTTCGGCTGCATCGGTTTCATCCCTGATGCTGTACTTCTGACATTCCAAATTCCTGCAATTTCTGTTCAGCTGTTTTTTTTACGTTTAAACAGAGATGGCTACTGGGATTCGCCCGACTTTTATTATGTGTTTGTTGGCGCTAATAGTGCGAAGATATGTATCTTTTCTTATATGCTTTCCCGATGAAAGTTGACAGAATTAGCTTCATTCTGTGTTTGCTTGTGGCGGTCTGTGCCGACAGACCCATAAACTTTCGAGCATTGTCTGAATAAAGTTGACAAACTTTTGTTTCTTATATGCTTTTAATATGTGTTTGTTGGCGCTCTGTGACAAATAAACGACAGACAATTAAACTTTCGATGCCTGCCCGACGAAAGCTTACAGAATTAGCTTTTTTATGTGTTTGTTGGCGCTCTGTGCCGACGGACTATTTAACTTTCGAGGGTTGCCCGACAAAATTTGACAAACTTTTTTTTTTTGCATGCTTTAATGAATTTGCTTCAAGCTGTGTTTGTTGACGCTCTGTGCCGACAGACAAGTAAAATTTCGAGCACTGCCCGACAAAAGCTCACAGAATTAGTCTTTTTATGTGTTTGTTGGCGCTCTGTGCCGAAGGACTAGTAAACTTTCGAGTGTTGCCCGACGAAAGCTGACAGAATTAGCTTTTTTATGTGTTTGTTGGCGCTCTGTGTCGACGGACTAGTATACTTTCGAGCGTTACCCAACTAACGCTTACAGAAATGGCTTTTTTACGTGTTTTTTGCCGTTCTGTGCCAAGGGACGAGTGAACTTTCGAGCATTGCCCGGTGGAAGCTGATAATTTTTCGTTTATTATGTGCTTGTCGGCACTACATGACGACAACCTATTGAACTTTCGTTGGGCTTCACCCGACGAAAGTGTATTCTTAAGACCCTGAGGGGGAAGACCACATGCTAGGGAGGAAACCTCATGCTATCTACATAAACTAGATAGATAAGTGAACAAAAGACCGACCCCTGTAGCACACCACAAGACACTTCATAAGAAGAAGAAAACACGTAATCAATCATCACTTTAATAGACCTCCTGCGTAAATAACTTTCAAATCACTTCAGACAAACTCCTTTAATACCAAAGCATTCTAATTTCTGCAATAAAATGCTAAAATCGACTGTGTCAAATGCTTTCTTAAAATCAAAAATACTACCAGGGGGATCTCACCTTTTTCAAAACAATTATTTATAAAATCAACAAGATGAATGACAGCATGACTTATTCAATGACCCTTTCTAAACCCGAATTTGGCGTGACTGAGTAGGCCAAGTTTCGCGAGATAGTCGAATAGACGACGACGAATTACTTTTTTCTAAAATTTGTGAAAATAAAGGCAGCATCTAAATCGGTTTCCAATTACCGGCATCTGACCTGGTACCCCCTTCATAAAGCGGAATAATTTTAGCTTGCTTCAGTCCTTCTGGAAAGGTCCCTGTTTTCAGAGAAAGGTTGATAATATGTAGGATAAATGGTAGTATATACGTCCTAATAGCTTTAAAAATTTTGAGATCCACGCCTTCTACCCCAGCATTCGATTTTATGTTTTCCACTATCTTAATCACTTCATCATTTGTACACTTTTCAAACTGGAACCCGACACTGTCACCACCAGAATCCTTGAATTCCTCAGTGAGAACATTTTCCCTGTCACATCTTGCACTCTCTTGATATCAATGCAATCAATACAAGGCGACTGACTGTTTTTCTGATTTCCCTCGAACTCAATGGTAACTTTCCATGTACTTTTGTATCTCCCTTACTATCAAAAAATCTCTCCTTAAAGTACTTCTTCTTTGTTATGCCTTCTCATACTATTCACCTTATTTCTCAGTGCCTTGAATTCTGTAAAGTCTGCGTCATCCTGACTATTATTACATAGCTCAAATAACAAGTTTCTATTGTTTATCATATCTATTATTTCCTTGGTAATTCAGGGCTTGCGGGGATCGTCCTTCTTTTGCTTTACAAGTCGTAAGGGACATGTATTCTCATAAATCGGTTGAAAAATTGACATTGGTCCCACGCTATAGAAAAATCACCTGAGTCCCACTTAAGGGAAACTCAACTCAATGACTAAGTTATTCAAATTCTACGGTTTAATGATCCAACGACCACCCTTTTCATTTCGCCATTTCCTACATAGTCACTCAGAACCCCATAGATTTTCATCTCTCGAATTCATCGTATGACTTACAGAATCTTCTCTGGCACCTTAGTAATCATTTTCTGTTTTTTAAGTTAATCATTTTCTGTGTTTATAACCGGTAGTGCCCATCGTTTTATCATTTCAACGTTAATCCACTCGCTGCCCATTGTTCCAAACTCGTTTCGAATTCTCAAAGACCTGTTAACACTTTCCAAACATCAGTACCAATCTTTGGTAGTACTTTGCACATAGTGTGTTTCGCCTAATTCAATTTTCCCATCTATTTTACCCTGAAATTTTCAACCATTGTGCTCTCAATCGTTACTGTGATGTTAATGGTGCGTCTTTTTTACCATCTGCCTGCACTTAGATTGTTTTGATTTAGTTGAATATCCTCGTAAAGTTTCTTGAAGATAGAACTATTTACTGATAACCCTTTGGGGACACAAGATAAAATCTAACCCCTCCTCTTTTCAAGTAATAAACCCAATAATAAAAAATGCACAAGTTTTAAAATATACAGTCCTTGCCAAAGCGACTGAGGGAGGGTCATATCACCCCGTTAGGCATAGTTATAAAGCTTTTCAACTGTTCCAAACAAAATGGCTATCTCAAAATTTTTACATGGCTTTTGGGGGATGGCATTAAAAAGAGCGTAGGAGTGCAATGTTTGCCCTCCGACCCTTTTTAATCGTAAAGAATACTTAAACTTTCATTTTCCAATCAAATGAACACCTTCAAAATTTCTTCCACACTACCTTCCAAATGAAGTGCCTCTATGGGAAAAAAGATTTAAGGCTTATGGATCTCTACTAGAGATTAAAAAATAGTTTTTTTTAACGGAAACTAAGGAGCGACATTAAAACTTAAAACGAACAGAAATTACTCCGTATGTGAAAGAGACTCTTACTCTCAAGTCTTCTTTTTAAAACAGTAAAAAACATTAGCGTAAAGAGTGGGGCGTTGAGGAAGGAACAGCCCCTTTCACATACAGAGTAATTTCTCTTCGTTTTAAGTTCTAATGTTACTCCTTACTTTCAGTTAAAAAACTAGTTATTTTAATTTCTGAACGTTTTTGAATTAATACATGTGTTGAATTTGGCTCTGCGCACATGAATAATTGAAACGAAATTTGCATATTAATTTATTTTTTGGCTAAATGGCTCTCTCATAGTTTTGATTGGAGGATTTTGTTAAGTTACGTAACGAACTTCTATATTCGTAGGTTTTTACTACGTGTATGAGGGGGCTCGCCTTCTCGTCATTGCCTCGTTGTTTACAAGTTTAAAATTTCTCCCAATTCCTTAAGAATGACCCCTGAATCGCAAAGGTCGTAGAATAACAAATCGAAATTACTAACAATAGCGTAAAGAGCGAGGTAATAGGAGGGATGAACCCCTCATATGCGTAATAATTTCTGTTCGTTTTTAAGTTTTAATGCTGCTCCTTACTTTCATTTGAAAAACTTTTCATAATTATTTTTTCAATTTGTTTTTTAAATGCTAGAAAATCCTGCGCCCCCTTCATGGATATTTTCTTCCCCCATGACAAATTCCTCCATGGAAAGTTCCCCCACATAACTCTCTCCGCTCAAACCCTCCCCCAACCAAAAAAAATCCTCTGAAAACGTCTATATACTTCCTAATAACCCTACTATATGTAAACAGTGGTAAAAGTTTGTAACTTGCAGCCTCTCCCACGAGGACTGTGGGGAGTAAGTCGTCTCCAAAGACATAGTTATTAGGTTTTTCGACTATGGTGAATAAGATAGCTATCTCAGAATTTTGATCCGGTGACTTCGGAAAAAAATGAGCGTGGGAGTGGGCCTAGGTACCCCCCGATTTTTGGTCACTTAAAAAGGGCACTAAAACTTTTAATTTCCTCGAGAATGAGCCCTTTCACGACATTCTAGGACCACTGGATCGATACGATGACCACTGAATGCTTACTACAGTTCGTTACCACGGACTGTTTGATGCAGGAGCGTTGCTTCTGAAAGCATTAATAGAGGGTGTTTTTGTTTGGAAAATTTGTTTTCTGCTTTGGATACTTATTGTGCATTCGCCTATTAATGCAGAACAAGTGAGCAAATGTTCAGTTCACCTGAAATGACCCCCGTCCTTTTGCACATACAATGAAGTTACATATTAAGTTGTTTCAATGAGGAAAGTCACGTGTAACACCCTAAACTAAGGATGTTGATTTTTCTACAATGATAACTTGTAGTTAAACGCAAATTGATGTTGCTGTTGATATTACAAGAGAATATTCGCAACCATCAATCGTCATATCGTCAAAACCGTCATTAAACGTCACAGGCTACCAGAAAGTAGGTCAATATCTAATCTCTTATCTTGAATGAGAGATCTCATCCTAGGTCATATGTTATGTGAGGCAATTTTGCATAGGAATGTTGCATTTGACACTGCTCTATTCACCATGATTGCTTTCTTTTCGGAAAGAATATTAGAGAATCCAACTCCCTTAAAACTATGTACATAGAGTATCAGTTTCAGAAGCCTTACTGCCATGGGGTGCCACGTTCATGCCTAAATCATAATTTGAAAACGCTCCAAAACATGCACATTACACATGTTTTATGACTTATGTTATAGAGTCCGTATTAAATGAACGGTATTATATAGAATACAAATTAGCGCATTCACAGTAAAATAGTTTTGTAGAATTTATACTATTTATTGAAATGAGCGAGTTCTAGGGAAGGTAGAATTTCATATTTCATGACTCTTGGTCTTCGTGAATATCTTTGGTCCATGACTTTATGATTGGTAGTAGGGGTGGAGGGTAATAGACCCCTCCTGTGGCAATAATATTTCTATTTAGCATAAAATATCACATTCACATGCTTCCCGGCAGTTGGAGAGCCCTATTGTGGACGGATCAACTTACGTGGCGGGTCAAACGTAGAATTTTACAAAATAACCGAGAAATAAAGTCAAGGATTCATTTTTTCCCACAGGATGGTCATATCAAACCATTAGTCACAGTTCATTCTGTTGGAAATGATTGGGATGATTAACTAAAAAGATTGTACCAAAGCAATGTGACGTTAGTTGCCAAATAGTATCTAACTACTACTTTCGTCCCAGGACGGTCAAGCTGTCATCAATTGAAAATTATGAGATAGCTATTAGATTTAAGATTAATTAAACATTGTACACTATGCTTCCCTGTTTCAGCGGCATCAAAGCCATGTGGTTACAAATTTGTTCCTGAAGAGTCGCTTAGTTCATACAAAATAAACGGTTAATATAGACGCCTGTTTTAAAGCTTCGTTTAACCAAGCTGATTCAGATTATGTTTGATAAAATTGTATACAACAACGTACAATATTGTATCAGCTACTATAGAGGAGAGTCGATGGTTCTTTGCATAGGGAGGAGGGTGCGTGGTGCATCAAAAGTATATTTTTACAAAAATATTTTCTAACTTTCATTCAACATTTAGGTAAATGTAGAAGATGGTCTGGAGAAAGGGGTAAGTAAATTTTTTCTTTAACTCCCTTTCATTTGAATTAACCCTAACTACAGGTGTTGCGGGATCGTAGAACCCTTCTTATTGCGCAATATTTCACCCTTTGTAAGATTTCTTTGTAACCCTTTACTCTTTATGCTAAAGTCTGACTGTGTCCCAATTCTTTAAGAACGATTATTGAAACAACGCGCTTTTTTAATGCACTAAAAATTTAGCTGAATCAGCGAGGGTTTGAGAAGGGGAAGTCTTCCTTGCCTACAAAATAATTTCCGTTCGTTCTTACATTTAGTGTTGCTCCTTACTCTTAATTTGAAAAAATATTTGAATTATTAATTTGAATAACTGCATAAATAAGGAATATTTTCTTATGAATGAGAATAGAAAGGACAGTTAGACACTCAAATTATTTTAAATGAATTATCGGAATAAACTTGAGCGTTTATTTTTTTTAAAGTAGAGTATTTGCTAAAAATACAGTCTTTCTTTCTTTATTTCTATTTATTTCCTGTAATTTCCAGATTTTCTGTTTCAGATTTCAATCTATTTTACTGTTTAATATAAAAAAAAATTAACTGAAATTTAACAGCTGCATCGAAACTCAAAACGAACAAAAACTATTCCATATATGAAAGGGTTGTCTCCCTTGTCAATATCTTGCTCTTTACACTAAGGCTTCAAGCACTTTAAAAAAGAGCTTGCAATATTAATTAAACGACCCTTGTATTTCAGGAGTCGTTCTTATAAAATCGGGACAAATAGTCAAACCTTAGAGTAAAGAGGATTCAGGGGAGGGGGATTATACACAGAATAATTTCTCTTCATTCTTTGAATATCTTCATTCCTTTTGAGTTTTAATGTATCTTCTCGTTTTCAAATAAAAAACCTTGTTTTTTTATTTAGTTTCAGATCGTTTTTCAAACTGTGCCGGTAAATCTGGGTCACCCTCCGGGAGAAACTCCCTCCCCTTACGGGAAAATACTCCGTGAAGATTTCCTCTCACTTAAAATACACTCTCCCATCTGTAAAATTCCCTCTGAACAATTCCATTCTCTCCGAAAATCCCCCTGCCCCATAATTTTTTTTGCGGATGATTCAGCCTTAAAAATTCTCCTTAGCATACATTATTTGAATAAGACTTTAATTTGCAGTAATTTTCCTGATCTCTCTTGAAATTTTCACTTCTGTGGAAATTTTTTCCTTTGAATTCCAAATTCCCTGAAAATAGTGCAAGGATGATTCTCCCAAAATACCTCCAAATGTAAAATTGTGCTGGCGAAGAGAAAGTAAGACAAATTAAAGGATACATCTATGAGATATTCCTTCAAATCCTCCCAGTGTAAGATTTCTCCTTGAGGGTTTACCCTTGAAAATTTCTCTCCGCGAGGAAAATTATCCCGTGGAAGATTCCCCTTGCAGAAAATTCATCCCCCCTTTCGTAAAATGTCTGTATATTCAGTAATAACAAACATCATTCGTAAGCAAAGAGAAAATTTCTTGGCTTACAAACCTTTTCATGGGGGGTCAGGGATGTAGGGAGCCAGTAACAATGACATTGTTACTGGACTTTTCAACTATGGTGAACAAAATATCAATCTCAAAGTTCTTGTTGGACGGTATTGAGGAAAAGATTGGGGGGGGGGGGTGTGAGTCGGAGGCTAATTGTCCTCCAATCTTTTTGATTAATTAAAATAGCACTAAAACTTTTGATTTCTTTTCTAATGAGCCCTTTTACGATATTCTAGGACTATTAATTTGATGCAATCACCCTTAGGGAAAAAAACAAACAAATAAACACGCATCTGTGATCTATCTTCTAGGAAAAATACAAAATTTCACTTTTTGCAGATAGCAGCTTGAAGCTGATGATGACATTTTCATTAATATTCTATGACTTTTAGGGAGCGTTTCCCCCTTTTTTAAAAATCAGGCAAATTTTCTCGGGCATTTAGCTTTTGATAGGTAATACTAAACTTAATGAATCTTATATATTTGGAATTAGCATAATAAGCTACTTCTTTTGATGTATCTATAAATATTTTTTTTATATATATTTCGGTTGCCATTGAGCTGCGTCGTGCTTTACGTACAGTTCGTTATCACGAACTGTTTGATAAAAAAAAAGCTGGGAAGCTCGAAAAAAACAAGTTTGTTGTGGATATAAGATTTTCATACGTAACGTGGAATGTGAGAGGCAGAAGTGTCAAAATTTTAAATAGTATTTGAAAAACAGAAAAATGGGGGATAATCGTCTTTTCAAGCAAGGGTAGAAACATTAAGCAAGTGTATTATTCTATGCATGTTTAGATATAAATCTTCGTGTAAAAATGATAATTTTTATCGATTACAATTTGCTTCGTGTTTAATAAACAACCCTCACAGGCTCAAATTGATGGTGACTAGAATATAGATGATCGCCTAAGGACAACTAAGAATGGACGTTAAGAGCTTCTATTGTGCCTACAACAGCCCAAAATTAGCTTTGAAAGCCATAAAAAGGCGAAACCCAGTGGCTATTTTTTTTTTTTTTTTTACGACAGATGTTTCTTCTAAGAATACACAGAGAAAATAAATCCAAGAAAATAAAAATAAAATATATCATGCTGTTATATATACATATATATATATATATATATATATATATATATATATATATATATATATATATATATATATATATATATATATATATATATATATATATATATATATATATATATATATATATATTATATATATATATATATATATATATATATATATATATATATATATATATATATATATATTTATATATATATATATATATATATATATATATATATATATATATATATATATATATATATATATATATATATATATATATATATATATATATATATATATATATATATGTATATATATATATATATATGTTGTTGTTAAATGTATTGATGGTTTTATGGACCATCCTTCTTTTACTTGTCCTACTAAACGTAAAAAACGATCGAGAGGACATAGGAAAAATAATAGAAAAAATGAATTAGATGTACATATGCTTTCTATAGATCTATGCCAGCTACTTGAATCTAGGGGTATGATTTCTGTAATAAAGTGTCTAAATAATTTATCCAAGAGGAATTTAATCAAACTTTTCTGGATTGTTAAGAATAATACAGCTCTTGATTATAATTTTAAAGTAATATGTGATACAATTTGCATTCTAACTAAAAGGAAATTTATTTCAAAAAAGAAAAAGTTCGATAAGATTAGTAATAAGGATAACAGATTATATTTACCTATTAATTTTACTTGTATGCAGATTGAAGATATTAATTTACCAGAAATTTTAAATCAGCGGCATGTGAAACAGGCCCTTCCTAGTAATTTAAATTATAATGATAGTCCAGTTTTAACTGATAAATTTTCAAAAACTATTGGGCAAATTATTTTTAATTATAATTTAATACTAAAAAAACTAGATAGCGATATAAATTGGAAACCGGTTTGTAATTGTAAGCAACTTGGCCCATTTGTAAATCCCACTTACAAACATGTTATAACAGGGGACTTGTCAATAATAAAGCATGATGATCTTCAAATTATAATGAATAAAGGGGCTAATTTCCGTCTTTCTCATCATCTGAAACCATCGAGTGTTCTTGATGGCTTGGAAAATGATTTTGATTTATTTATTGATAAGTGGTGTAAAAAAGAGAATAAAAATAAAGAGAGTTTTCAAAGTTGGAAGAATTTAGTTATTAGTAGAGTAAGAACTAAAATATATTCTAACGTAAAAAATAGTAACACTAAATCATTATTTTATAATGCGAAGATTAAACAAGCAATTGCTAATCTAAAGAATGAATTTGTAATTGTGCCAGTGGATAAAGCTAATAATAATTTTGCCATAATTTGTCAGAAGCTGTATTGTGATATCTTAAAAAGGGAGTTATGCACAACTAATGTTTATGAAAAGGTAAATATAGAGGATGAGAATTTAATTGAAAAGAATGAAGAAATACTTTTTAAAAATTTTAATATTAAAATAAATGACAATGATAAAAAGTTCCCTTTCCTATATTGGACTGTAAAATTTCATAAGAATCCCCCTAAACCACGGTTTATTGCTGGAGCAGCTAAATGTCCAACCCGCATTGCTGCTACTGACCTCTCTTTAATTTTAAAGGAAATTGTAAATAAACTTAAAACCTATTGTTCTGGTATTAAAAAAGTTTCGAATTTTAATCCATATTGGAGTGTTAATAATTCACTGCAGGTGATAGATTCTTTAACAATGGTTTCAGCTAAAAGAATTGAGTCTTTCGATTTTGCGACAATGTATACTAATTTATCACTTAATTTAGTGTTTGATAATTTTAAAACTGTTATAAAGAAATCTTTCCTCTTATCTAGTAAAAGGTTCTTAAAAATAGACAGTTATAATAAAAAAGCCATATGGACAAACTGCTTTAATACTACAGTTAACTTGAGATGTTACTGCTTGGATATGATTTTTGAGTTATTGGAATTTGTTTTATACAATACTTATATAAGATTTGGGGGTGATTTGTACAAGCAAATAATGGGAATTCCTATGGGGGGGGGGAATGCCAGCCCATTTATAGCTGACTTGTTTTTAAGTCAACTAGAATACAAATATATGATGGATAAGAATAATCCAATTAATTTAAAACATGCTTTGTCAAATAATAAAATTTATTTAGATGATATTTTGGTCTTAAATTGTAAGGATTTCATTGATATTTTTAAAAATATATATCCATCAGAGCTTATTCTTGAGCCTAGTCATGGCGCTGGTCATGAAGATCATTTCTTAGATTTAAATATTAATATTTGTGATAATAATAAATTAAGTTTTAAAATGTATAATAAAACGGATGATTTTGATTTTGAAGTGATTAGTTTCCCATTCCCTGAAAGTAATATACACTCAAATATCACATATTCAGCGTTTCTGAATATGAACATACTGTGAACCTCACAGTTACTTCGTTATGCAAGGATTTGTAGTAATTATATTGATTTTAAAAATAGATGTAAAATCTTAAGCCAAAAATTGATATCAAGAGGTTTTTCTGCAAATAAATTAACTTGGCAATTTAAAAAATTTATTTTTCATCATAACGAACTTTTAAATAAATATCAAAAGAATTATCTAGAAATACTTAAAGAAATTTTTAACTAATTTCGGAGGTTCGAGAAATGTTGTCACAGCGCCATTTATTTTGAATTGTGTTTCTAATTGAGCGGATTTTCTTTTAAAAATTAGCCACATGGTAAAGATGAATTCTATAATTGTTTAGTTCATTCAGGTTTTTTGCAATGTGTTAATATTTGTGATTTGGTAAAATTTATAATATTTAGTTTACCTATTGTTGCTAAAGGGAGGGATATATTAACAGGATAAGCTTGTTTTGGTTTTACTTGGTTGTTTTACATTTGCTGTTTTTTTTTTTCATAGGCATGTATTTTGGGGGTGATACCTGACGCGGGGACGCCATGAGTATTCTATGGTAGCCTAAACACTGTGCTGGGTAGAGAATTTAGAGTGGCGAAACCCTATATAGGCCAGTGTATTCTCCTGATGAGCCCTTATGTTGGGTGTTGCCTCTGAATTATTTGTCTATATTATTTTTTCTATTGTTCGGTAAATGACGACTTATACTTATTGACGACATGACTGCCTGTCCATGGATTATTCTTTATGGTTGATTGTGTGTGGCTATGCTGTTTGACCTATGTGATTGTATGGATGAGTAGGGTTAAGGCCTCATTCAAGTGCTGGTCTATATTAATCACTAATTTAGGAAAACAGTCTTCCTTTTCTCCTTCTATCTCTTTTTTTTGTGTTTGTGCTGTAGCATTGGTGATTTCTCTTTTCATATATATATATATATATATATATATATATATATATATATATATATATATATATATATATATATATATATATATATATATATATATATATATATACCACTTTAAGTATTATATCTATTTTATTGTTATTCAAGAGAAAATTTTTATTTTTGAATATATTAAAAAATCTAAAAATGACTCCTTTTGTCTTGTTATGAAATTTTCATTAGAATTTTACCTGTAAGCGCAAAAACATTGTGTTAATAGAATTAAACCCTTAATACTTCTTATTTTATTTTTATTTTGAAAATTTAATGGATAAATGCATCATTTGGACCCCAGCCGTTATGATGTGAACAGTCAAGTTGCGAGGAATAGAGAAAATTTTGTTTGCCCTGTTTTAATCAAAGGTTGAAAAAAAAACAATGAATGCAAAATTAGATAGGATAGCCAAGAGATTTTGGAAGTTCCAAAGGGATATTTTTCTTCCAAAGAGGATGTCAATATTTTTACGTGATAAATGACTATTTAACGGTATTTTTAATTGTCTTTATTGATACCTTTTAAATAAATAAAAAAAAGAATATTTGTTTGTTTAAACTTTTGTTTTTTCTTAGAAAAGGGTTTTTCATATGGTCAAATTGTTAGTAGTGCAAACTATCTTCTTATCGGAACTTTCAGTTGTTTAGTCTTTGGTGTTATTACGTAGCCTTTTAAGTCGGTCATTTCAAGTTAACCCATATGTCTTATCGTTTTATTTTAATTACTTATTCAAAAATAGCAGCTAACAGCTATTTGAGAAGTGTCTTGTTCTATATGCTCCTTGTTCATGATGCCTCTTCCCTCATATCGATTTGGAATGGTATACTAATTAATCGTGTTTGAATTGCAGCTTTTGGTGGCTTTCTTTGACGTAGTTCTAAAGGGCAAAATGATCAATCCAAAATTGATATGAATGAGATTAATCTTTAATCTAAGCTTCTAATTATGCGTAATCTACAAGAAAATGTAATAAATGATTGAAAATAAAACCCATTAGTAAATATATAGAAATAAATATCTAGAAATTTTATGGTTTAAAATTAGGATATACTCAATCTGTAACTTGTCTTGGTTTTCTGTTGCGAAAAATGAAGCAATTTGAACATGTAGCAACACTGAATGAGAACATGCAGGGAATAGCATCCTCCGACGAGAACATAAAGTTTAGATAGGATGTTTATAAAAAATAAAATAATAATAACTATCACAAGCCTGACTGGGCCTAATCCGTTTTTCAAAGTCAAGCGAAATATAATAAAGTGAAGTTAATTTCAATGAATATCACTTAGAAACCATAATTGCGCCAAATAATAGAATGGAATATTATTTAGACTATATTAAAATAATTTTCCACTTAATAGAGTTTGAATTCAGCGTTTTTACCCCTAGAAAATTAAAAATGGAGAGATATTCGCATGGTAATGTGTGGTTTTACACAGGCACGTACGTAGGAATTTTTTTCGGGGGCCCAAAACCTTCAAAACAGCAGATATAATGTAACAGTGTTTTATTTAGTAACTAAATAAAGGCAAAAAGCACGTATGTCGGAAAATACAGATTAACTTTATCTATACTTTAAATCGTAACCTTCGAACAGAGCTAATAGCAAATTTCTCCAAAATTTCATCGACTGATGCGAGAACATCTCTGTGGACATTCAACGGTGCCAAGCCATTCAGTCGGTCTTCACTCATCTGACTGCGAAGATACCTTTTGATCCTTTCATCGAAGAAAATGATCTCTCAACACATGCTGTAGACGTGGGAATGACACAAAAGATGCTCAGTAACTTGTGAATATTCGGAAATATTCCACGTTCGTACTCAGCCAAGCTCTGCACTGCTGTCTTCGGGAAAAGACTGGGTACTACTTTCAGCCACTTAGCTCGCCATAGTTCAAGCTCAGCCATCACAGCGGAGTCTGAACTCGTTAGATCTGAGGCATATAATTTGATCAGTTTTTTAAGATCGCTGCTAGGCTGTTTCACAACGAAAGATGGCAGTATTCCGCTGAGGCCTTTCAGCGTGACCTTGTGTTTTGTGAATCGAGATTCAAGTGATTGTATTAGCTGATCTACAAATGGGAGGAAAATGGAGACGCGATAGTAAAATTCTATATGTTTCTCTGCCGGGATATTACTTGGGATTTTGACAAGGTTCCTCTTTCGTGGCATGACAAGAGTAACTTCTAGTTCTCTGCATAGCCTAGTTGCTTCCAGAAACAGCTGATGAAACCTTCCCTCGGCACTATTTTGGATTTCTTTGAACATTTCTGTTACACTTTCGACGCACTGAATGCACATAACCATATCTATGTTTTCAGACTGCAGCAGCTTAGATAGATTCAATGTATACCCAAGAAAAAAATCCATCACAATGAGGGTCACTATGTAGTCCAAGCTCAGGATGTTGTTGAGCAGACTTCTGGCTTTCGACAACGTTACCGAGTCCCCATCCGTCTCTATCTCCTCTAGGGCCTTAAAGATAGGCACAATCAACTGTTTTGAGATCTGAATAGCATCATGTCTTTCGACCCACCTAGTTTCGCACAAGCCTTTAAGATCAAGTGCAGTATAAGTTTTTAGGATAGCGCTTCGCTTTGCACTAAAGTGGAAGAAATTAACTCTCCCCCACTCTTCCCTACTTCAAAGACGGTAAAAAGTTAGACAGAAAATGGGTTAATAATTGGGCAGTGACTTGACCTGATAATTCCATGCACATTTTTAATAAATGTCCTAATTTTGCCAGAAATACCAAGAAGAAATCTGCCAGAAATTTGCCAGAAATCCCCCGGGCCCCAGGGGGGGGCCGAAGGCCTCCCCCTGCGTACGTGCCAGGTTTTACACTAACTGAATTTTTTATTTTAGTAATATAATCTTTTTTAATCTCCACTCGGGGTAAACTTGTCCATGCACGATAAACTTGACAATGTTCACCACTAAGGAGCCATTAAAACTGATATAGAAGTGTAAGTACTAAGCAAAGAGTAAGGGTAAATTATAAGAGTCGGAACTGGCTATAGGGACGACGGTAAAAAAATATCAAGGCCATCTAGCTTCTGGCAACACTTGGTATTTTGTAAGCCTTGTAATCGTTTTTCTGTCAGCAACTGAGATGAGACCCTTATTACTACCCTAATTTTACCAAATACACTAGTTAAATTAACTAATGTTATTATTACCCTAAGAAAATGCTTAGTGTCGGCAATCACTACAGGGTGTTGTTAGTATTTTTTTGTCAACACTAACGCAAGTTTTACTCTTGTAAGTTACCCATACTCTTTGGTACTGAATATGATCACTGAATTTATCATTGCAGCTTCTTATTTTTTATTTATGCAAAATGTCAGCTGCCACAAAAGATTTTCTTAAAAAATTTGTCTTTGTTGCTCTTTCTTTGCTTAAGGGGTCATACCAAAGATTTGTCACTGCTGAATTGTTTCCTAGGCTAAGTGAAAATGTGAAAACCTATTGTATATTGGACGGAAATAAGCTACGAGGGGGACGTCAGTGAGTTCTAAAGGCAAACCCGTAGAATTGAAGGATTTACAATCACCTATGGTGCATAAGATAAACATTATACCTCTTCGTGGTCGCTTTTATCAACTGAGGTTTCTTCTAATAGTCTAGGACCGGTGGATCTGCGTCAAAAAAAAAGAAAACAAGTAAATATGTGCCTACGACCCACCTTCTCGAAATTAAGTTGCAAAATAAGAATGAAGAGTGACAATAGAAATCCAAATGAACAGAAATAATCCCGTTAACGATGGGGACTGATGCGCCCTAAACCCCACCACCTTACAATAAAATTAGAAATTTATTTAACAGGAAGCACTAGGAAAGCAATATAGCCAGCTGGTAATTTTACAAGTATGTAATTTTTCTCAAAATCTCTCCCAGTTCCCTTCCGAAAATGCTTGAACTAAAAATATGTTAATTAAAGTATATGTGAATAAGCACTTGAATTCTCAACTTTATAGTAGAAAATTAATGAAAATATTATCACAAGATTATTCTGTAAGAGTATTCATTCTTAATGCCTAGGAGGGAAAAACTCAGACTTTAGCCTAAATTTATGTTCATTTAAAGATTAATGTCGAGCAATATTCTTTTATTGGAAAAAGGCCATTTTTTATTTAATTTATGTTTGTTTTAACATCACTTCGAGACAATTTCAAGGAGTTTACCGCCAGAATGAAGAGTCTAGTAATTTTTCGTTCTTTTCAATGAGATATCTGTTATGACAGTTTTGACAATGAAATAACTGTTTTTTCAAGATGGGACCAAGGCCTAAAAAGCAAAAAGGAACCCCAACCATTTTCAACTCTTCGAAAGGGAGTTCAAATTTTGGGCTTGATAGAACCCTTTGCGAATATCCTTTGGCCATTGATTTGATTTTGTCAGTAGTTGCGATCATATTATTAGGGTGATATAAGGAAGACATCGTCATACAGCCCGCCAATTCTGTAGAATCTGATTGGATGACCTAATCTGTTCAATTCGAAGTGTTACAATAAGACTACGCTCAGTGCTGTATCCAGAGAGGAGCACTGCCTGGTTTGCCCCCTCCCCCCGGAATCTCTGTGCAATTCGTAAGAAAGTAACAATGAAAGATTGTAAAAAAAATGTTGTCGAGTTTTGTAGGTTTTTTGTCCCCCCTCCTTCTCGAAAAAAACCAAAGCCCCCGATTTAAAAAATAAATATCCATCTTTTAAAGTTTATCGGTTAGCCCTTATGCCAAAACTGTGGTATGACAAAACTATGGTAAATTGTGGTACAAGGGAAGGATGGCTATAAAAATTTGGAACTATTCTTGTGTTGTGAGAAGGTTTTGGAGTCTCCACTCCATAATGACTTCCTTTTTCCATCCCTCTCCGTGGCAGGGGAAATCCTTCTTACGTGACCTCAGTGTGAAACTTCCACGAATTCTCCTAACCAAAACTGTGACTACTAAAAGTGCTGCATGGTGTCCTTGAGGAGTGTTAGCCCTCAAAGAAATTATAGCCTAGTAAACAACACCTCATTTGGTCTGATCTCTGATGAATGGATAATTCTTCTGGGTTTCGTTTGCTTTATTGGGCGTTTTTGTGCTGCAAAATCTCTTCCTTACTGAATTATCCATTATGGGCTGCTTCCCAAAAAAGCATAATATTTGTAGGCATGAATTTATACTTAGTCGGAGGTAATAAGCTTGAGATTGTCTGTAAAGGATTTGGTTCTTTTTTATAGAAAGGGAATCACCACGGTTGGGAAACTAAGTTGTGACCATGATGGGCTCAGGATTATAAAAAGCCTCCAATCAACTGGAGGTCCCAGGGACTTCTTGCTGTCTGGTTCTAAGCCGATTGAAGCGCTTTATGTAGACTTTAGAAGGCATTTTAGTCCCCTTCCTGCCCTGTTTCTTGGACCATTGCTTTTCCTATGGAAATAATAGTTTCAAAGATTTAAAGAATACGAAAATTGTAACTTAATGTTACGACGTTAAAAAGCAACTATCGCATCAACATTTTGACTGAGAAATTCAGACACTACAGACAATAATTATAAGGAGTATCAGAAATGCATATTCCAGTGATGGACCCTGGAGCTCAAATATGGTACGGGAGGGAGCCTAGTTGCCTTTTAATCACTGTTTGATCCTGAAAAGGGGGACTAAAACTTACATTTTCTATTTGATTTATGATCCTCCCAAAGTTCTTCACCAACTGGCTCGATGTAATTACCCATGATAAGGAAAAAAAAGCAACAAATAAACACGTGCCAGTGACATCAAAATCCGATTTTTTTTGTATTAAAGCAATTGAAACCCTGTTTAGGGTTCTTTGGCATGTAGAATTTGACGGAGAATATTGTGAAGGTTTGATTATTTTTAGGGATTGGTTTGACATTATAGAGAGTTACTTGTGCAAAAAGTTTTCTGAGTACCTTTAAACTTGTTAAGTTATACATATTTAACACTAGAGTAAAATAGAGATTATTTAAATGTATATTTTGTGTCCAAACTTCCGACTTTTGAGCATCAGTCACTATCGGCACTTGTTGCTCTTTACTTACAGTTAGTTACAGTGAAAACATACAAGTTTTGTTTTTTACAAATTAGGTTAGTAGAATGTTATTATTTACTGGAGTTGAAACTTCACCACTATTTACGCGATACTTACTTCATATTTCCTTGCTATTATTGCTAGTTTTTTCTCTACGATTTGTGTATCTCAAACCTTCTACTTCGACTTCTACAACTAATACTGCTTTCGTCTTCACAACTACTTGGATATCTTCTAATAAATGCAATGTCTTTCAAGTTAGTAATAAAATTAGTTTTTATCAAATGAGTTAAATGTTTTGTCCTACTTCACTTACAGGAAAATCAACGAACTCAATGTGTTTTTTCCCTCCTGATGGAACACGCCTTTGTACTTTCCAAAGTGGCTATTCAAATGCTTCTGAGTAACGTTTATCAACCTCAATTGCCGTGGCAATGGGCTTGGGAACAGTATTTTATTTTTACCCTTTTGATTGCCTGAAGCCAGAGAAATACTAATTCATTGGTGCTCTTGCCTTGCCGAAAAACTTCCAAAAGAGCAGCGCATGATGGAAAACAGGAGCTGTAAAATGAAGTGATCTTGTCTAGGCTAAATTGAAACCTCAAGGCAGTTCACATTCTAGTGCTGCTTAGGATATAAGCAGAATAATGGGAAGCAGTTTCTTTAGCTGGCTTGGAATTGTTGTCCAATTTGCGCTCATCAAATGTAAGTGAGAATCCTCAGATAATTTTAAAGAACAAGGTAGGATCTTTAACATGGTAAAAAGTTTTTATTTTATTTTTGGATACCTTGTGTGTTCAATATTTATACATACAGTATTATTCAACAAAACTTTCGCGTTGTTAAGACAGAACTAGAAATTAATTCCATGGTTAAGGGGATTTTGTGGTACTTTTCACAATTTTCTCAAACATCTCTCAAAACTTCCCTAGCAAAAACTCTTTTCCACCCTAAAACAACCACGTGCGCTATATAACTATTTAAATATCGCTTGCCTTGTCACTGATAAAATCCGGTATCAGTCATAAGATAATTAAACTCACATCGTAGATCTCTTCTATGTTAGCGTCAATTTTTTTTTTGTCACTAATCATTGAAGCCGATTATCTGCATTATTTGATTCTATAAAGATGCAATCGGCCTGTTTTGTCATATACCTAACAATTAGAAAATATGTGTTTTCATATGCATAATCTACATTTTTATTTACACAACAACCGATTTGTGCTTCAGCTTACCAAATACTGTAAACAATTTGACATTGCTTCAGCCTCATTTTATAAAATATTGCACAAACAATTGACAGTGCCGCGTATAGACTTCGGATAAGATGAAATAATTTCAAATAATTCAAAATCAAAGTAAGCAACGTGCTAAAACTTAAAGTAACAACTATTATTTTGTATAAAGAGTTGGCTTCTGCTTCCCATAACTCCTAATTTTTTTAAAGAATAAAACTGATATAGACAGTTTGACATCAGCAAGTTTTTACCGACCGATTATATTTCAAAAAAAATTTGAATCGGAGTTTATATTCAAATACAATTAATTTAAATACAACTAAATAAAATTAATGTAAATACGCTACGACTCTTAATGTAGTAATGCAAATACAATTAAATGAAGCCAGTGACCTTGAAGAATTTGCACAAAATGAAGAATATAAAATAATTCTTGAAGAATTGAGACAAAAAATGAAGGAGTGGAGACCCAGCGGGAGCAGCAGTCCTTTTTATTTTCAAAATAATGTATGCTCACTTTTTATACCTAGAATTGATTTTTCACTCTCTTAAAAAAACTTTTAATGTTAATGTGATTTTCTGGGCTATTTTGCGTTTGTATAAGATGCGTTGCCACTGCATTTAGACCCTTACTCTTTACGCTACAAATTAAATTTTGTACAACATGACTTCGGAATAGAAATGTCTCATTTATAGGGACTATCTTCAAACAATAGCAGGTGTAATTCTCTGTCAAGGGGAGAGGAGTTAGGCCCCCCCCAAAAAAATGATAGTTTGACGCGTAAAAATGTAGCAAAATGATTAAACACGTTTTTGATGCGCTTTAAAAAAAATTGTAACCCCCCCCCTCCCGAAAAAAAATCCTTTTACACTTCCCCCACCCACGAGAAAAAAATTGAATACGACCCTGAGGATGCATAAAAGCCATTTAAGAGGACTGGATCCGCTTTATCGACCTCCTGCTTTTTACATTAAACATCAAATTTTGTGTTAAGAAGTCTTACATTTCTTAGAACTAGCTTTTTTCAATTACAAACTTCTATTTGTCTTTTATAACTACAATTTTTGCAATGAAAAGGAAGCTGTCGTCCCATCAATTTTTATGTTTGCAAGCAAATTATGAACAAATACAACAAAACGAAGGGAGATTAGGCTGTATATTCCCATCCCCCTGATTATTTATTTATTTTGTTTATTTATTTGAAAACCCGTCAATCATACGAAATGAAAAAGACGGAGCACGAACATATAAATATAAGAAAATATATAAGAACATATCAGAAGAGACATAACTAGAAAGAGACTCAACTAATAAAAGGGCAAACAAAAGAGCACTAAAATGAATAAAACGAAAACAGATCTATTGTAAAAGGAGATTATACCAATCGTGATCTATTATTTTAATATTGTGTCTTTTGATTAAATTTTCAACTGCAACATGAGGGTCGGTTATGTGATACTTTTTAATGAGGATTGAGTTTCTGTACCAGGGAGGAAAACGCAGGAGGTATTTAGCAAAACGGAAGAAAAGCGCACGGATTTTAGACAGTTCAGCCTTCGAGAATAGTTTCCAAAATGGTGCCAGGTACAGAATATGAGGTAAAACAGTAGCGTTGTATAGGCTGGCAAGTAGGGGGCGTCTCGTTGACTTCTTATAAATGCAATGAAACAAAATATAAAAATAAACTTGTTCATTTAATTTTTGATTGAATTGCTACTGATCATGGAAATTAATGGTTAAGAGGTCCCATGGGTGTCAATTTAGGTAAGAGGAGTGAAATACTCATCTTATGCCCTAATAATCAATTTTTTCGCCCCTCATACATAGATTTTTAAATCAAATATCTTGGAGGTATTTTCATTAAGAAATACATTTTTTTTTATTGTCATCAACCCCCCCCCCCCCCATCCATAGATTTTGATAGATACATTTTATTTTATTTTTTTCATGAAATGACACCCCTGGGTTTCTGCATTGTGACATATATTTTATAGACTTTAGGTGTGTATGTGCTATTGGACAAATGTACAACCTTTTTATCGTTTAGATTTCACACCAAAGACTATACAGGAAATTTATTTTGAGAACTATTTTTTCTACTCTCTTATCCAGGGATAGATCCAGGCTACAAAGGTGAGCAAACCTCCTCCCTCTCCTAGAAGATGGGACATTACACTAATGACAGAAAGACAGTAGCAGAAAATACCTATGAGGTAGCCGAATTTAGCTCCATACTCTTTGTTTGTGTTGTAACTATGCTTTTTCTCAGATTTTGAATTCAGCTTGCTTGATTTCAACCAAAATAAGATTTTCCTCCCAAATAACAAGAAATTGTCCGTCAGTTTTCCATTTGTCAGGTTCTCATTTAAGCTACACATGAATAGCTCAAATATGCTAGTTAAGGTAATTTTCATAGAAGATTGGGAACTCTCCACTAAATATTCATTCTCTAGAATTCCCCGTAACTAAATTTCTGACTTCATAATTTCGCGTTATATTATACGATTTGAAATTTCCTGAATTTCCATAATGTGGCACTTGAACTTCAACTGAAATCTTGAACTTTTCAGCTTCTTGTTAATAGTGTGGTACTTCTAAAGAGTTTAAATCTTTAGAGACAAAATAGCATGCCAAATCCATTGAGATTATAGAATGAAAATGAACTCATAAAAAAAGGCTACATGAATTTTCACTATTGAGTAGAAGCTGTGTTTTAAGCTGGATTTAATTTTGAAGTAGAATTAAGCGTATTCATTGAGCGATCATTAGATTTATTTTCCGATCTTTTTATTTTTTCTCCTAAGGTATTATTTGAGCATTTAGGGCAAGAACGAACGAGCAGTAATTGTGTATTTATTTATTATTTCTCGAAAACGGCTCAATTTTTTTCAAATTGGCACCCCAAGATTTTCTGACCTGAAAAAACGATCTAGATAGGTCAAGAAATTGAGAAATTTAATTTAGAGCCTTAATTTTAGAAAGCAATTCATACGAGCCGTGTCATATTTATGAGCGCATTTCAAGAGTATAGATTAAATTATCCCCCCCACCAGTGGTCGTATTTTTTAGTATTTATGACGCATCGAAAATTACAAAAGATGACAAATGACTCTGAAGGAAAAAGGCAAGGAACAAAAAACAGCAAAAATCACATAAAATTGCAAACGAAAATCTTGCACAATGAAATTTGTGGTAATATTTGTCAATGATGTCGATACTATTCCTGTATAAGCCATACATTTTAATTTGTGATTTTCACCACATAGGATGTGATAAAACGTTTTATAAATAGATGTTTACATGTACACCTGGCCCATCCATCAAAAGGCATTTTTTCTCATCATAATCAGGATCATTGACAGCCTGTGAAATATTATCTACAATTTCAAGCTATCTTCCTTGCAGAGGCTGATATATACTATCTCCAGTCCTTACTAGAATTTAAAAATTCTAAGTTCTGGTCATTTTCATATGTTTTAGTGTTGTCCGTTTCATATGGCTCCACTCAAAAACAAAATTTTCGACTTTGTATTGCCATCGAATTTGACTAGAATGTAATTATACATTAAGTACGCTTAATAGCAGTAGGTTCGAATATATTAATTCGTCGCGCTTGCCGAATAAAATCCACTGCCAGCTTATGTAGGAATCTTTCTCAGATACCTTTTCGGTCTGTGGGATTTCTGAAAACAATTATGTGCGAAAAGTATTCCCATTTCAGAAGACAAATGAAACGGTGCCGATTCTTCTATGGCATCAAAACACAGTTTAGCTTCGAATTCAAGGCCATGAACTAGGCATACTGGTTTATATAGGGCATAAAGAATGTCATTAACAATTTTAAGATCTTTAATACTTGTTATATTCTTCGCATAATAAAGAAGTATAGGCAAATGAAAACACTCTGGATGAGTTACAAAATGTACTTTATGAATTCAACCAGTGACACGCAATGGACAATTTCGTGGCTCCCATGCATTCATTTTTCCATCCCATTTAAAGTATTTTTTTCAACGCCTAATATCTACCTTAGTCTTCATGGAGTTGGTTGATATCTTGCACTCTGTATCTCCAGGTAAATGAATATTTAAATGTTGAAAACATAACCTTTTTGCTGGATATCGTGACTAAATAGTCGCCAGCATGGTTCAGTTGGCGTAATGCAGCGTCCTTCCACGTAGTTTTCTGCTCTATTGTAAACCAAACTCCGTTGCTTTTCGACAATCTTTATTGAATCACAATCTTACTGGACTTATTCTACCAACATATCTGACATTAATGTGACATTGAAATTTTTTAACATATGAGCATTATTTGTCTTGACACGACGATTATCATCAGTAACTTGGGGATTATTGGAGTCTCTTCGATGAACAGCACGGTCATATGAAAATTTTTCTTTGTTGATTTCGCCTCATTGGGGATCGCAAATACAACAATACATTGAGTTCCACCGATGAAGTAAATGAATTGTATTGCATCGGTAAACCAAAGTGATACTGCAATTTTCTATCTTTATTGACTATACATTTTTTATTTTGATTTAAATCTCCACGGGGATTATGAATCATCCTCTTTAGGTTTAATTCTGTTATAAAAGAATCGTATGTATTTGGAGTTTCAGCCGAAATTTAACTATCATTTTCGCGTGGATTACTGATTTGATCACAAATAACAAATACATATGCGGTAGTCCACGTTTTTGAAATACAATCGTATAGCCTACAAATATCTTGCCACCTTTCCTAATATCCGTCTATTGTTAATTTGATTGATTACTTCCTCAAATTTCAATTTCGCAACTCAAGCAACGAGATCGGTAGGATCTTGAGGGGACTGCACAATGATAGATTTTATTATCATCAGTTATTGTACGTGCTGTTTCCTTAATTTCGGACTGAACAGGATTGCAAGTCATAGTCATAAGGAAATCTGGGGGTACAAGGTGACGAAAAATAGGTGACGAACAAGATGAACTAAATCACAATACGCCGTCTGTATTAAGATTGTCGAAAGGGCGTATCAGTGATATCTTACGAACAAATTGGCTTGTATAGTTGAAACTTACAGCCCTTTTTTGGGGGGATGTTGAACTAGCCAAAAGATAATATTTGCATCATGATGCTACTGTTTCTGCTCATACTACTACTACTGCTACTAATTTTAATGTCAATACCACTACTGCTACTGCGACTACTCCTACTAAAGCTAAAGATAGTACTATTAATTCTTATACTACTACTACTTGAGCTAGTGCTATTACTACTGGCACTATTACTACTACTGCTAAAGTTAAGGGTATTAAGGTGAAATGTTAGATAAATATTGAAACTGTGTTATACTAAATTGAACGACACTTCAGCCACAAAGGTTGTCGAGAGGAGGTATCAGCAGTACTTCAGAAATGGCGGATGGTGTTAAGTTGAAACTTTCAGTCTGTATTGAAGGGGGTATTGAACAAAACTAAAGGTGTTATGCATTTACTGCTACTATTGGTACTATTGCTGCTACAGCTTCTAATACTACACAAGATAAGGATTAAGGTGTAGCTTCCAAATAATATTTAGACGGATGTCGAAATAAATCAAAACGAAATAAAAGCATGTAGATTGTCATATGGTGACAAAGTGATAGCTAAAAAGCGGCTTACACTATTAAAACAGACATTTCAGAATAAGTTGAGGCGAATTTTGAACTAGCCATAAGGGATATTGTGTATATAATATTTATACTGCTGCTACAGTTGCTGTAACTAATGACGCTAAGGGTATTAAGGTAGTACTTTTAGGAAATGTTTATCTGGAGTTTCAATTAAGCGTAAAAACTATATGCATGCAGGTTTTCAAAAGGGCTTACAAGCAATATCATAGGTAACACCGCTCTATCATAGCTAGCAGTATTATTAAAACTCTTAAAAAAGCTAATTTGACAACAATTAAAAGTTCTAGTGCCCTTCTAAAAGTCAAAAGTGATTGGAGGGCAAACAGTCCTAATCCCAAACCCATGAATCTCCCAGACACGTCCAATCAAAATTTTGTGACAGCTGTTTTGTTTAGCACAGTTGAACAATCCAGTAACAGTGTCTTTAGGGATATTGGGTACGTTGACCCCGCACAGATACGTAGTTTGTCTATTACGCATGGAAAGCAAATGTTACTTTAAAAATAAACCAAAAGGTACTGTGTGCATACAGATGACTGATTAGAGATCTTAGCCATATTCTAAGAACGACATAGGGTATTAAGCTGAAATTTCAGTTCTACAACTGTATTAATACTATCTCTGCTTTTACAGCTTTAGTGAATCAAAAGAGTTTAATTGTACCCAGGTTGTCAAAGAGGATTGATAAGTTTCTCGAGAACGGTATTCAGTTTTATTTTTAAGGTCAACTTGAGAAAGTATAAGACCAAACTAGAAAATACTATTTTAGTCCAGATTTTCAAAAGGGTACTTTTTGTTAAAAATTGTGGAAAAAGTTTATCCTACATACAAATAGCAAGCCAAGGCAATTCCAATATTGTACTTTTCGTTTTGATCTGACACCATTTTTAGGGGGGGTTTCAATCTAGGATTTTTGATTACTATGGGCCATGTTGAGATTACATTAGGTTGTAACTATCGCTGCAACCACGAAAAGGCACCATCATGAATTAGAAACCTAAACTGTTATGGCGATATGATTTGACACCCTCCACTATACCCTAGCTTCGACGTCATTATAGTGAAGGTAGTGACGTCAAAATATTTAACGCCATCATATGCAATTTTTTGTCAAAATATTTTATTCCAAGTTATTTTTCTAGGTTCACTCTCAATAAGACTTCTACAAGTGACAGTTCCAAGTGTAATTCAAGCAGGAGAGACAGCCACTTTGCAATGCATTTTTGACCTTGAACAGGACAGACTTTATTCGGTTAAGTGGTACAAGGATAATGTTGAGTTTTTTCGTTTCATTCCGAAGCTAGACCCTCCTATTGCGACGTACGTTGTTGATGGACTGCGCGTTGATGTGAGTACCATCCGCTGATAATGCTAAACTAGGATATAACTCTAAATTATGACTGGACCAAAATTTAGTGGCGGGAGATTTGTAAAACTCTATCACATTAGGCAAGTAGGGATATCCAGCTTTCAAAAAGAGAAAAAAAATATTAAAAAAAACAAGCATACTTGACTGATTAGATTATTTGGAACTCGGCCAAGGATTTATAATGTGCCCCCAAAAAATCACTCCTCCTTCCTTAAAATTTCCTCTGGAAAACAAGCCCCCGCAGAAAATATTTTGCCGAAAAATCCTCCCTACGGAAAATTCCCATACCCTGGAAAACTCCCCCATTAAAAACCACCCTGAACTCTCATTTCTTCACACACGCAGAAAATCCCCCCCCCAGAAAGCTCCCACCAACGATTCCCCTAGAAAACTTCCCTAGAGAAATAAGTGTAATTGTCCAACAGCTGTTTTGAAGTAGGGGAGGTGGGTCACTTTGTTGTCGGGTGGCGGTGATACTAAATATTTAAAAAACAATTTTAATGCCCAAAATATATAAATCTACTTGATCCTCCAGCTAAATATAGGGTGGGGTATTGGGGTAGGAATTAGTCTCTCATCTCTTTTAATTTAGACTAAGCCGGAACAAGGATGCTGCGAGGCGATTCTGCCTTCTTATTGTAGAAAACTTTTCTGACATATCCATTCAACTAAACTAGACTATTTCACTCAACTAAACTTTACTTCATAAAATTATATACGATGATGTTTAAGGCAAATTACCTATAAAAGGAGGAGAAAAGTCATTTTTGGGAGGTGGGGGAGGGGGCAGATGCCTCAACGAGTGCATTCTAATGCCCACATATCCTAACTATCATTGAGCCTTCATGTGACATTGGAATTAGCTTTACGAAAGGTGTGTGTGTAGGGGGGGATGAAAATTGATAACTATTCCATCTTTATTCCTGAAAATATTTCTGGTATAAGCTCTTATCATTGGTGTGGAGGGGGGGGGGAGAACTCCTCCTATTGTTCCAATATTTTCAACTTAGCGTAAAGTGTTAATAGTATTGGGTACATGGGGACAGGAGAAACACCATGAGGAACCTGGCTGTGGCCTCTCTATGTCCAGAAGGAACATAAAGAGGAACTGTCGCTATGGCCTCTCTATGGCCTCTGTATTAACGGTGTACCTAGAAACCAAATCGGGTCATGAACCTTCTCTGGCAACCAGATTTCCTATGGGGCCAATGGATACATAATTTGCTTAACCACAGGAGCACATGATTTATTTAACCGCTCGTACTATTTAAGAGAGCGGACGCAAAAATTGCATGTTTCTTGCAGAAAAAGCCCTTGAGAGCTAAAGATATTCAACAGTGTTCGTTCAGAACTTGAATAATAATGAGTAAACGAAATCAATTTTGAATTAAAATGGAATAGTTTTGAGCATCAAGTCATGGCTAATTGTAGAAAAAGCCAAGACAGATGGTCCAATTGAGTGAGAAGCGAACCTGGCATTAATCCCCTCCCCCTTATTCGGATCGTATAAAAATGATGTTAGTTGATTTGTTAATAGTTATGTCTATCTATTATCCGTCCATGCGTCATTCCTAGGGCAGTAGAACCAAGGTAGATAGTCATAGAGCTAAGATAATGATAGAACCTATAATTTTCCAAGTGTTTGGTTAATTTGGCACGGGTAAACGGCGGGAGTAAGTGTGCCTCTGACCAATACTTGTTTGTTATTTCTTAGCAAGTCGAGCCTGCATAGAGTCTCAGGCAGGTTTACCAAGATTTTAAAATTGACGCAGGACCATTAGATTGCCTGGAATGAGAGGTAAACAAGGGGCGCCTACCTATGGTCTTAGGCAGGTTGAACCAACAATTTAGAATCGACACAGGGCTGTTAATTTGCCAAGAATGAGAGGCAAACAAGCGTCTAAAGTCGAAAATGGGACCATTCTACAATGAGTGTCAGGCAAGGCAAGTTCTAATTCAAATGTAAGTAGTTTCTATTTTTGTATGTTTTGTTTGGGGAGGCCCCCTCCTTAAGAGACTTTATGTTTAAAGAGAAACTAGTTCAATTTTGTGAAGCTACTACTGAAATAAGTAATTCCCAACCTCGTCATTTCAATGCTTATATGATACACTTTTTCCTTAAACATATTACTAGAAATGTAACTATTCTTGAAAATTATCAAATTTCTATTCGTATTTGATTCAAATCAAATGATTTTATGAAAATCAATTATTACAATTATTTGATTGTAAGCCACAGTAAGTGTCAGATATCAGGTATGCAGAGAGATCTTAATCAGCTTATTAATGGTCATGGTGCGTGTATATTTTATACTTGATTTAATCTCTCAAAGGAAAGTTCACTAACCTTTTAAATATTATTTCACTAATCCCTTAAAAGTTATTTACACGGGTGTTGGGCTTATGCACGTAAGTAGAATTTTTTTTTTTACTTAACTTTTTTTACGTAATTTAACAATTTTGAAATAAATGTTATTATGGAGAGAAAAGTAAAATCAACTTGTTATGTACGTTTTCAGTGAAATATGCTTAAGTGAAACCAAGGAGGGGTGAATTAAAATAGTCAAGTATATGGCTTAAATCTAAATAAAAAATTAAGATTTGGGGGCTATGTAGTGCCTCCCTCTGGAGGGTTATAAGAAATGCAGTGGGTTTCTAGTTACTGAATTGTCAGATTTTAGGAGATACATCATCTTTAATTTAAATTAGTTTTCACATCTTTATTCTAGGAGACCTCTGACACAGAAACAACGATACCACCACCAGCAAAGAGATATAAAACAACTGGTAGTTCGGATATACCACGATCAATGAATGCTCTACAAATGATAAATATAGATTATGATATAGATGAGGAATTAGAGGGGGCTAGTCCCACACGACTGGAGATGCAAGAAGTAAGTTTTTTTAAATTCTCTTTGGTACGCTTTCCATATGTGGAACTTCTTCTTATTCATTTACATTTGATTCTTCTGTTTTAATTAACTATTACTGCTTTTTTAAATTTAAATGGTTTTCAATAGGAATGGCGTTGAAAATATATTGTCAAAAAGTGGGATGAGAATTGGTCACACTCCTCCTTTACTTCTCTAGATACAACAACAAAATTAACATCCCATTTTAAATAAAGCCATTTGCCAAATGTAAAATTCACCAAATACTGAGAGTCAATATTACTATATCATAGGTGTGTATATTGTTCTGAAATCACATGATTTGGTACATAAAAACCATTGCAATATGGTCCCTCCCTTGTCTAGATAGATACATGCAGTCACCATCATACCTACGTTGATATTTGCGGTCACCTTCATACCTACATAGATATTTGTGGTCAATTTCATACCTATGTTGATGGCGGTTGATGGGTGTATGTTGATGGGAGGCGGTCACCTCCCATGCCTACGTTAAGACAAGTGGTAACCCAATACCTAAGTTGGTACAAGAGGTCACCTCACAGGGGATCTTAATACATCTAACCATACGGAAAAAAAAATCAAGAAACGTTGTATGTGTGTGTATTCATTTTTTATTTCATTATGTGTCTGTTTTAAATGAAATGAAAATACAGGTTGTTAACCACAAGTAAAATATTCTTTTTTTCAGCCTTATAAAACTGTATCATTTCAAAAGAAAATGAATTCTATTCTTATTATTGTAGGTTAAAGTACCTGTATTGTCACCACAAACTCAGGGGAAATACAACCTCGTTGATGGCACGGAGACACCTGTATTGACATCACCAGTACAATTTCAGGACAATCACCATATTTACTTGCCCTCCGATAACAACGAACTAAGATTCGTATATTATGATTAACTAGTGAAAATTCGCTTTGAAGAAATGAGTGCTGATAATGTGTTTCATGATAATCTCCATATTGGCTCGCCTCTTACATATACTATTGGTAAAGCAGGACAAAGTTGTAGTGGTGCTGGGTAGAGGAGAGTTTCGCGACGCCCCCTGTATTGCCAAACTTTTTGGGTGATTTCAAATTGTGCTCCACCGCTCTTACAAACACTGATGTTAAAGTAGGGAAAAGTGGTAGCAGTAGATTGGCGAAGAAAACCCTGAAACACCCTCTGTATTGCCAAAGTTTTATCTATTAGACTCTACCTTGCGCAAATTATATGTTTATACGGCTAAATGGGGGGATCCATTCAATACATTTAATACGAGGAGTATTATCAATGATACAACAGACATAATGAGCATAAAATCATCCATCGCACAAAAATTGTTTTTTAATAAAAAGTCAGGGGATGTGTATTTGCACTATGTGCAAACTGAAATGCTAATACTTCACCAGCAAAAAAATAATTTTGAGGTTGTATTTTTGGCCTCAGTTGACAATATGTGATAAAACTAGACAAGTATAATGAAAGGAGGAGTAAGTGAGTGGTATTTTTTATTGAAAATTTTGATGCAAATTTAATTAAATTGAAAATAAAAGTTTAGAAGAGATCTAAGGTTTTAGAATATATCATAGGTTTAAAGGGACGAAAAGGTCTACAGTAAATTCATTTTGATACAGGGCTTCAGTGTTCCAAATATACATTCCTTATAGTAGCCCACAAATCCCTGCAAAAGAATGCTAATAGAACACATATGTACAAATTGGCAACTAATGGGAAGGGGCAACGCTTCCAAAGGTGGATATTAATTGTTTAAATAATCAATATCCAGTAACACTTAAGGGAATCGATATTTTTGAGTTGGGTAGCTAAAATTTAAAGATTGGTGTTAATGTTCAATAGCATGACACATTATTTAAGGGGTTGAGCACAAATGTAAAAAAGAGGTAATATATTCAGTGGGGGCTCCCTCCATTGAATCGGTGAAGCACTGGGTATGGCTTCTTTACACGCCTGCTACAGAACCTGATTTAGTTTAATATTTTTCACTAAGAGCAGATATTAGTCGAATTTTATGTGATCGCTCAAAATATCATAAACGGGGGTTAACGTGCGGCTACTGTCTAATTTCTCTTTGTAGATTTCAAATTGAATAAAAGCTAAAGCATCATTTGGGACACTGTAAGAGTCATTGGCTCCAATCTTTGAAAATGGTTAGCGTTGACAAGGCCATTCTGCGTTTTAAGAACTTTCAAAATTCTTTGACAAGGCCATCTTGCGTTTCAAGAACTTTCAAGATTTACTCATAGAGAGTGACAATGAGAAGGGGATATGCTACTATTGTCCAATACGTCTTTCTAGATTTAAAACCAAGTTAAAGTTAAGGCTTGATACGAGACACTGTAAGCGTCATGGGTTTCAGTCTCTGGACACATTTAGCGGTGACAAGAATATCTTGCGTTTCAAAAACTTTCGAAACTTATTTCTACAGAGTGTCAATGTAGAAGTAGACTGCAACGATAAACTTACAGATGTGTACGATTCATGGAATTTTGATCGTGTCAAATAAAATGAAGCCAATGCTGGCTCTAATGTCAATGCAGATAGAGACTGAAGTATTACCACGCAATTGGTAGAAGTTTCTTAGATATTGGGCGAGGAAGATAATATGGGCTTAACCATGACAACATTTATTATAATAGAAAATACGTCAATTTTCCGGTTGCACAATATCAATCACCCAATGACCCCATCACCAGAGAACAAGTTGGTCATTAGAGATAAAAAAAAATATGTTAGGTTTGTAACGGGAAATTTGTTGTGGGTACTGGGGTTAAGGATGTCATATTACAATCATGATCGCTTATGCAATCCAATTTTATCGGGGGTAGCACCTTTCAAAGATCGGCCCATAAATCATGTAATTTAAACGTTAAACAGCAGTACTTTCTATCTGGTTATACACAATTCCAATTACAATTCGAATTTCATTTTACCAGTTTTGGCACGTTTGAAGAAAGGTGAAGTTTTAGAGGGTGCATGATTTTTTCATGGGTTCTTTTTCATAGAATATCATACCCAAATCACCCGACCAGCATTTACTCTTAGATCTTCTATGAAAAACAATAGATAATGGTAATACGTGCTTGAATAAAATCCGCTTCTTAAATTCATATATTTCACCACAAAAACTCCTGAATTTCAAAGTCAATTGATTTAAGGTGCAGAAAAACGATAATTTTAATAGTTTTCCTCTCCTTAAACAGCGCTTTCCAGATGATGAAATGTATGGTTTACTAACATTTAAGGGCATATACCTGTATGTGCACTACAACCCCACCTGGACGTTTCGTGAGGAAAAATTATCATCCATCGAATAGTTTTATAATTCACTTCAAATTGTCGATACACTAATACTGACTATGAATTTGCTAGGAAATTTTGTGCAATGGGAGAGTATAAAAATATGGAGTATTATTGTTAAAAGTACCCAGCAAGTGCTGTATTGCCGCTGTTGGATATTGTGTGTAAAAACACGGGTAAAATCTGTCAGGAATTGGAGTTAGATTTGAGTATTATCTTTCAAATCCATATTCGGTGATGGATTTAATTCAAGAAATCAGTAAAGAAGGCATCGGCTTGGTTTGTGGCGTGGATCAGAATCTATTTGTGAATAGATCCATGAGAGAAAGACATATTTTTCACGGGGGTCGTGATACAGACCCGACTTGACAGCGCACCCGTGAAAGTCGGACGCAGTTTTTCTGGATATGAATCCCCTTTATTCGTCTGCAATGTCTCACTACTCTTTGCCGAGTGGTAATTTAAAAGGGCTTGACAGTCCTCGTGCTCCAAATGTTGCTGATATTACCACCACTGAGGAGAATTCACCGCGAGGATGGTTTGTTAAAATTGATGGTGAAATACCTTTAAAACTCCACTACTCGGTCAAAATTTGATTTTTTCGAGCATTAGTAAACCAGTGACTAGGACCTCTTTGAATTCCAAATAATTTTTTGTTGATAGAGGATAGAGGGAGACCTTCAAAACAAAAAGCTGTTGTCAAACTTCATCCGAAACAGAATATTGTTGTTCACCATATTCTTCTACGATGGATGGCTGCCAACGGTTTCAGTGTCACACATATTCATAGAGCCCTCTGATTTGATCAAAAAGTATATTCGAAAACATTTATTGACAATTTTTTACGTAAAAGTTCAGAAGCAAAAACGAATGTTGAGAAAGAAATCTTTAAGATTCTTTAAATTCAACCTTGGGTAAAATGTGCGAGAGTTTGCGCAATAGCAGTCTTTCTGACGTTGTAACCAACCCAAAAGAATATGTTAGAATCATTGTCGGCCTTAACTTCACACAGTTCACCATCATCGATTCCAATATGGTCCTTTTGCATAGAAAAAATAACATTATTAAAAAAACAGTGCTGATGGTAGTTCAATTTTAGAAATTTCCAAAAAGTTCATGTTGAAATTATTCAATATATGGAGACACTAAAGGCTGAGGGAGCGGAAGTTCAAGTTTATTATGGACACACTGTTTCACTCCTCTTAAAGTTATAAGTGATGATTTATTAAAGGATTTGGAAAATGATAAGCAAATTAGCCCTCGAATAAACTTTCTCAATTGGAACGGGTCCATTTATCCGGAGCTACTGAGGCGCTAGGACCCAAATAAACTGTTATACCTAAGATTTGAGATGGGGAATTACTTGATATCCAATGGTGTGCTTACAGGTCTGAAGGTGTACTGTGTGCAAACTCATCATGAGGATATAAAAAAAAGTCTGCAAGACGGTGCCTACACAATATGTGAAAGATAATTTCGATGTGAGTAATTGTAGAAACTGTCTGAAAAGTAGTTTAGTTACAAGAGTGAAAGTCTTGGCGATTCATTCTTTTAATTTTAAAAACTACACAGTTAGAGTAGAGAGAAATTGTCAAGTCATCCATATCAGATGAAGTCTATGTATTTGAGGGTGGTGTGAAGGTACTATTCTATGGGCACTACCTCACTTCACATCGGGGTTTATGTGTACAATATAGACAACTTCTCGGTCTCGAGAATATCCTTTCAATTCAATAGTAGTAGGTGCAAAATATTTTTTAGCAACACAAGGTCTCAAGAATATCCTTTCAATTCAATAGTAGTAGGTGCGAGATATTTTTTCCGTGTGTACAGAGCTGATTTAAGTTGTTATATTCTCAATGTGTTTACATATATTTTTAATTAAAAATTGTTTTAAATTATTTATTTGGCCCCGGCACCCACGGCTGGCCCGAGGGTAGGGGGATCCAGCCCTCAACCAGCCACTACCAGTCACTGCCTTGCCCTTCTGGAAAGGGGGGGGGGATCCAGTTCTAAGTGATTTCAAAACCACTTAATTTATATTCTTGTAAAGTTTTGATTTAAAAAAAAAAATGTTGTGTGTTTATTATGAATAAACAAAAAAATATATTATTCTAAGTTTTTGTTCTTTAACATCGTAGAAGTAGGAGGAGGACTCATACGGAAATTATTATGATTATTTATTTATTACCCAACTACATTTTACAGTTATTTGTATGCCAGCTATTGAAGACGTTGACGAGATCATCAATAGGTATCAATTTGAAATATGATTTAGATCGTTTTTTTGTGGTCCATCAGTGTCAGGAAAAAAGACACTCTTAGCAAAAATAATTCAAATCATAATCAGACATTTTTAGAAAACCCCCAAAAAATATACCATTGCTAAAATGCTTGGCAAGCGTTTTACGATAAAATAAAGGCTATTGCACCAGACGCACAATTCATACTGGGACATGACGTTTTCGACATTATTGAACCAAACTCTTGGTTGATTATTGATGATTTAACTGAATCCATTGAGCAATGGTCAAAAGATATGCTACAATTGCTTACTGTTCGCTCGCATCATGAAAATAATTTCTGTAACGCTTGTCCTTCAGAATCTCTTTCATCAGTGTAAATGTATGAATTGTACCTACTATATAAAAAAAAAATCTAAAGGGTTGTTCGTGATTCCAGTTCTCTAATAACTCTCAATAAAGAAATATATCCAGGTGCTGCAAAATTTCTAATTTCAGCATACCATCAGGCACCAAATAGACCCTATGGTTACATTCTATTGAATCTCAATCAGAATACACCTGAGTATTTGCGTGTAGTCGCAAATATTTCAGACAACGGAATTACCGTATTTTTTCCGTTGAACATAAAATAAAGTCATTATTTGCTATCATGACACGGAAGAAAATACATTGAAATAGTGATTTTTACCGTCCCAAGAAGTTCAAAACCAGCACTTAGGAAAGCCATAGTCAAATATGGTATTGAGAAAGAATTCATTAACCTCATATCAGAGCTTGTTTAAATCTAACCGAGGGCAATGTTCTATTGCCAGAAGTAGTTAAGCGATAAACAAAGCAACATCGTTTCGTTGTGCTTTCCCTTTCAAGAAGCAATAACAAAGGAAAAGATTTAAAGCTTAAAAGAAAACGTCTTCTCTAAGCAAGAAGCAGCTTTTTGATACTTTTACTGCCAATAATTGCAAGAGATGTAAACAGCTTTCTCTAGAAAAATGGTTAAACCCTACAAATTGACATCAATAAAATTCGCTCTTTCACCAACGGAACACTTTGAGGACAATATCATTAAATTTATTAACGATGAAAATATTGCCAATGATAAAAAGCTGCTTTTGCTCCAAGATGCACCTCGACGAGTGGACAGACAAAACTTTATCATGTAATACCAGTCAATGTTAGTGGCATTGATAAAAAGGAAATGCCTCAAGAATCTGGAACAACATCAGCAACACAGCCAAAGAAGTAAGATTCAACATTGTCCAATGTTTTCTCAAGTGTTGGAGACGTATTACCTCAATCGTATCGTGAGCAAAGTAAAAGACTCTTGAAATATCTCATGGAAAGTGAATACATTCAAATTGATAGAAAGGGAATAGAAGTACAATTCAAGGGAAAAGTTATAATCCACTTAATTTAATATATGATATGGTTACAAATCGTAAACGACTTTTTATCATTTGACTATCATCTATAAAACTTTTTAAGCACATTAGAATTTCAGAAACGTCTTATTACCAAAAAGCAAAGGCAAATTAGTTTAACGAAACAAAGTAGCAACAGTCTAAAACTAAACGAGGAAGAAGAAGATTTTAAATTAATCTTGGAAAATACTACCGCACCTACCGCTACTAGTAGTAGTTGTACAAACAGCGATTGGATGACACCACTGGTGGTGAGACAAAAGTGAAGACGTCCTGGTATCAACCCATCATCATCATCACCACCCATTAGTGTGAAAAAGGTTAGTGGACTCAACACTACGTGTTTGCGTTCAAAATGATTGAAGCTTTGAAACGTGTTTATGAAAATATTGGCAAAGTGGGAAATCTAAGTTGCCCCACTACATTTTCTCAAGTCACTGGACTTAAAACAGGGCTAGGGAGAGAGTATCTTTAAAATGAAAGAAATTAAGTTCTATATCATAATCATAGGGTTTCTGGTAATCATTAACGAAAAGTTAAAGCCTTTTGCGTACTGCATATAATGCAATCAGATGTTTTAACGCGAGATGAGATTCAAAGTCTTCACAATACACCCTACAAATAAATTCTGCTTGAAGCTTATGTTCCTAATTTAGTTACGTCTAGGTAAGGGTTTTTAAAAGGCTGTTGAAGAATGAATTGTTTTCTAAATATGGTTTTAATGTAATAGGATGCATAGTTGATAGATTAAATTTGTATTAAATCATTTAAGGTAGCTTTTAATTTTTATTGAGGTTTGTGAAGGAAGGAGTTGTGCGTCGATTGGTAGTGTGAAGGAAGGAGTTGTGCGTGGATTGGTAGCAGGGTATATGATATTTTAGTTGTGTTTAGTTTTTACAGCCCTTCTGAGAATTATGTTAAGTTCTCTTCGTTTTTCGTTTTTTTTATTTCTTTGGTTATCCGTAATGTATATCATGTTGTGGCATTTGGAAGAGACGTGCTTATGTTAAGTTTTCTGTCAATTATTGTTGTTAAATAAATAAAAAAATCAGTGTCTTCAGTCGCTATGCATATGCTATTTCATTGCGGACAAAGAGAGATGATGAAGTTGCTGAAGTTATAGAAAGTATTATTGAGCGAGAGTGCTATAGAAAAATTCAAACGAATTGAGGTGGTGAATTTGTTAATCCTCATGTAGAGAAGGTATTGTTGAAATATAATAAAATTCTCTATCATAGTAAATGCAAAGTAAATGCACCGAATGACTATAAGAACTATTCGGCTTTTAATTTGAGGATATTGTACATTTAAAAATACTGCTGCTTTTATTCAAGAATTAGATAAACTCATACAAATTTATAATCGACGCCCCCATCGATCTCTATCCATTGTCGGCCATCGGGAAGTTCATCGAGGATAACATGATACACTTGACACTTTTCTTAAACAATATTCCAGTGAAAAGGTTGTGAAGAAGAAAAAATTCAATGTTGTTGATACAGTTCGAATGAATAGAATTACTAAAATTTTTGGGCAGAGGAATTACTTAAGGTCCACTGAACTTTTTACAGTGTGAATAATATTAGACTCTAAACCTATAACGTGACGTCTACGAAACACCAAAGACTATCGGCGGTTTTTATGACTATGAACTAGAAAAAGTAAAAAAAAGTGAAATTTATCAAACTGAAAAGATATTAAAGAGTCGTTGACACATTTCAAAAGACAGTTACTTGTTTGTTGGCTAGGATAAAACTCTGATTTTGATTCTTGGGTGACACTTGAAGACATACCCAATGATTTCTATGTGATATTCTTGTCCAATATGATTTCTAAATCATATTCTTGTCCAATATTTCTGATCCACTGCACAATGATTTGAATAAAACAAGTGATATTTGGACAAAACTCTCTCCTGCCATCGAGTTCGATAGGGAGTATGAAGTTAATATTGTTGATTGTATTCTCAAAAACACGTATGATATCCTAAGAAAAAATCATACAAGTGACATAAAGCATAGACCACATGATTGTCCACTCCTTACTAAGGAATAGATAGAATCACCTAACTCGGGTGAATATCCTTTCAACCATTACCAAACAAATAATTTTCTAGCTTGAATGATTCTTGTCGTTCTATGAATAAAATAATCTTCACTCGCATGTATGGTGCCTTTAAATTAACTACGAAATGGAACTGGACAAGATCTACATTAGTTCCCCCATTTACAATGAGAAGGTTATTCTCAATGATAATCTTAGAGATATTCTTGTATTGAAACAAACTATAATCAATGGTAGTAGTGCTAGAAGCACCAGTGGCAAAGATCGTGTCATTTTTACAATCTATCTACCTGGCGTCTTCTCTGAAAGCTATGTATTTCCTTATGCTTCATTCGTTTAAACGTCGAGATAAAACAAGGTCAACCAATAAAAAAACACCTTCGATTCATATTTTTTTTTATTCCAAAATTATAATAACACTTATATCACTCATTTTGGACATACTGATTCAAGTTATTGTCCTCAATATATTTCACTATTGAATTTAAAGCAGCTTGAAGTCTATGCATATGCATTATATTAAGTATTGCTTTAAAACATAACTGTTACTCAAATTTGAATTTGCTCAGTGATATCACATATCTCACAAAGCTCTCATCCCATTCAAGGCTTAGTCGACATTTCTTTGTAACTTCTACTGCTACTTTTGGTACTCTTGTCTTTGTATCATTGCTGCAACCCCACTATTAACATCCAAAAGTATTAAGAATCCGCTTGTATTTGTTATTTTGTCTTGTCAAATGAAAACTTGATGAAAGAGATATGTTGAAACTGCTCTCTCTTTCTCTCTTAATTCTAATTTCTTACTAATATTTCATGCACTTAAAATCCAGCCTTATATTTAATCTGGTTTCTACGGCTGGTTGCTAGGGTCTCATGGGTTTGTGTAAAAATTATTGGCTCCTGTGAATATACAAATTATTATCCCTTGGCTCCATAGGAAATGTGGTTGCTAGGGAAGGCTTATGACCAGATCTGGCTACTGGGTAAACCAGTTTTGCAAATTAGGGTCCAATAAGTATATGTAAATAATGCCCGCATTGGAATATAGGCAATATATTGCTCTTGATGTTCGTCCTGGATGTAGAAAGACCATAGTGAGGTTCCTCTTTATGTTCCTCCTGGACATAGATAGGCCATAGCAAAGTTCCTCTTGATCTTCCTCCTGGTCGTAGAGAGGCCATAGCGAGGTTCCTCTTGATGTTCCTCCTGGACGTAAAGAGATCTTAGCGACGTTCTTCTTGATGTTCCTCCTATCCCCATTTACCCATTACTGCTAATGTCACAGTAACAGGACTAATGACACAAAAATGGAAAAAGCAAGACGGGACGTCATGAGTCTCACCTTGAAATTTCGTTGGATATCGCAAGGAAAGTTTTAAGCGAAACGAGAACTTCTTGGAGGGCGTAAAGAGGGAGACTTTGAATAGACTGAAAAAAATGAGACTTTGAAGATGAAAAAAGAGCGTGTTTCGCTGTGCTCACCTCAGGCGGCTTGGTGCTGCTGTGAGTTGTTAGTGGAAGTAGTAGTAGTATTCTGCGTTTAATTTGGAGTTCTTACAAAATTTCTTCTTATTTTATAATTTTTTAATTATCATACTTTGTCTTTCGCTCCAACTTTCGAAAGTGGGGACAATGTTTTTGAGGGGAAATTTTGGGAGGATATTCACTTACGGGGGTAATTTTTCACAAGGAAATTTTCTACGGAAAAGCCCTTCTGAGAGGAATGAGATTTAGAGGGATGTTAGAATTTTAATGGGTAATTTTCAGGGTTGTAATCGTCCACACGGGATGGGGAATTTCCAGTGGTTTCTACGGGGAGTGTTTTCCTTGGGGAATTCACCAAGCACTTTTAAGGAGCTTTAAAGAAGATAACTATAATTCTAAAGAACATTTCCTATTGGAGAAAATGATATTTAGAACCAAGTATCAGCATCTTGTTTAAAATTTACTATTTTTACTCTTTTTTTGGTCATTTTTTAAGTTTCAATAATAAAAAAATGTAATTTATGGAATAGTCGAGCAAAAGTCTGCAATGACTCTTAAATTTGATGATATTTATAAACTAAGAATATCTACAAAGAACAGAACAAATCAGAACTTATAAATAATAGTTCTCGAATGTGTTGTTCTCTCAGTCTCACCCTTTGCAATGTCTACTTTTATTTAGTGTAAATAAGAAGTAATCGTACTGCTTTAAAATCTAAAAAGCGGAAAACAAAAATTACGCTGTTCCACTGATTGGAGTCGGTATCTTCAGGGCCGTATCCATGATTTTTGTTCCGGGGGGATGAGAGTCCTGTAGACTTTGTATACGGTCTCAAATAAGATCAAGCTAGCTTGGTACTCGGGTACTTCGCCTCTTGCGGACGAAGACGCCTCCAATAGGGATACTATTGACTCGTTCAGTGACATTTTTTTCTATGTTCAGTCAAATGAGTGTTTACAAAACAAAGACTAAAAACCTATTTCTCTTCTCTTCAAAAATGTCTTTTATCTTTTCAGACCAGATATCAATGTTCCTATGGACAGCAAGAAGGGCTCTACTAATCAGCCTTTCTTGTCCTGTTTAATTTTTTAATCCTGTTTAGTTTTTAGAGTTCAAAGTGTCGAAAAACTTTTTTCTGGAATAGCTGTGGTTACAGGCAACGTCACAAGAACAGCAAAACAGAGGAGAAATTCTCAGGAAAAAGGAAAAGTGGTATTCCTGAAGAGAAGACAGAGCAAAACAAGGGATTTCTGTGATTGAAACTTTTTTCCCATTATTTACACCAGAGCTTGATCTATTGCTTCAAGCAGCCTGAGTCGGGTAGACAAAGAAAGTGTAGCTTAAGAGCAGATTCTGTTTTCATTGTTTTGGGTCAATAGAAATAACTTTAGGAATGGCAAGGACACTGAGATGTGACAAAACATTCCAGTGAAGCTCAAATCTCTTGAACTGTCATATGAGCTGGTCATATGAAAATCATAAACAGAGAGGTTCTAAAGTTAGTAAACAAATCAAGATCATTTAGATTCACACTCCTTCCAACTTTTGTCCTTCGACTAATCATAATACGTCCAAGTTCTAAGGTCTTTGCTCACCGCTGATATTTGTCGCGAAGTGGTAGCCAAATTTCCTCGTATTTCTGATGTTCTGGAAAGAATAGTTTTCTTTCATACCGTCAAATGGCAGCCAAATCACAGTCAAACGACTAAAGAGCCTAACACAGGGGGAAGTGTCCAGCAGAAAGAAACTTTTACTAAATGCAGACACTTCACGAGCTTTTAGTCAATTGGTTCATGATGTGCAGCAGTTTTAATGCTTCTACAGACGTTTCTAGATTTGCCAACACTACTACGTACTCTCCTCCTCCATCCCAGTCTATAAAAAGCCTACATCTTTACACCCTCCCAGGAAGTTCTCATTTTGCTTACATCTTTTCCTACGACAACCTACCAAAACAGCCGAGGACAGTCTGCTTTTAGTTTTGCCCTTGATGGTTGGCCAAAAATAACCATCTTTGGTAATCTTTCATCCAGCTTCCTCAAAACATGCCCTAGCCATCCCAACCTTTCCCTCATTTTAGAGACCTTTGTTATGAGGTTTCAAAAAAAATGCTTGTAAGCTGGAATTGATCACACGGAGAAAATGATAAAGCTTAGACAGTTTTCACTACAGTGCTTGTAAAGAACGTTTGGGTACTGTTAGCGTATAGCTGCGTGAACTATCCTTAGATGACCCCTATTACTCCCTCACATTCTTGGCAACCCATATCTTTCAGATTAAACACAAGGCTTTAAAAAAAAATTAGCCTTTGGCGAAGAAAAACTTTGTCCGATTAAATTAGAAATTATACCAGACCAAGAAAATTTTCATGAAGGTTTCCAGTGAAGACGTAACAGACGCGAACAGAAAGATGCTCAATATCTCAATAATTGAAACAAATGTTGTTTCGTCATTAAGTACCGAAAAGAAAGGGCTTGCGCTTTTTTTTTGATAATAGTTTGTCGAAGATGCTCTCTTTACGTGCCTAGCGAATCATTCTGAATTATTTGATAAATGTATGTGGCATTTTCCACCACATATGAAAGACGTTTCCTTTAACTTTCGTAAGAGGATGGAAGTTGTTATATATATATATATATATATATATATATATATATATATATATATATATATATATATATATATATATATATATATATATATATATATGGTTTTTATATATATAGTGGTTGTATGATTGGAATACAGCCGGAATCCTTCGCATCCTGATGGGCAGGCCGTGACTTTCTGTAAAATATTAGTTGCAAAAGTAAACTGTTTTTTGGCAATATTCCTCAATCTGTACCACATTAACTGTGGCACTTTGAATGATGACACTAACCCTATATTTCACAAAAACAGAAATGAAGTTGTCTAAGGTTACAATGTGGTTTTGGGAAAATGTGTTTGTTGGACAGTTGTGTATAGCATCTGTTCAGTCTCTTAAGATTTTACTGTCCAGGCTGCCTAAGTACTTAAGGCTCAGACTTTTCTAAAATCACAAAGTCTTGAAAAAGCACTGCCCTGAGTTTGAGATTAGGATAGCCAACTGAAATGAGTCTCCCAATTCAAATGATATTTTGACATTATATTTCCATATGCTCAAAGAGTGTAGGAGATGACTGCAGTCCAAAGGCTTCCCTGGCAGATAAACTTTATACATTACATCAATTATTAACAATTAAATTCAAAAGTGTCCAATGTAGTTTTGAAGCGATGAAGCAAAGTTTGCAGATATTTGCCGTAAAGTCAAAGTGTAGGCAGTAAGTACAATTTACATTAGCCACCTTGCTGCGCAAATCTTGTGCACCATTAAAGTATAAAGCCTTCATTCAAATTTTCTCATCAACTGAATCGAATGTCGTAAACTGGATCAAATCCGCAGTCTATAAACCTGGGGATTATATGGCTCTGATAATCTAAATTTTAGATCTTTTCAACCTCTGGAATGGTCCTAATAACCATTCTAGCCAAGTGATTAGCACTCAAGACTTGATATCATTTGTCTTTGAGGACATGGTTTCGATTCCTGGCACCGCTGGTTATTTGGGTTTGATTGGGGGTTAGTGGCGTGACTCTTTAAGCTCAGACAGAGTCAATCCAGCTCTAAACGGGTACCTGGAGAAACCTTGAGAAGGTCCACAGGAAGGGTGTACGAAAGTACAGGATGTCTACCCCCCCACCCTCAGCGAGCTTTACAACTGAGGGGCCATGAAATGGAGACCAGTACCGCGGGTAGGGACTTCAGAGTCCAATTCCACATTCGTTACCTCTTTTGTAACAGTGAAAGTGTGAAAACCTGGTCAGCAAATCCTCTCCGCGTCCTAGAACTTCGAAAATAAACACTCAGAATTCGTACTGAAACTCAAGCTAGATTCATAAAATTACGTTCTTCTTAACCATTTTATATAACCATGGACGAAACAATCATTTCAGAAGACCCAGGTAGCACAAATAATAGAAAGAATGAAAACTTGTGTTTCCACAAGCTCCCTGTCTATTTATTAGTGCTTGGTCTTGTGGATGCTAAGCCCAGAAGAAATTTTTATTAAAATTTGTATTCTCTGTGGATCTTTAAAATGTTTTTTTTTTCTGCAGTGCTACAGTTTTACTGCTTCAACGTAACAGCAGTAGTGCTATCGTTTAGTAGCCAAGGCTAATCCATGTACCAAATTAAAGTTTTGAAATTGGCATTGGTTTTTTTTTATATCTAAAAATACATAGAAAATATATCAAAAATACGTCAAATGAAATCATTTTCCTACGTTTTAAGCCTGATCAAATAGTTCACTCATTCTAGCAAAAATTCAAAATAATATGAAAAATTCTCGTTCAGGCAATGCTTAGGATGGAAGCTTATAAATCCAAAAATATACATACCGGGGTTTTAAGTACAATTTACAGCTGTAGGCTTCTCAAAATATCACATTTTTCACAAGGAACATTCTTTGATTGATACTGATGTACCAAACCAAATCAACGTCAGCCTCATGTTGCTTTATTTGTTGGTTACCTGCACAACAACAGTAATGAAAAAACTTTTATGCTGATTTCTGATTGGCAGGATATAAAATTTGTTGATTTAAAAATTGTTGATATGAAATTTGAAAACACCTAGAAAACCAACATCAATAATTTTTGTATCATCTCCCATTTTCCCCATTTCCCCATCAGGATCGTTACTCTAAGTATCTCTCAGTCCTTATTTCTTAAGTCTGTGTCCTCTAGGCGTCACTTTAATAGGCAAAAATATATCATACTGTGGCATAGCTTCTTCATCATCCTATTTAGGGCTTTCTAAGCAAAATTTAATAAAAACAACATTACAAGCCACACCTGATATCGCACTGTAGCTAAAATATATCAGAATGGAAGTGGAAATACTTTATTACACACCTTCTTAGCGTAACGGTTCTTCAAAGATTCTTGTAAAATTTTAGAATTCAAACTACATTCAACATAGAAATTCAACTATATATAATTTCAAAATTATAGAATTTCAACCTGTGTATTCTAATTATTGTTCAGGAACGCTCATCGTCAGATCAGAATGTTGTACTTCCAAATGTAGGATTACCAAGTAGTGGTCATTACAAATGCGAGGTTTCGGCAGAAGCACCATCATTTGTTTCTGTTTCCGGAGGTGGAGTAATCGAGGTATGCAATTTTTTGTTTTTTAGCCATGTTTTTATAAGTTTTGTAGTAACAACATCATTCAGGCTCAGGCTCCTTGTATTTACAAACTAAATACAACTACAAAAGTCTAGCTTGTATTACCAGGCAGCCAATAACAAATAAAAACAAAATAATACATCCTATAATATATTACTGTAGTTAAACACAATCATACTCTTTTATAAATAAATAAAAAAAAATGTATGACTTACCAAGCATCACCCCAAGCCACCAGCAAAATGGAGAACTTACCATAACATATCACAAAAAAAAATGAAGTGAAGCCGCGGGGAAACTCGACCAAGAGAATGAATCAGCAGGACGACAATATATATATATATATATATATATATATATATATATATATATATATATATATATATATATATATATATATATATATATATATATATATAAATATATATATATATATATATATATATATATATATATATGAAAAAAAAAAAAATGATCAAAGGGTTAGTAAAAGAGTTTTTAATTGCCGCCATGTGTTGTACAAATAGAAAGACCGAGATTAAGACCCGACCCATTCACATTCCGAAGTTTGGTTATGCAGTGCCTGAGTGAGAACCTCAATCCTCCCGTTAACGTTCGGTTTTCAACATATTTTTCGGGCTACAATGAGAAAAGGTTCGAACTGGCTAGGACACGTGCCGTGGATGTAGGATGATAGATTGCCAAATATCATCACCTTTTTTGGGTAACCATCTAGGGCATAACAAAAATAAAGTCACCCCCAAATTGAATGGGAGGAGGCCACTGGGTAGGATTAAAGGGCAATTGAAACTTCTTATAAAGAAGTAAAGAGGGAGGATTGCGCAATTTTCACTTCAGAAAAACCAAATATATTTTAGACATTTTATCTTTGTTAATAGTTAATGAGAAATACGCAGAATTCTAGGACTGTACATTATTTTGTAATAATTATCAATGGATAAACAAAAACTCAAGCAAACAGAAAATACAGTCAATAATCAAGCCAACCTTAAAACGATCTGTTATTATCACTAACAGAAGTAGGATTGACACCCCCTTCACCTAATAAAGGCAAGAGCGTAGTTCGTGCTTCACCAGAACCAAATATATTTTAAACATTTTATTTTTCTATAGTTAATGAGAAAAACAGAGACTTCCAGGAATATATATTATTAATATATTACGGCGTCACAAGTTCAAGTAATATGCTTTCACAAGTTCTTTTCAGTAGCGTAATGTTGATTATGATGGTGAGTTTTCGTCTTTATTTGCTGTTGATGTTTTGACAAGTACATATTACATTGTCCAAATTAAAAATTGTTATCGGCTGGAGTACTCTGGAAACGCAGAATACTTTGCTTGTGTCAGCTAAATTCGGTTATTGCCATCGGATTTATTGTGGATTTTTGCTGTGTAATTTTTTTTTATTTGTGCACGAGGTGGGTGTCTCTAGGCCACCTAGGTTTTTTGTCGTAGTAGTTGGTGGTAGTTCGTCACTATATTTTAATTAATAGAGATTAATAGAGGTTAATATATTCATTTATAACCAAATAACTTCAACAAATAAATAATAGCCGTAGCCCCTCTAAAAAAGACACGATAAACGCATTAGGGTCGAGTGGCGACTAACAACTAATAATTACAAAAACAAAATATTAAAAAAAAACAATGAAAAATAAAGTAAATAAAAAACGCTCTCGTAAAAAAAATTAAAATAGAAAACCCCCCTCCCCTCCAAAAAAAAAGAAAAAAAGAAAAAAATATGGTGCCTTAACCTCCTCACCTGAAAAATACCTTTTTATTTTTCTATTAAAAAGATGCTGGTGTTCAGCCACCCTAATTCTCGGAGTAAGGGGATTCCATACACTCAGTCCTTAGTGCCGGATCGTAAACAACCCCGCGTACTGGTGGGATGCTCTCAGACCAAATAATTTTACATTTTAATTGTATAAAGTGATAGAAATAGTTCATATTATACGTTATTCTAACATTTATAAGCAAAAATAGTGGCCTGGTACTCTCTTATCTGGCATACATTAATAGTCTTCAACTTCCTAAAACATAAAGACATGCCATTATTCTCTTCACATATCTTCCGATTAGTCCTGCTGTCTTGTTTTGTAAAATTTGCACTCATTTAAAAGTGCACAGAGGGAGGATGGAGATTTTTATTCAGTTTTCGATATTCATTTGATAATCCCGTTTTAGGCAATGCAATCACTTTTGCTTCATTTAAAGTGCTCGAGGAGTCTCCAGTCTGTATTAAAAGGTTAATTACTAGTAAGTAGGCCATGACAGCCATGAAAGCACGAAGACTCAAAATATATAGGCCAACTGAGCTCGACTTAATCAACTTAACTACCTTGTCAAGTTCACCATATGTACAGGGCTCGAACTGGAATCCTAATTCATGTCTTCTGTTGTCCTGGAATTGCTGCTCATCATAATGACATTTTTTTTTTCTGGCTTATTTCTGGACAGATTCACCAACCTTAGAGAAATTGAATAAAAAAACAAGTTTTTTTAAATGAAAGTAAGGAGCAACATTAAAACTTAAAACGAACAGAAATTACTCCGTATATGAAAGGGGCTTTTCCTCCTTAACGCCCCGCTCTTTACGCTAAGGTTTGACTCTTTCTCTTAACTCTACTTTTTAAAACAGTAAGAAACTTTACCGTAAAGAGCGAGGCGATGAGGAGAAAAAGCCCCTTTCGTATACGGAGTAATTTCTGTTCGTTTTAAGTTTTAATGTTGCTCCTTACTTTCATTTAAATAAAACTTGTTTTTTTTTTAATTTCTGGACGTTTTTGAATTAATGCATGTAACTTTAAACTAAAGCTTAAATGTCCCAATTCTTTAAAAATGACCTCTGAATCACAAAGGCTGTTGAATAAATAGTTAAAATTACTAAAAACACTTTAGCGTAAAGAGTGAGGTATAACGAGGAGGTAAACCCCTCATATGCGTAATAATTGTTGTTCGTTTTAAGTTTTAATGCTGCTCCTTACTTTCAATAGAAAAAACTTTTCATATTTATTTTTTCATTGTTTTTTCAAATAATGCTAGAAAATCCTGCGCCCCCTTCATTGGAATTATCTTCCCCCATGAGAAGTTCCTCCATGGAAATATCCTCCCAAGTAACCCCCCCCCACAAATCTCCCCCTAATTAAAAAATCCCCCTGAAAACGTCTGTACACTTCCCAGTAACCATTACTATATGTAAACACAGGTCAAAGTTTGTATCTTGCAGCCCCTCCCACAGGGACTGCGGGGGAGAAAGTCGTCCCTAAAGACATACTTATTAGGTTTTTCGACTAGGGTGAATAAAATGGCTATCTCAGAATTTTGATTCGGTGACTTTTGGAAAAAATGAGCGTGGGAGGGGGCCTAGGTGCCCTCCAATTTTTTGGTCACTTGAAAAGGGCACTGGAACTTTTAATTTCCGTTAGAATGAGCCCTCTCGCGACATTCTAGGACCACTCAGTTGATACGATCACCCCTGGAAAAAAAAAAACAAGAAATAAACAAAAGAACGAATAAACCCGTATCCGTGATCTGTCTTTTGGCAAAAAATACGAAATTCCACATTTTTCTAGATTGGTGCTTGAAAATTCTACAATAAGGTTATCTGATACGCTGAATCTGATGGTGTGATGTGTGTTAAGATTGCATGACTTTTAGGGAGTGTTTCCCAATATTTTCTAAAATGAGGCAAATCTTCTCAGGGTCGTAACTTTTGATGGGTATAACTGATCCTGATGAAACTTATATATTTAAAATCAGCATTAAAATGCGATTCTTTTAATGTAATTACTGGTATCAAAATTCCATTTTTAGAGTTTTGGTTACTATTGAGCCGGGTCACTCCTTACTACAGTTCGTTACCACGAACTGTTTGATACTCACAAAAACAGTTTCCAATAGTTGCTTTATCAGTTATTACAGAACTATTCATTTTAAGCGCAATAATTTCCGAATTTTTCTTGTTCCCCATAATTTCACTAATCACTCCCCACCTTCTTTTAGTATAACCAAAGTTGTCCTGTATCAGGTGGTGATAATACTCTTTTTTAAGTTTTTCTTCTAAGATTGTTCACTTTATTCCTTCTACCCTGAATAACTTCAAATTATCATTATTTTCAGCATTGAGATGTTGCTCATATACTGAATTCCGGATTTTTATTTCCCAAATTATTTCATCTATTATTCAGGGTTTCAACTTAATTTTCGCCTTCAGAATGTACTTTTTTTCTAGAGATGAAATAATACCATTGACCATAAATTATCAGAGCCTGAATACACAGTTACGTCAGCATGGCTTTGATTCAGGTACTTTGAGCTCACAAAATTTTTTTGTGTAAAAATTTTGGTAAAAATGGTTGTCAGGTGAGGGCTAATTGCCCTCCATTCATTTTGGTCACTTAAAAAGGGTACTAGAACTTTTTATTTCCGTTTGGGTGATTCCTCTGCAGATCTTCCAGGCCCATTGGTCCGATACGATCACCCCTGGAAAAAAAGTAAGGAAACAAAGAGGAAAAAAGCAAATAAACACGCATTCGTGATTTTTCTTCTAGCAAAAAAACACAAAATTCCCTACTTTTGCATATTGGAGGTGGAAACCATTTACAGCAGGTTTCTCCGATAAGCTGAATCTGATGATACGATTGTCATCAAGTTTTTTGACTGTTTGGGGTGTTTCCCCTCTTTTTCGATAGCTAAGCACATGTTTAGATGTTTGTAGCTTTTTTGGGCAACATTAAACTTAACGAATTCTATACATTTGGAATTAAAATAAAAAGCGAACTCTTTTGATGTATCTATAGTTTTCAAAATTCCACTTTTTAGAGTTTCGGTTACTATTGGGACGAGTCACTCCTTTCGTAAAGTTTGTTAGCAAGAACTGTTTTAGAATCAATTTGTTAACAGGTAATAGTTTAAAAATTTAGAGTCATTGCCCCTAAAGCTTTGAGGGTAGTATCGAGTCTCGATGTATACTTATTAGACTTTTTTGAAATTTCTGAACAAAAGGGCGATTTCAAAGTTTTGATCCAATATTATAAAATTACTGAGAGACCTGATAGCAGGAAAATATTACAAAGTGAGGTTGATTGATTTTACTCATTTTTAAAGATTTAGATTTTGAAGATGAAGTCTTCAGCGTTTCATACAAATCTGAAGGCAACCTTCCTTGTCAATTAATTTTTCAAGCTATCCTTAATTTAGGTATAGTTGTTCTGCTTGCAGTTATAAATATGTTAATTTAGTATTCAGAGAAATCGTCAATTTACAGGTTGTCGTTTTACCACAAGGAAAGCCTTCTATCACAGGAGGTCAGTCAAAGTACCAAGTGGGGGACTATGTTGATATTAATTGTACTTCAGCCCCTTCAAAGCCACCGGCCATTCTAAATTGGTATATAAATGGAAAGCAGGTAAAAACTTACGTAAGGTCTTACAAGTCAGGCTTTATTTTGGAAAATTTAATGTTTCCTCTTTTGATTGTATGTTCAAATGCACTAATTAAAAATCAGCTAATTATAATATTGAAACTTTTTGCTATATATAGATTACGAAATGGTTAATTTAGTTGTTTCTTTTTTCTAGTTTACATGTTTTTTTGCACCCTAACTCTTAAATGATGTCTTAACCTTCTGCTTGATGAAAAAAAAAGAAAAAATAGGTCGACTATAGCATGGAATGTTGCAAATGTCAACAACAAAAAACTCATCTTAATAATATTAAATGAAAGTAAAAAGCAGGTGTGGATTCAAGGAAAATCGAGGATTTCTACACTATATAAGCACATTTACGAATAAAAGTTAATACTATTATTTTTGGAATAGCAATGCGCTAACATTTCATGAGACAATACCCAAATGTAGCAGTGATAGTTGATAAGAAAACTTATCGTAGGCATGCTTTAAGGAAGTTAAAAAGTATTTTTAATATTTAATTTAATAATTGATTTGTTGTTTGTTGGTTAGTCTTGAAGTTGATAGTAGTAACTAAAAAATACCGTGGCAATAACACATCCATTTCAATGTAAAACAGGAAAAAGCGAAAATAAGAAAACTCGAATACTTGAAATGAGAAAAACAACATTTCAACTAGGATTAATGGATTATACTCAGAAATGTTAGCGCAAAGAACATAAAGTACATAGTAATTCTTAGCCTATGTAAAGAACATAGGCTAAGAATGGATTATACTCAGCTAACAGGGATTGGGTTACAAATATAAGTTTAACATACATTTTGGTGGAAGGACTTTTTAACAGTTGTGGTTATAGTACCTTTGTTGTTTATATAGTTCAGAATATTTTTAAGGAATAATTGGAGCAAAACGTTTAAAATGTATTTTGTTTTCAGTAAAGGTGCAAATTATGCTCTTGTCTCTGGAAGGCATGGGACGTGTCAGCCCGTCTCATCTTATTTTCGGCTCGTTTTGAGTTTAATGTGGTTATTTATTGTTTATTATGGGTTTCACTTAGTTTTTGATAGTTTTACGTTTGAAAAATTACTTGACTTTATTTCTGCTTAGTTTGGTTTAATGTAGCTCTTTACTTTTTTGGAAAAACTTATTTCGTGGAAAAAGTTTTTAAATTACTTTAAATATAAAGCCAAGTAATAAAAATATAATCGAAACGTTGTTTAGCATTAATAAATGTAGTTTAGAACAATTAATGCCGAAGATTTAATCATACGTCTAAATCTAGCTTTGACAGCATTTCAAGCAATGTTTTGGTAATTTTTTGTTATGTTTTAGGCACCGAAAAAAGTTTTAAAGCAGTATAAAACTGTGGTAGGCACAAATAATTTGGAGTCAACAGTACTCGGCCTGTCTTTTAGAGTGGAAGAACATCATGTTTTGAAATCATCCCTGCTCTTAAAGTGTGCATCTTCTGTAGGATCACTCACCAAAGGTGAGTTCATTCTAGCGTACAACTTTGATATGATAAAATACAAAATTTATTGATATTAGCATACAGTTGTGTATAATAATTTAGAATATGAAATTACAGTAGACAATAAACGGTACTTGTGTATTATACGGCAAACACTCAATTGCTTCATTTTATTAGAACCTTTTTCCTTGAAGCTGAATTTTACTGATATATCAGAAAATATAATGAAAATATAATGCTTTAGTAACAAGTTTGGGCTTATATATTTGCACATTATGGGAAGGGGGTAAAGTATTGAGGATCTGCATTCAAAATGTGTTAGGTACAATTATTCTGCATATTATGAAGTAAGAATTGTCTTTTAAATTCAAAGTGTCCATATAACTTACCCCCCCCCCCCAATGAGCAAATATGTATCCAAAATTATATATATTCCTTCTATTCTGTTACTTGTCCTTGTCGTGTCTCACGCTAAGCTGAAAGAAACTAACGAAGAAACCTGTTTGTTCTTGAGTTTTAGACAGCGTAAACTTGAGTATTTGCTATATATTATACAAGAACCCAATAAACCATCTTAAAATAATTAAAGCAATGAAAGTACTCCTTCAGTTGAAGCGTACAGGTTATACTACATTATATGCTCTACGTACATTTTGATCTCAACACACAATAATAATATTTAAAAGATTTTAGTAACAGAAAGGTTTAATTGTTTTAAATGGCAACAAAGCTATTTAGCAAATTTGGATAAATGTTTTATGCAATTAAAAAACTAAAATAATCGAAACATTTCATTCATTGAACCGTGTAGGTTCAATCGAATATAACTCACTATAGACAAGTTTTATTTCAATTTTCAGTTTAAAAATAGTTAAATATTCTTTATTAGGGTTACATAGTCAAGCAGTTCGTGGTAACAAACTGTAGTAAGGAGCGACCCGGCTCAATAGTAATCAAAACTCTAAAAAATTGAATTTTGATATCAATAGCTACATCAAAAGTATCGTATTTTAATGCTGAATTTAAATATATAGGTTTCATCAAGTTTAGTCTTACCCATCAAAAGTTAAGAGCCTGAGAATATTTGCCTTATTCATGAAAATAGGGGGAAACACCCCCTAAAAGTCATAGAATCTTAACGAAAATCACACCATCAGATTCAGCGTATCAGAGAACCCTACTGTAGAGGTTTCAAGCTTCTATCTACAAAAATGTGGAATTTTGTATTTTTTGCCAGAAGACAAATCACGGGTGCGTGTTTATTTGTTTGTTTTTTTTTTTTCCCAGGGGTCATCGTATCGACCAAGTGGTCCTAGAATGTCGCAACAGGGCTCATTCTAACGGAAATGAAAATTTCTAGTGCCCTTTTTAAGTGACCAAAAAAATTGGAGGGCATCTAGGCCCCCTCCCACGCTCATTTTTTCCCAAAGTCAACGGATCAAAATTTTGAGATAGCCATTTTGTTCAGCATAGTCGAAAACCATAATAACTATGTATTTGGGGATGATTTACTCCCCCACAATCCCTGGGGGAGGGGCTGCAAGTTACAAACTTTGACCAGTGTTTACATATAGTAATGGTTATTGGGAAGTGTACAGACATTTTCAGGGGGATTTTATTTTGTTTGGGGGTGGGGCTTAGGGGAGGGGGCTATGTTTGAGGATCTTTCCTTGGAGAAATCTGTCATGGGGGAAGAAAAATTCAAGGAAAAGGGCGCATGAATTTCTAGCATTATTATAAGAAAACAATGAAAAATAAACATGAAAACGTTTTTTCAAATGAAAGGAAGGAATAGCATTGAAACTTAAAACGAACAGAGATTATTACGCATATGAAGGGTTCTAAAAATACTTTAGCATAAAGAGCGAGGTATTTAGGAGGAGATAAATACCTCGCTCTTTATGCTAAAGTATTTTTAGTAATTTCAACTATTTATTCTACGGCCTTTCTGATTCAGGGGTCATTCTTAAAGAATTGGGACAAAGCTTAAGATTTAGTGTAAAGAGTGAGGTATTAACGAGGATACAAACCCCCTTGTATACATAATAAAAATATAAGATTATGAAAGTTTGTTACGTAAGTTGCTAATTTATAAGTTACGCATATTTTTTACTAATAAAAACGTTCGTTAAAAATTAAAAGTTCTAGTTGCCTTTTTAAGCAGCCGAAAAATTGGAGGGCAACTAGGCCTCCTTCTCCACCCCTTATTTCTCAAAATCGTCTGATTAAAACTAAGAGAAAGCTATTTAGCCAAAGAAAGAATTAATATACAAATTTCATTTTAATAATTTATGTGCGGAGAGCCAAAACCAAACATGCATTAATTCAAAAACGTTCAGAAATTAAATAAAAAAAAAACTATTTTTTTTAGCTGAAAGTAAGGAGCGACATTAAAACTTAAAACGAACAGAAATTACTCCGTATATAAAATGGGTTGTCCCCTCCGCAATCCCTTGCTCTTTACGCTAAAGTTTGACTCTTTGCCACAATTCTACTTTTTAAAACAATTAAAAGCTTTAGCGTAAAGAGCAAGGGATTGCGGAGGGGACAACCCATTTTATATACGGAGTAATTTCTGTTCGTTTTAAGTTTTAATGTCGCTCCTTACTTTCAGCTAAAAAAATTAGTTTTTTTTATTTAATAGCATTAAATAATCAATTCAGGATAACAGGAAAACAGTAAATTCTGATTAGTTTACCAAACAAAATTGTTAATAGTGAAGACTTATATCTATACTCTACATCTAGACTTAAATCTATACATCTATAGCCCTACAATATACTCTATTAACCATACTCAAGTCTAGGCTATGGATAAGCTACAAGGGCTCTGTTAAATTTCTTTTCCCAAATTTTTATATATATATTCTAGTTGCATAGATAGATAGATAGATTTTTGTTGCCAAAAATGCCCCTTAGGGGCAATGGCAAAAAACAAAAAATATTGCAAAATAATACCACATGATACTAACCCACACAACAGGGTATATAATAATAGCTACGAAAAAGCATAACAATTGGAAAAAAAGTAAAAACAAAAAGGCATATAATACCATAAAACTCACATAATCACACAAAATGTCACACGAATAATCAATATATTTTAAATATACGGACTGCGTAAATTACTAAACATTCTTATGTGATTACCTTTTTTAAGTTAATTATATAACCTGATGATGAAGTTGAAGAACATCAGTAAGGGGAAGGGTGCGAAAAGAAATTCTAGAAATTTTCTGAGAAAATAATTTGAAGAAACTTCCTTAAATTACTAAGGACATCAAAATACAGACATTTTTTCCCCTGGACATATCTTAGATCTATTCATGCCCTAAATTCACAATATTCTATTATATTTTGATTGGTTGCTCTAAAACTATAAAGGTTACAGGGCAGTGTTGTCAGTGTTGCTGCGTTTAAGAGTAAAAATGAATACCAAATAATTAGTTAAATTTGACAACGATGTTGTTCATAAAAACTCAAACATTAACTATAATGTTGATTTGGAAAGATAACTACACCTTTAAAGGAATGCTGCACCTTCATAAGATCTTTGGTGCTAGACGTTTAGCCTATTTTTGCTTATTTTTCACTCATGTTTGTTTTTTCAAAATAAGGAGCCTGCTACTACCAAAAATTGCATAGCTAAGCATGGAGGACTTTTCATTAAAATTGAATTCCTGTTCTTTCTAATTTTAAAAACATCAGGTTGCATATGTTTCCACTTAACCAGTTCGAGCAATCATATTACTGTCTCATAGTCCTTGATACTTTGATTGGCGGTGATTTTTTTTTCTTTTTTTTTATGTGTGACAGAATAGTAACTGTCTATACAGAAAAAAAATTAAGTTATTTTTTGCAGCTTCATTTTTCCATGAAGGTACACAAAAAAAATTGGGGGGACTGGTTAAAGAAACGATTCTATTTAAGTTATTTATGTGGAATATATAATGTATTGTATTTCAGAAATATGTATTTCAGGAGTAAGTATCTACTATGGGCTGCCTCCCCATGGTAGCAAAATGTTTTAGACATCAATATATAATGAGTCGGAGGTAATAGGCTTCAGAAAGTATGTGTAGGATTTCGACTCTTGTTGATAGAAGAGTATCATCAAGTTCTGAAAATCATGTTGTGACCAAGATGAGCCTAAGATTGTATAAATCCAACATTCATACTGGAGGTCCCAGGGACTTCTTGCTATCCGGTTGTAAGCTGGCTTAAGAGCTTAGGTGCGGACTTGAGGAGATGTGTTGGTCTCCGTCCTGTACTGGTATCCGGGACCATTGCTTTTCCTGAGGCGAAAATAATTTCAAATATTTGAATAACATGAAAAACAGAACTTGGAATGCTAAGACGTTAATAAATAACTATCGTGTCGGTATTTTGACTGACGAAATCAGACAATTCGAACAGGACTTATTAGAAGTCTTAGAAGCTCATATCCCAGAGGGTAGGAAGCATGAAATTAGATGAGATAGAATTTGTTGACTCAGGCAGGAAGGACGGGGTACATCAATAGGGGTTAGGGCTCAAGATGAATAAGGAAGCTGGCAAGTCTTGCTTAGGCGGGAAGGCGTTAATAATAGAATACTAATGACTCATTTTATAACTAAAAAGTTCAGGATATCAGTTATAGTAACGCCTGTATACCCTGTATGTATATGTGTAACCCCTGTAACCCCTGCATATGACGGAGATATTTGTGTATTTGGATGAATTTTACTTACAGTTACAGAAATAAAAAGACAGGATTTTAGGTATAAATATGGTGTTTTTATTAGGATATTTTAACGCCCAGGTCGGTAGAAATAGGAATTGATGGTGACCTAGCACAGGTAAATTTGGTGTAGGAAAAGAAAGCAGCGATGGCTACAGACTGTTATAATTTTGTAGATATAAAAATCTACTTATAACCAATACGGCGTTTGATCATAAAATGACCCATAAGTTAACATGTATTCACGTGATGGTAAGACATAAAATCTTGCTGATTATGTTACCATAAATCGAAGACTGGCAGGATCAATAAAATATTTTAGGGTATATAGGAGTGCTGTTACTGATGTTAAAAGTAAAGATCACCATCTGGTAGTGTCTAGGGTTAATTTAAAGCTGAAATTTCGGAAGGAATCCCACCTTACGGGAACTTATGAGGTTGATAGACTCCAAAATAAAAATTTGAGAAAAACGTCTCAGGGACAGATGAATAATAAACTGGAGAGTTTAAAATTTGACAAGGTGGAAGATGGATTAGACACTTTTAGGAAAACAATTTTTGGAGTTACTGATGGTGTCCTAGCGAATTTTTTTTTTTTTTTTGCCAGAAGGCACATCACGGATGCGTGTTTATTTGTTTGTTTGTTGGTTTTTCCCAGGGGTGATCGTATCGACCCAGTGGTCCTAGAATCTTGCGATAGGGCTCATTCTAACGGAAATCAGAAGTTCTAGTGCCCTTTTTAAGTGACCAAAAAAATTGGAGGGCACCTAGGCCCCCTCCCACGCTGATTATTTTACTAATGTCACCAAATCAAAATTCTGAGATAGCCATTTTATTTAGCCTAGTCAAAAAACCTTATAACTATGTCTTTGGGTACGACTTAGTCCCCCAAAGTCCCCGTGGGAGGGGCCACAAGTTACAAACTTTGACCAGTGCTTACCTGTAGTAATGGTTATTTGGAAGTGTACAGAAGTTTTCAGGGGGATTTTAGGTTGTGGGGGGTTGATAAGAGGAGGATATGCTAGGGGAACTCCCCTTGGAGGAATGTGTTATGGGGGAAGAAAATTTTCATGAAGGGAGTGCAGGATTTTCTATTATTATTTTAAAAAAATAAACAATGAAAAAATAAATATGAAACAGTTTTTTCAACTGAAAGTAAGGAGAAGTATTAAAACTTAAAACGAACATAAATTATTACGCATATGATGGGCTCACCTCCTCCTAATATCTGGCTCTTTACGCTAAATTATTTTTAGTAATTTCAACTATTTATTCTACGGCTTTTGTGATTCAGGGGTCATTCTCAAGAAATTGGGAAAAATTTAAGCTTTAGTGTAAAGAGCGAGGTACTGACGAGGGGGTGAACCCCTTCATACACGTAATAAAAACATGAGAATACAGAAGTTCGTTACGTAAGCTAATTTGTAAGTTACGTATATCTTTTACTAATAAAAACGCTCGTAAAAAATTAAGAGTTCTAGTTGCCTTTTTAAGTAACCAAAAAATCGGAGGGCAACTAGGCCTCCTCCCCCACTCCTTTTTTCTCAAAATCATTAGATCAAAACTATGAGAAAGCCATTTAGCCAAAAAAATAAATATGCAAATTTTGTTTTAATTATTCATCTGCGGAGAGCCAAAATCAAAACATGCATTGATTCAAAAACGTTCAGCAATTAAATAAAAAAAAAAACAAGTTTTTTATGGAAAGTAAGGAGCGAAATTAAAACTTAAAACGAACACAAATTACTTTGTATGTGAAAGGGGCTGCTTCCTCATCAACGCCCCGCTCTTTACGCTAAAGTTTTTTACTGTTTAAAAAAAGTAGAGTTAAGAGAAAGAGTAAAACTTTAGCGCAAAGAGCGGGGCGTTGATGAGGAAGCAGCCCCTTTCATATACGAAGTAATTTCTGTTCGTTTTAAGCTTTAATGTCGCTCCTTACTTTCCGTTAAAAAAACTTGTTTTTTTTATTTAATCATATGCAAAAAAGGAATGTAAAGATTTAGAGACAGCATTAAAATATGAACTAAGGAGGTGTGAAACGGAGACCATGGATAAAATTTCTTAGGGTTTTGAAGATGTAGCTAGACGGTTTAATAGTAAAATATTGTATTGGTATGTTAATACATTGAGAGGGAGTAGTCAATCTGGACTTGTCCCAGTTAAAGATAGGGACTGGGCCACAATTAGTGGTAAGGAAAAAACTAAAGAGAGATAGGCAGAAAATTTTGAGAATGTTCTAAACCGAGATAGAGTTGTAGGAAAAGATATAGAGGAAAATGAAAAAGTTTGTGATACCTTGGATGTGAAGAAAAATTTGTTTTGTGAAGATGAATCAACGAAAGCACTAAAAGGATTAAAAAATAATAAGGCTCCAGGCTCTGATATTATGGTAAATGAGTGTTATTGTGGTAAATATGGCGGCTCTGAGGTTAGAAATAAGTTACCGAAGATTGTGAATATGATTTTTAAAAAAGGGGTAGTACCCAATGGTCTTAGGAAAACCTTAATCAAACCACTATATAAGAAAGGTGATAATAGTGATTGTGGTAATTATTGATGCATTTGTCTGGTCTCTGTAGGTAGCACATTACTTAGTATTATGATACTTTTTAGACTGAGAGAGGCTGTAGACAAATTTTCAAAAAGGTCGAGGAATTGTCGACCAAATTTTCACTCTTAATTTAACAATTGAGAAGTGCATGAGTTATCAAGCAACTTTGGTCTTCAGTTTCATAGATTATGAGCAAGTGCTTTATTCTGTTGATAGAAGAGCTTTAGCAAAGGTTTTATCCTTATATTTTACACAGGACAAATACATGGAAGTAATTAGTGCTATGTACGAGAATAACACTGCTGCAGTTAAGGTAAGAAATGAGTTTAGCAGCTGGTTTTGTATTAACTCAGGAGTTAAGCATGATTGTGTTCTTTCCCCTTTAATTGGATAATTTAGATGGGTCTTGTCTTAAGGGAAAGGCGGTGGGAGATCATGGAAACAAAAGGGACAGAAAAGCTTTCCTGGACTTATATTATGCTGATGATTTAAGCATCCTAGATGAAAGTGCGAGCAAAATTAATGAACTTCTATAGGTTTTGTGAGTTCAGGGTTCTAGAATAGGTTTAAAAATAAACGCTAAGAAAACTAAGTCACTAAGGCTAGGAATAAGTGAAGATGAAAAGGTGACGTTAGGTAACGAAAAGATTGATCAGGTAGACAGCTTCATTTACCTTGGTAGCGTTATTAGCTAAGACGGTGGGAACAGTGAAGATGTTAAAAGTAGGATAGCAAAGGCTCAGGGAGTTTTTACAGTTAAAAAAAAGTTTGGAAGAATAGGAAGATAAATGTGCTAACAAAGATTAGAATATTGGAAGCTAGAGTGACGACAGTGGTCAAATATGGCCCTGAAGCATTGTTCTTTTCGGCCAACCGTTTAGGGCTAAATGGAAAACAGGCCGTCCGCGGTTGAGGTGGAAGGATGTCATAAAGAAAGATTTAAAGGAGATGGGAACTTCCTGAGAGGGTATAAAGAGAGAGGCTTTGAACATATTAGGATGGAGGAGTAGCGTGCGTAGCTGTGTTGGCCTCAGGCGGCGTGGTGCTGCGGTGAGTTATTAGTAGTAGTATTAGTAATATTTCAGGAAGAAAATTTTCAGTTTATTTTGAAGGGGAGTCACAATCTTCTTTAAACAGCCAGTTTTTGTTAAGTAAAGGACACAAATTTCTTTCTAAGTTCTGTTTAAAGGAGGTTTTCCTCTACAATAGCATGATATGCAACATATGAAATGCAGTTATTCAAAAGAAAAAGTCTTTTATAAAGGGGATGCAAAATATCGTTAACTAAATAAAACTAAATAAAACTCAAGCTGCTGGTAAAAATCTAGAAAAAGGTCAAAAACCTTCAAATGTAGAACCTCAGGTAAAATAATCAACAGCAAAAATAAGTTTATTTTCTTGCAATTCTTTGACTTTTACAGATTTTACAGGTTCTTTCGATTTAGAAGATCTGGGTGAAAAAATTTCAGACATAAATAATCACGAAAAGATTGAAGCTCAAGTCGGCTGGCCTTCATTATCAGAAAGTGAAGTTTTGCACATAGGTAACTCCATTTGTCCATCCTTTTCACTTCCAAGTTTATAAACAATGAATGTGTATATGAGCTTCTGGATTTTATGAATATCAGTGCGTTTCTTGAAAAGTTATTGAAAAAAAGAAAGCATTAATTTTGAAAGCATAATTAAAGAGCGACATTAAAACTTAGATCATACATCAATAAATCTATAGCTAGGGGGATGCCACCACTGCTTTTTTCAAACCCCTGCTCTCCACGTTAAAACGGTATTGGTGATTTACTGAAAACATTTTTGAGTACAGTAAACCGAAAGTTAGTATTTCCAAAATATTTGTTTACCGGTTGACTTTCACATTTGAACTGAAAGTTGCTAAAATTAAATGAAAAACAATAAGCCTCCTTCCACGACATTTTAAGATATGAAAACCTTGGACAAAATGGCTATTCCAAAATTTGTATCACACCTATTTAGGGCAGGACAGCTAAAAAGAGCAAGGGAGGGGGGCTAGTTAACCTCCATTATTTTTAATTCTTCGAAGTGTGCTTGGACTTTCAGTTTCTAGTCAAATGAACTCCTTTCAAACTTTTTATGACAATACGTTCCAGAAGAAGTGGTCACGGGGAAATAACACATAACAGCCATATCGCTTTTTACTTAAACAATGCTATTCCACTGCCCATGAATCTTATTAAAACTAGTCTTTTTTCGTTTCATCAGATTTCTATTCGTTTTTAATATCATATTTAGACCAATTCTAAAAATAGAAGAGGGGTACCTCCCTTTCCTACCTCTTTACAGTAACGTTTGACTTTTATAATAAAAATACTTTGCCCTTTTCAAAAATAAAAAAGAAGTTTACAGGATAAATCATCGTTATCGCCCTGACAGGCTTTCGTCACCTCAGCTTCATCATATACTTACCCAAAAATATATTCTTCCAAGCGAAGGAAGGCCAGAGTTTAAATCAACATTCATCAGAATGTTCATTCGATTTATCTGGAGCACCTTTCACGGGAAGTTAATAGAAATGGGCCTAAAAAAAACTCTTTGTCTTAGCTACTTCTTTCTCCATAAAAGAGTACGATGAGTGTCATCAAATAATTGGTTTGCAATACAATGCCCTACTCTCTAAACATTTGTTCATTGGATAAACAGTTTATAATGACGATTATTTAAGGACTTCATTTTTGTATAATGACGAGAATGCCCCTAATGACTTGAAACTAGAAAGCAACATAAATAGCATTTCAACAGGTCTAAGAATTTTGTTCGATGATGTTTCGGCTTAATCAAGCCAACATTTTTTGTTTTGCCAGAAATAAGGACAGAGATCAGCTGTTTGTTGTAGTGCAATCTTTTTATCAGGGAAATGGGCACTTGATGTTTTAATTTCCGTTCTAACCCTCATGAAAAAAGGAAAAAAAACATTTGTATGACGATCCTTCTCTGAATAAATGTGAAACTTGATTCCTTTTTTAATAGCTGATTTTCGGTTTTAGGCCTGTTGAGTTTCATTACATAATTTTCATTAGTATCACGGAACTTTTAGGGACGGTTAAAAATTTTTTTGTATTAAAATTATAAATATTTTCCAAAGGCTCTTTATGAGCAAACTAAAAAGCAATTAATTTAATGTAATGAAGTTCAGTATAAATAATGGTTCTGTTGATTTATATATCTTTATAATGAAATATTTTCATGGCTTTGTTTTCTATTGGGATCGCGTTGTTCTTTGCTTACAATTTGATACTACAAACCCCAAGATCTAGGGTCCCTTAAACGTAATAGAGCAAGCTACCCCCTCTGTTTAATTCCTGTATTTTTATTGACATATGATAGTGCTTTAAGAATTATCATCAAAATTGAAAAAATGGACCCCACCAAATATTACCCGTAGTTGATAATTAAGTATCGTTTAGGATTATTATTTTTACAGTTTTCAAGGGGAATTTTCCAAACAAAACTCACTGTCTGTTCTGGAATTCTTCGAATAAATTCTTTTTTTAGATGATGCTTCTCCCCGTCTCTCCGACTTCTTGTCTTTAATGTTACACTTAAAATTTTATTATGGTAAAACGAAAGATGTCGCACTGCAGCATTTTTATCACATGCTTAGCTCAAAAGAGTTGCTTAGAATCAATGGGGATTAAGATGAGGGGAAATTCCAGCATTACATACCACTCTCAGCGGCTCCTATAGTCATCTGAAGATTTACTGAAAGTAAGAGAATTTGGACCTAAAAACGTAAATTTGATACTACAAACCGTTCGTACCGACATTAAGATCAATTAGCCCTCCTCCCTTATAGCTGAGGTGCAAGTATGAAACTTAAACGTTTTTGAAACCTGGAATAAATCAATTCAGCTAACCAAATACAAACGGAGGGCTCACTCAAACAGAAACTGAAATTTTTAGGACTCTTCACAAAATAGATCAAGCCCCAGCTAGACAAGGTTTTCAGCCATTTTGTGGATAAAACAACAATGTTCGTCCCAAAGAGGACCCAAATGCATCGTTAGAAAAATTCTGAGGTAACCAATCGATTTGGAATTACGTAAAGGACTATCAATTCAATATCCCAGTTCCACAGGCCAGAACACCGCCTCTTTGGGCCAGACATTGCTTTTTTCTTTAAATTAAACAACGATTTTCACTAAAGAAAAACAACGATTTTCTGATATATTGAGCTTGATATTGTAAATTCCATGACGATTAATTCTCTTATTTGATGGTTTGATTTTGCTACTATGTCGAGATTTCGGTACTATTAGCCCATGATAGTCTTTGTAACGGTTTATTATAACGAACAATTCAAAATGCTACTGAAAAAAGTTATAGAATCAAGTCACAAAAATAAATGATTATATATTTTATTTTTCAGCTAATTCGAGCTCCCATAGCTTTCTTTCATTGGTTCTAATATCAACAACGATCTTTTCTACACTGTTTATCTTATGATATATTTCAAGCCTATCACCTTGTAGTATAATGTGCATACTGTAAATTTACTGTATAGGAAGAAAAGTTTCGTTAAAGCTCTGTGGAACAGGTCATATTGCATATCTTACTGATGTTATAAACGTTGTCAATAAATTTTTATACAAGTATTTGGTGCTATCACTTGTTTTTATACCTTATAAAAATTAAATAAAAACAGGTTTTTTCCTTTAAAGAAAGGAGCGAGACTAAAACTTAAAACTATACTAAACTAGACCAACGTTGCCCGGGCAACGTGAAGCGCTACGGCAACCTTTGTCCGGCTTCGCCGACTATAGTGTAGCGAGAGCAACACGTTGGTTTTGTTTCTTCGCTATCGATCAATAATCACATGATCAAAGGCTATTTCTCAGCGTTGAAAAAAAAAACAACAAAATAGTATCAAAAGAAGGGACTAAATTGACTTTGCAGCCAGTTGAACTTTATCCTTTTCAATCGTAGACATCGTGACGGACGAAAACTTGGAACAATATCCTATATAATCTAGTTGGTATTATAAAGTTATCCCTAACTTTTCAGAATCAAAATACCATAGATGACATTCTATTCATTATTACGAAGCTATCTCATTGTTTTACATTCTCGTTTGTGCTTGTTTCTTCACTATCGGTTAAATGATGAAGTTGTCAGGCTATCGAAGTTTTTAAAACGGTATGTTCAAACGAAAACGCAATCACTTATCACATGACAAAAGGCTATTCCTCAGCGTTGAAAAAACAACAACTACAAAATAATATCGAAATAAGGGACTAAATAGACTTTGCAGCCAGTTGAACTTTATCCTTTTCAATCGTAGACATCGTGACGGATGAAAACTTGGAACAATATTTTATATAAATCTAGTTGGTATTATAAAGCTATCCGTAACTTTTCAGGATTAAAATACCATACATGACACTAATTATTACGAAACTACCTTATTGTTTTACGTTATTGCTTGTACCCGTTGCGTAAACACTTAATTCTGTCAGATTTAAAGAGATCGAGTACAATGTGTTCCAATTTGCACAAGTTTCTAGCCCAGAGTGAACAGATTCTTACTTACAAGTCCCTCTCCCGTGGTAGACATCACGTTCACCGGAAACCAATAAATGGCTACACCAACTAGCAAAAGTTGCAAACCCCTCATCGCTGAAGAGGATTGTGGCCCAACAGCCGATTATTACTTACAAGTCCCCTACATGTTTTACCACTGAAACCAAATTGGTTTAACCATCAGATAGACTGGAAACAAATAATAGGTACACCAACTAACAAAAGTGGCAAACCCTTCACTGCCGAAGACGATTATTAGCTAACAGCCGTTTCTCGCCCATAGTGAACCGATTCTTACATATAAGTCCCTCTCCCTTGATGGGCATCATGTTCATCGAAAACAAATAAATGGGTACACCAACTAGCATATTTGCAAGCCCCTCATTGCTGAAGTTGACTGTAGCCTAAGAGCAGATTATTACTTCTAAGCCCCTACATGTCTCACCACTGGAACCAAATTGGTTTTACCATCAAATACACTGGAAACAAATAATAGATACACCAACTAGCAAAAGTTGCTAACCCCTCATTGCCGAGGGTGATTATTACCTAACAGCTGACCGTTGCTTACAAGTACTCTATATGTCTCACAATGTGCATGGGCCTAGATTTCGTTTCAGTGTGTACCTTACTACTGAAGTTGTCAACCCCTTGAAACTTCCAAACGGGTATACCTCATGAAGGGATTTTTGTACCAAAAAATGGATGTCATACACTTTGATCAGCTCATCAAGAGCTATCGATTGCCGTCGATAAAAACAATTCTATCTGTCTTAGTTCGAAAGTTGATTTTTGTTTTGCCGTATGCCAACTTTCTAACGTCACCACTTAGAAAGGAACAAAGAATAAGCTTCAATTTCTTTAGCAATGAGAGAACTTTTAAAGTTTATTAGGCAATACTGATACCATTTCTCTACCGCAATCCCAAGTCCGAAAAACAGAACGATAAACTCAGCTGAAATCACGAACAGAAATGGGTAGAAACAATAGATCGCAGCACTTTCGGACCCATGGGAGAATGCCACATTTTTGCTTCTATAAATTTTTCTATTTATCACTTAAAGAAGATATATTTGCTGTGGGGCCGGGTAACTGCCGAATATATTTAACTCTTATAGATTTTAGTCCGTCTTCAATTTGGAAGTGGTGCCTGCCTGCTTGCCTGCTAGAACGGAGCTTTCCACTCGAAAGCAGAAACATGGTTTGATGAGCCATTTTCCGGGAATAAGCTAAGATCGGCGGCATAGGAAAAAAAACGGAACAAAACCAAAATGTTGCTCCCGCAAAACAATTATCCTCTGCATACAATGGTATCAGGGTTGCCACCCCTTGTGATTTATCATTATTTCTTGTGATTTTTATATCAAATAATATGAAAAAAACTTCGTTTTCTTAAAGAGTTAAAGAGGCTGCGTCCCAAAGTCGAACCTTAAAACGTACAGGAATTAGGAGAGGCAGTTGGGGGGCTGCTGCCCCCCAAACCCCCCGCTTTTAAAGACTCTTTTGTACAGGTTTTTTGTTTTGTTAATTAAAAGAGGACCTTTCCGAAGCCAAGGGCGGGGGTTGAGGGGGGCGGCAGCCCCCCATAACAAAAAACCTGTACAAAAGAGTCTTTAAAAGCGGGGGGTTTGGGGGGCGGCAGCCCCCCAACTGCCTCTCCTAATTCCTGTACGTTTTAAGGTTCGACTTTGGGACGCAGCCTCTTTAACTCTTTAAGAAAACGAAGTTTTTTTTCATATAGGAAATCAATTTAAATGGTTCTTTTAACTTGCTTCCATCAAGCCTTACCCCCGCTTCAGTATAAATTCTTGTGAACATTCCAGTATGTAATTCTGATCACATGTTTCCATGTTTATTTTCTCCCTTTCTGTATCAATAAATTCAAACTGACAAAATTACCTAATTTTACAAATTTTAAAAAATTAGCAGCTAGCGGTTCCGATCCAACGACCTCTGGGTTATGGGCCCAGCACGCTTCCGCTGCGCCAAGCTCCTGTTAGTGTGAGAATTTTTCAAACAAGTGATGTTATTACAAGAGAAAATTTTACCTTCAATGGGGAAATGGGTTTTTCTAAGCTAGAAAATCGGGGGGTTAAGATTTTCCGACGAAACTTTCCAGGAAAATTACTCGGAGAATTCCGCGTCGAATGAGTCTTCGTACACCCAGATCCGATGTCGGCTGTAACCTGTAGTCTCAGAAAAAAAGAAAATGAACATTAAGTGGCTATGCGTGGTTTCTGGAAAACAGGGAAAGAGTTATCGGATCGAGCTGAAATTTCGCGGATAAGCTCCTGGGCCCTAGGGGACCTTAACTTGTGAATTTCAGCCCGATCGGACAACGTTAAAGGGGGGCTGGGGTTGACGGGTCGAAACTTTCAGCCAGATTTTCCCCATGAAGGAAAAGTCGGAGGGGGATGAAATTTGGCAGGTTTCTTAGTTGGAGCTCGGGCTACGAAATGCATCCCTCCCCATCCCTCTGAGACAACTGGAACCGAAGATCGCTTAACATTGTCGTGGTTCGCCTCTTTAAAGAGGCACGAGTGTGCCTCCTTGATAGTTCGTGGTAACGAACTGTAGTAAGGAGCGACCCGGCTCAATAGTAACCAAAACTCTAAAAAATAGAATTTTGATATCAATAGTTACATCAAAAGAATCGCATTTTAATGCTGATTTTAAATATATAAGTTTCATCAAGATTAAATATACTCATCAAAAGTTACCTGAGAAAATTTCCCTCTGTTTAGAAAATAGGGGGAAACAACCCCTAAAAATCATTCAGCATATCAGAGAACCTTATTGTAGATGTTTCAAGCTCCTATCTACAAAAGTGTGGAATTTCACATTTTTTGCCAGAAGACAGATCAAGGATGCGTGTTTTTTTTTCCAGGGGTGATCGTATCGACTGAGTGGACCTAGAATATCGCGAGAGGGCTCATTCTAACGGAAATTAAAAGTTCTAGTGCCCTTTTTAAGTGACCAAATAAATTCGAGGGCACCTAGGCCCCCTTCCACGCTCATTTTTCCCAAAAGTCACCGGATCAAAATTCTGAGATAGCTATTTTATTCACCATAGTCGAATAATCTAATACCTATGTCTTTAGGGACAACTTTCTGCCCTGCAGTCCCCGTGGGACGGGCGGCAAGTCACGAACTTTGACCTGTGTTTACATATAGTAATGGTTACTGGGAAGTGTACAGACGTTTTCAGGGGGATTTTTTTGGCTTAGGGGGAGATTTGAGGGGGGCGGGGTTACGTGGGAGGATATTTCCATGGAGAAACTTCTCATGGGGGAAGAGAATTTCAATGAAGGGGGCGCAGGATTTTCTAGCATTATTTGAAAAAACAATGAAAAAATAAATATGAAAAGTTTTTTCTACTGAAAGTAAGGAGCAGCATTAAAACTTAAGACGAACAAAATTAATACGCATATGAGGGGTTTACCTCCTCATTATACCTAACTCTTTACGCTAAAATATTTTTTGGAATTTCAACTATTTATTCTACGGCCTTTGTGATTCAGAGGTCATTCTTAAGGAATTGGGACAAAATTTAAGCTTTAGTGTAAAGAGCGAGTATATCGACGAGGGTTGAACCCCCTCATATACGCAATACAAACATACGAATATAGAAGTTCGTTACGTAAGTTAATTCGTAAGTTACATATATTTTTTACCAATGAAAACGTTTGTAAAAAATTAAAAGTTATAGTTGCTTTTTTAAGTAATCAAAAAATTGGAGGTCAACTAGGCCTCCTCCATCGCTCATTTTTTCACGAAATCTTCTGATTAATTGCAATTAATTAATATGCAAATTTCGTTTTAATTATTTATGTGCGGAGAGCCCAGATCAAAACATGCATTAATTCAAAAACGTCCAGAAATTAAATAAAAAAAAGCTTTTTAAATGAAAGTAAGGAGCAACATTAAAACTTAAAACGAACAGAAATTACTCCGTATATGAAAGGGGCTTTTCCTCCTCAACGCCCCGCTCTTTACGCTAAAGTTGCTTTCTGTTTTAAAAATAGAGTTAAGAGAAAGAGTCCAACTTTATTGTCATAAAGACTTGTGATTAGAAAAACTAAAATTGATTGATATATGAATATACATATGGAATGTAGACAAATATAGAATATATTACAATTAAGATTTTCAAATTTTTGTTTCTATTTAAAGCAATCGTTCTTGACTTGTACTTGGTAGCCAAGAATTATTTGATCCAGGACTCTTTCAAATATGAGGGAGGCTGTTAAACAATCAACCCCAGTTGTTTTCCTGTGAGTTTTTTATTTATATAACAGTGTTTTTAGTATGATAAATAGTTCCAAAAAAATACATCCTTGAAAATATTCATTGGAGGATATGGGCCTTACAGGTCAAAAACAAGTTGTGCCTCTATAAATTTCATCTCTCAGGGTCGCTTCCATGGAAAAATCTTGTTTTTAGGGAATGCCTCCCTACCCTTCCAAGATAAGTTCACTTATTCAATGCATATTTATACAGTTTATTATACATGTAAAATACTGCTGCAATAAGATAGGTACTCTAGCCCCACAGTATCTATACTGAAAGCTTAGCTCAGAAACATTTCTCAATGCATAAATATTTTCCTCCCCCTTGCACCCACACTTTATCTGAAGAATGCCGCATAGACAGTTAGAAAATTAGTCAATTAAAAATGTACTTTCTGATACTTCAGACACTAACTCTCTTATTTATGTTAAATTAAGCTTAAAAATCTTTGTCTATAATAAGCACCTCTTTCGAATAGACTGTATATCTTTAAAGACAAGTGCCCCACCCTTTTTGGAATTTAATAGATTATAAAAGTAGGATGCTAATTGAAAGGCTTTCCGGTAGTTATAAATCGACATACTGTCTTCAAATTGACACTAGAAAATACTTTGACGTTTTTCGGACCAAAAAGTGTTGTCAGGTGCCACAAGGTGGTGGAAATACTATCTTTGTTTAGCTTGCTCTATTTTTTATATTTTAGTTAGAACAAAATCTAATGATATTGGCTCAAAAAATACTCATCTGGTGTTTTAAGGCACTTCCTTCCTACACCGAGTAGTATTTCAAATAAGTAAGCAAATTAATTTATTTTACCTTCATCTTACTCTAATATGATAGCTCAACGGCAAGAAGAATTAAAACAAATTAACATATAAAAATAAATCCTGTATGGCATCCTAGACCATACATACTACTAATATTTCAAAATATAAGTAGAATATTCCAGAATCCCTTCTTTTCCTTATTCTTTTTATTTGCCTTACTTTCCCTTTGTCTGCTTAATACTAAGTGAGGGGAGAATTATCCAAGGCTGAACTGACCAAGAGGGAATTATTCATGGGAGGAGAGGATTTTTGGGGGATATTTTCAGCAGGAGAAATACACTGGACACCATTTTTATGATTTAAGTTCGCTTTAGAGTGCAAATCCCAGTCCTCTGGTACTTGCATACAATGAAGGTATATCAAACGAAAGAAAATAGTTCCTGACCCTGAATGTGACCCTCAATCTTATGGAAATGAAAATTAGAGCTATACGGACAGCAAAAAAATTAAAAAAAAACCGAAGAGAAGATTCATAAACCTTAAGTAAACTAAAAAGAGGAGAAGGAATAGATTACGAAATTGAAGAATTTATTCCCCTTTTTGCGTTTTTTTCTTCGCAAGGATAATATGGGTTCCTGATTTCAGAGGATAACATATTAGGGCTGAGAAAGTACACCTGTCTACCACAATATTTAGTAAATTCAGTATTTAACAACATGTAAAAGACAGTAAAGTGAAGTCAAGGGGTCAACGGTGTTTGATCGTTAAAGAAATTCTACATATGAAAAAGGTAGTTGAGATCACGATAGCCTTGTCAAACACTTTCTGGTAGTGAACTGTAAGTAAGAAGTGACTTGGCTCAGTGGCAGCCAAAACTCTAAAAAAAAAAATGCTAACAATGACACATCATAAGAAATGGCCCAGTGAAAGCTACGAGACTGAGAAAATCTATCTGGTTTTCGAAAAAGGGGAAACACTATTATAAAGTCAAGCGATCCTAATGGAAATCACACCGTCAAATTTAGTATATCAGAAAAAAATGTTATAAATGTTTCAAGATACTTTCCACAAAATATGTATTTTCATAAAATGTTGTATTTGCTTTGTTTTTCAGAAGAAACACTACGGATGCGTGTTTATTATATTTTTTCTCGGGGGTCGTATCGAACCAATGGCACTAAAAGGTCGGGAGAAAGCTGAGTCAATCAAAACTCAAATATTTTATTGAGCTGTTGAATTGATCCCAAATATGGGAGGGGAACTAACCACCTTCCCACCCCCATTTATCCCAAGACATTCGATTTGAATTTTGACATGTTCGCACATAGTATTCGTTGTTCGGAAATACACGGTCATTTTTTTGAAGGGTTGGGAATCTTTTGTGGGGGAAGAATATTGCACGGGGAGAGTTTTCCAAGGGAAGGACATTTTCAGGGTAAATTTTACATTGGGGTGACGATTTTTCCTCCGAAGGTGATTTCATGGTATGATATGAAAAACTCTTAGAAATTAAATTTAAAAAAATAAGTTTTTTCAACTGAAATTAAGGAGTAAAATTAAAACGTGAAACGAACAATATTATTCTGTTTATCAGGAGTATTGTACCTTCCTTAGCCATTTCTCTTAAGGCATGGATTTTGCCATAATTCTATAAGAAAGAACGTTCAAGCACAAGGACCGTTGTCAGAATCTTTTCTAAGAGCTTTAAGACTCTAGCGTTAAAAGCTGAGGAATGGGCAGTCACGCCTAATACATAGGGAATAAATTCTGTTTGTTTTAAGTTTTAATGTTGGTCCTAAACTTAGTCGAAAAAAACCTGTTTTAGAAAAAAATCTAATCTACAATATAACAGCTCGCAAGATGAACAAAAACAAAAACAGCTCTTGACGAAGAATTAAGAATTTGACTTTTGGCTGCATCATTTTTGTGTAGAGCTGTCTTAGATTATTACGTTCCCATCACGACGATAGGGATATTTCTCAAAAACTGTTAAGGATTATATATTCGCAGCATCTGTTAAATATTTCCAATTGAATTCACTCAGTGGCTTTAAATCAAGTCATCCGCGATTCTATAAATCTTCTATCCATCAACCAAGTTTTTCCATCAATCTACCAGCTACAATATGAGTTCACTTTCAGTTCATATAGAACCAGTCAAGACTAAATATGGGTTCTCGTTCAGGTGTTTATACCTCGAAAGTCAAAACATAAATTTCTTTTTCTTGTTTGAGCAAAATTCACTGATCAAAACTTCGTTATAGCTTCTGATTAACATTAAGTGAAAAAAAACAAGTTTATTTTTACTGAAAGTAAGGAGCAATATTAAAACTAAAACGAACATAAACTACTCCGTATATGAAAGGGGCTGTTCACTCCTTAACACCTCACTCTTTACGCCAAAGTTTGACTCTTTTTCTCAACTCTACTTTTTAAAACAGTAAAAAACTTTAGCGTAAAGAGCGGGGCGTTGAGGAGGGAACTACCCCTTTCACATACGGAGTAAGTTTTAATATTGCTCCTTATTTTCAGTTAAAAAAACTTTCTTTTTATTTAATTTCTGAACGTTTTTGAATTAATACATGTTTTAATTTTGGTTCTTCGCAAATGAATAATTAAAACAAAATTAGCATATTAATTTATTTTTATTGCTAAATGGCTTTCTCATAGTACTGATCGGACGATTTTGAGAAAAAAGGAGTAGGGGAGTAGGCCTAGTTACCCTTCAGGTTTTTAGTTATTTAAAAGGCCACTAAAACTTTTAATTGTTTTATAAACGTTTTTATTAGTAAAAAATACACACAACTTACGAATTAACATACGTAACGAACTTCTATATTCGTATGTTTTTATCACATATATGAGGGGGTTCCCCCTCGTCAATACCTCGCTCTTTACACTAAAGCTTAAATTTTGTCCCAATTCCTTAAGAATGAGCCTGAATCACAAATCACAATAGTTAAAATTAATAAAATCACTTCAGCGTAAAGAGCGAGGTATTAGGGGGAGGTGAACCCCTCAAATGCGTAATAATTTCTGTTCGTTTTAAGTTTTAATGCTGTTTCTTACTTTCAGTTGAATAAACTTTTTCATATTTATTTTTTCATTGTTTAAAAAAATGCTAAGAAATCCTGCCCCCCCCCCTTCATGGAAATTTTCTTTCTCCATGACAAGTTCCTCCATGGAAAGCTCCCTCACATAACCCCCTCCCCTCAACCCCTCCCCCAGTCAAAAAATCCCCCTGAAAGCGTCTGTACACTTCCCAATAAATATTACTATATGTAAACACATGTCAAGGTTTGTAACTTGCAGCCCCTCCCACGGGGACTGTGGGGGAGTAAGTCGTCTCCAAAGACATAGTTATTACGTTTTTCCATTCGGTGTTTTTTTTATTCAGTGACTTTGGGAAAAAATGAGCGTGGGAGGGGGCCCAGGAGCCCTCCTATTTTTTGGTAACTTAAAAAGGGCACTAGAACTTTCAATTTCCGTTAGAATGAGCCCTATAATGACATTCTAGGACCACTGGGTCAATACAATTACCCCTGGAAAAAAAACAACAAATGAACACGCATCCGTGATCTGTCATGTGGCAAAAATGCAAAATTCCACATTTTTGTAGATAGGAGCTTGAAACTTCTACTGTAACGTTCTCTGGTACACCGAATCTGATGGTGTTTCGTTAAGATTCTATGACTTTTAATAGGTGTTTTCCCCTATTTTCTAAAATAAGGCAAATTTTCTCAGGCTCGTAACTTTTGATGTTTAAGTCTAAACTTAATGAAACTTATATATTTAAAATCAAAATTAAAATGCAATTCTTTTGATGTAACTATTGTTATAAAAAATCCATTTTTTAGAATTTTGGTTACTATTGAGCCGGGTCACTCCTTGCTACAGTTCGTTATCACGAACTGTTTGAAAATCCTGCATTAACAAGGTCAGCAAAGGTCGAGAAGTTAGAAAAGGAACAAGAAGTCATTGTCCCCGAGAGAGGGAATCCACGAAACAGTTAGCACGGAATTTCAGTTTTTAAGGACTCCGTCATTTAACATCACCTCATAAGCCATGCTTCAATAAGCTTAGATTAATTTCATAAATTTCTTTGTAGCCTTTTCAATATAATGAAAAACAAAAGTTCTTACTTTGCTTACCGTAATTTATGTTCACCTTGTAAATAGTTTTAGCAATCTTCGAGTAGCTTTATCAAACAGTTCTTCATAACAAGCTGTAAGTTAAAGTGAACCTTACTAATAAAAAAAGAAACTAAAAAAAGGGATTTTAATAGCGATACATAAAAGAAATTCTTATATATGGTTGCCAAATATGTTAAATGCACTAATTAATGCCTACCTAAGAAAAAGGAAATTTAAGAAAAAGGGAAAACTCTGAGAGTTCTCTAAGAGAATTCAAGTCCCTAGATACAAAAAAAAAAAAAATATAATATGTTCTAAAAATGATGTTCACAGGGTTATGTTTTTTCCCTAGATGTGATCATATCAAAAGCGTCTTAGAACACCGGATGAGTATTTTTTTTTTTTTTTTTTTTTTTTTTTTTTTTTTTTTTTTTTTTTTTTTTTTAGCCAATATCGTTAGTTCTTGATCCCAACTAAAATATAAAAAAGAGAGAACACACACACACACAAAATAAATAAATAAATTTCAAGTTTTTGTGCAGTAAGAGAGTCTTACTTACTCCCGCCGTTTACTCGTGCCATTTAACTAAGCGCTTGGTTAAATGGCCTTTAGACTACATAATGTCAATGGCCACCTTAAGACAACAAGTGGTCAAGCCTATTAGGCTCAGGTTTCACTTGTTCGCCTGTGAGTCCAAGCAAATTCAGTCCCAGACTTTGCATACTAATCCAGTGGATATTGTCCAACACGCGTCCGCCCAAAATAAATCCAATCTTTCATCCCTTAGTTCTATGACTATCTACCTTAGTTCTGCCCTAGGAATGACGGATGGACTGATGACAGATAGACTAAAAATTTAAACCGGATGTCTTTGGAGAAAAAAAGAGCAGGGGAGGGGGTTTAGTTCCCCTCCAATCTTTGGGATCATTCATTCAGCTCAATAAAATATTTGAATTTTGTTTGACTCAGTCTTCTTCTAACCTTCTAGTGCCATTGGTTCAATACGTTAACTCCTGGGAAAACAGAAAAAAAATGGAATAAACATGCATCCCTAGTCTTTCTTCTGAAGAAACAAAAATACAAATCCCATGTTCTGTGGAAAGTATCTCGAAACACTTATAATATTTTGTTCTGATATGCTGAATCTGACGGTGTGATTTCCTTTACGATCGCTTGATTTTATAATGGTGTTTCCCATTTTTCGAAAAAAAGGTAAACTTTCTCAGTCTCTTCGATGGGTCATTTCTTTTGATGTGTCAATTTTTAGTAATTTTTTTAAGAGTTCTGGTTACCATTGGACCAAGTCACTACTTATTTACAGTTCATTACCAGAAAGTGTTTGATAAGGCTATCTGATCGTAACTACCTTTTCATATTTAGAATATCCGGAACGATCAAGCACCCTTGCTCTCACTTTACTGTCTTTTACACATTGTTAAATACTGAACTTACTAAATATTATGGTAGACACGTTTACTTTCTCACCTTAAACATCTTATCCTCTGAAATCGAAAGCCCATATTATCCCTGCGACAGAAAAAAAAGTGAGGAATAAATTCTTCAATTTTGTGATTTATTCCTTGTCCACATTTTTAATCACTTAAGGATTATGAATCTCCCCTTTAGTTTTTTTTTTTAAATCTTTTGCTGTCCCTATACCTCTAATTTCTATGTCCATAAGATTGAGGGTCGCATTCAAGGTCAGCAAGTATTTTTTTTCGTTTGATATACCTGCATTGTATGCAAGAACCAGAGGACCGAACTTTGCTCTCTGAAGCGAACTTAAATCATTAAAATGGTGTCCTGTGTGTTTTCCTCTGCAAAGAATATCCTTTCAAAATCTCCTCGCTTCAGGAATAATTCCCCCTTGGTCACTTCACCCTTGGATAATTTTCTCCTGACTTAGGATTAAGCAGGCAAAGGGAAAGTAAGGCAAATAAAAATAATAAAGAAAAAGAAGGGATTCTTGGATGTTATACTTACATTCTGAAATATGGGTAGTATGTACGGTTTAGGATACCATATAGGATTATTTTTATATGCTATTTCTTTTAATTCTTCTGTCCTTCAGTTATCATATTAGGGTGAGATGAAGGTTAAATAAATGAATTTGCTTACTTATTTGAAATACCACTCGGAGAAGGTCAGTTTTTTAATTACAACTTCAATTTATATTATTAGGTGTACCTTGTTGCATATTATACTGACATATTAGCCTGATTGCACCAAGTTTCAACCTTTAGATTGAAAGTTTCTACAATCAGATATAACAAACCCTAAACGGATATAACTTACCTAACTGACTAAGCTAACTGACGGTTAATCAGGAAAACACCGAGTGGACTGGAAGGACAAAATAGATTTTTTCCGAAATTTCGACTTATTTAAATGGTTTCTCACACAGGAAAATGTTGGTACTTGAGATACAATGGCGATAAATGATTTAAATCGACAGGTGTTCAAGCATATATTCTCTAATACAAAATAGAATAGCAAAATATCTAGGGCAAGGCTAAAGGCATAACGTTGAAAATTTTCAAGGGTTGTTGAGGGGATGTAGAACTAAATGAAAACACACTATGTTCATACAGGTTTGAAAAAGGGTGTATCCGTAATACTGCAGGAACGGCTAAGTACATTAAGTAAAAATTTTCAGAGAATTTTAGAACTATATCAAAAATACTATGTTCATCAAAGTTGGCAAAAGAGCACATATTTAATATCACAGGAGTTGCCAAGGGTATTAATTCGAAAGTTTCAGGGACGGTTGAGGAGGGAGTTGAACTCACTCAAAAGATACGATGTGCCTCTGAAAGGATGAATTTATAATATCTCAGGAATGGTTACGGGTACTAAATTGAAATTTTAAGACACTTTTGAGAGGGATGTCGAAATAAATCAAAACACTCTACACATCAAGGGTTCTGGGATCGTTGACGTATAATTTCAAAGGATATTGTGTCCTTCAATAGGATCAGGGGAAAAAATCTACACTGTCACAGAAACGACAAAGGGTGTTAAGTTGAACCTTCCTGTGGATATTGAGGGGGGTGTTGAACTAAACAGAAAACATTGTTTGTGTCAATGTTGTCAAAAAGGCACATCTACATTATTCCAGGGATGGCAAGGATAATAAGTTAAAAATTTGAGGGATTTTGAATGGAATAATAAGCCAAATAAAAACACAAAATATACATCCACGTTTTCAAAATAGCGTATATGCACTCTTTCACAAGATGCTGGGGATGTTGAACAAAGGGGATGTTAACTAAGTAAAAAGACACAATATACCTAGAGGCTGATAGAAGGGTGTGAGTGCAATATCTCAGGAAAGGGTTTCTATTAATACCGAGGAGGATATTTAACTTAATCAAAAGACGGCATTTGCATCCGGGTTGTCAAAGTGATTTATGTAAAATATCTTATGAATGATATTTGGGATCAATTTGAGACCTTCGGGAAATATTTAGGAGTATTACGAGCTAAACTAAAAAAAAAAAAAAAAAAAAAAAAAAAAAAAAAAAAAAAAAAAAAAAAAAAAAAAAAAAAAAAAAAAAAAAACAACTAGGGACATCCACTTCGTACAAAAGTACTGTATGTGCATTAAATCAAAAACGCCTAAGGGACTTCAAAACGTTCATTTGAAACTTCAGGGAATGTTGAGGAGGATATTGAGCTAAATGTAAGGGATCCTATGCGTATCTAAGCTGTAAAAATAACCATAATATGATAATTTATCCTTAACATTAATCACAACAGAGTTTTGATAATAGCAAGAACAGGACTTAATGTAAATTAAATTAAAAAAAAAAAATAATTTTTTTAGCTGAAAGTAAGGAGCGACATTAAAACTTAAAACGAACAGAAATTACTCCGTATATGAAATGAGTTGTCCCCTCCGCAATCCCTCGCTCTTTACGCTAAAGCTTTTAATTGTTTTAAAAAGTAGAATTGTGGCAAAAAGTCAAACTTTAGCGTAAAGAGCGAGGGATTGCGGAGGGGACAACTCATTTCATATACGGAGTAATTTCTGTTCGTTTTAAGTTTTAATGTCGCTCCTTACTTTCAGCTAAAAAAATTAGTTTTTTTTTTAATTTAATTTCTGAACGTTTTTGAATTAATGTATGTTGGGTTTTGGCTCTCCACACATAAATTATTAAAATGAAATTTTTATATTAATTCTTTTTTCGGCTAAATGGCTTTCTGTTAGTTTTGATTAGACGATTTTGAGAAATAAGGGGTGGAGAAGGAGACCTAGTTGCCCTCCAATTTTTCGGTTACTTAAAAAGGCAACTAGAACTTTTAATTTTTAACGAACGTTTTTATTAGTAAAAAATATACGTAACTTAAGAATTAACTTACGTAACAAACTTTCATAACCTTATATTTTTATTATGTATACGAGGGGGTTTGTACCCTCGTTAATACCTCACTCTTTACACTAAATCGTAAGTTTTGTCCCAATTCCTTTAGAATGACCCCTGAATCAGAAAGGCCGTAGAATAAATAGTTGAAATTACTAAAAATACTTTAGCATAAAGAGCAAGGTATTTATCTCCTCCTAAATACCTCGCTCTTTATGCTAAAGTATTTTTAGAACCCCTCATATGCGTAATAATTTCTGTTCGTTTTAAGTTTCAATGCTACTTCCTCCTTTCATTTGAAAAAAAGTTTTCATGTTTATTTTTCATTGTTTTCTTATAGTAATGCTAGAGAATCCTGCGCCCTTGTTTTTGAATTTTTCTTCCCCCATGACAGATTCCTCCAAGGAAAGATCCTCCAACATAGCCCCCTCTCCTCAGCCCCACCCCCAAACAAAATAAAATCCCCCTGAAAACGTCTGTACACTTCCCAATAACCATTACTATATGTTAACACTGGTCAAAGTTTGTAACTTGCAGCCCTTCCCCCAGGGATTGTGGGGGAGTAAGTCATCCCCAAAGACATAATTACTATGGTTTTTGACTATGCTGAACAAAATGGCTATCTCAAAATTTTGATCCGTTGACTTTGGGAAAAAAATGAGCGTGGGAGGGGGCCTAGATGCCCTCCAATTTTTTTGGTCACTTAAAAAGGGCACTAGAACTTTTCATTTCCGTTAGAATGAGCCCTCTTGCAACATTCTAGGATCACTTGGTCGACACGATGACCCCTGGGGAAAAGAAAAAAAAAACAAAAAAAAAAACAAACAAATAAACACGCACCCGTGATTTGTCTTCTGGCAAAAAATACAAAATTCCACATTTTTGTAGATAGGAGCTTGAAGCTTCTACAGTAGGGTTCTCGGATACGCTGAATCTGATGGTGTCATTTTCGTTAAGATCCTACGACTTTTAGGGGGTGTTTCCCCCTATTTTCCTAAATAAGGCAAATTTTCTCAGGCTCGTAACTTTTGATGGGTAGGACTAAACTTGATGAAACTTATATATTTAAAATCAGCATTAAAATTCGATTCTTTTGATGTAGCTATTGATATCAAAATTCAATTTTTTAGAGTTTTGGTTACTATTGAGCCGGGTCGCTCCTTACTACAGTTCGTTACCACGAACTGTTTGATTCGTTACCACGAACTGTTTGAAAAGAATTTTCTGTGAAAGAAACTATTGAAAGAAAATTATAGAGCCAACAAAACCGGAACTTTAAACGACCTGTAATTACCATCACCAAATAAATTAAATAAAAAAAAAAACACGAAAAAACAGCGACATTAAGCAGACATATATTCAGAAATATTAATCTGAAAGTTTAGAAACAGAAAAATAGAAATATTAATCCGAAAAGGAGCTGGCACTAGAACTTCCAATTTCCGTTCGATTAAGTAATCTCCAGGAACACGCAGTATCATCACTACGGAAAACAAAAACTGAAAAAAAAACACATCCGTCATCTTTCTTCTGGAAAAAAAAATACAGAACACGACATTTCGTATATAGGAGCTTCAAACCTCCACAGTAGGTTTATCTGATACACCAAATCTCGTTTTACGATTTTCATTAAGATCCCTTGAATTTTGGGGGAAGTTCTCTTCCTCTTTCTAAAATTAAACACATTTTTTCAAGCTAGTTTAGGTGGCCAAAACTTTACTAAACGAATTTTATATATTTACAATTAGCATAACAAACTGACTGTGCAACCTTACATGGTGGATTAACAAAGAAAAAAGAAAACTAAATTTACCTATGAGAGGTTAGTTAGTGGCTATTCCTTTTAAACTTTAAAAAATAGAAAAAAAATGTAACAGCGAACATGAAAGGGTATTATATTAGAGAATAATATAACTCTTTAAAGTAAATGCTAAACAAATGATAATTTTTACATTGTCTTTACAGCCTTAGCAGTCAAATGAAACCAAGCGAAGTCTAAGTCTTACCCGTTATGTTCGTCAAAGCTTATCAACTGAAAGAACACTTCTTGTACGGATTTAAATAAAAGGGTACTAAGGCATATAGTCTCATGAAGACACGGGGTTGTTATTACAACCTCAAGCACTGATTTGATCATCGCAGACATTTTGTTTATTTTTCGTCAAAGAAGAAAGGTCCTTAGATATGGTACAAGTGATATATCGTATTCTAAAGACCTTTTTCGTGCTCTTTTACTTGTAATATTCCTAAATTGGTGTTGTATCCTTAGAGATAGATTATTCAGAAAGTAAAGATTCGTGAAAAGGAAAATAGATCTTTTGGGATAATCAGTACAGATGAGGTATATTTTTAAGGTAGACAATAGCTACTGTAACAATAGCCACAAAGGACCTCCTAAATGAAGATTAATAAGGTCGATTTGATTTCCCAGATGAATTTGCTAGTAAGTAATCGCACATAGAGATACATTAAGGTTAAGTTGATATAAGATGAGAATGAGAGCGAGAAGGCAGCTGCAGTGATTGATGCGATATAACCACAAGTCCATTGTGTCAAAAAAGGTTTCTTGTTTGTAATTAAATAAAAAAACTAGTTTTTTTAACTGAAAGTAAGGAGCGACATTAAAACTTAAAACGAACAGAAATTACTCCGTATATGAAATGGGTTGTCCCCTCTGCAGTCCCTCGCTCTTTACGCTACGCTTTACGCTTTACGTAACTTTTGATGACAAAGACTAAATTAATTGAAACTTATATATTTAGAATCAGCGTAAAAATTCGATTCTTTTGATGTATCTTTTAGCATCAAAATTCGGTTTTTTAGAGTTTCGTTTACTATTGAGCCGGGTCGCCCCTTACTACAGTTCATTACCACGAACTGTTTGAAAAGAAAATAATTCGGTATTTCGGGGCTTCTGACATTATTACTCCTTTGCGGAAGTAAGGCTCAAAATTGAAAAAGGATTATATTTTTTCTCTGGGCCCCTTCCACCTCTTAGTTCGTTTATTTTCCCGTTAGTTTTCACCTGTTTTCGCTTTATAGTTGTGTTATCTCTTAGCAGTTCTTTCGTTAGTTGAGTTATGGTTGTGGTATATATGTTTTATCGCTCGTATAGTTGTGTTATTTTCAAATTATACTCCATAATAGAGAGGCTCCGAACACCCAGCATTGTATATTAAGCTCTTAATTTGACGTTTTTTTCTAACGTGACCAGATTCGCCCTGCGCCCTTTTCATTGAATTTTTTTCCCCCATGGCATATTTCTCCAAGGAAAGATCCTCCCACATAGCCCCCTCCCTCAACCCTACCCCCAAAACCAAAAAAATCCCCCTGAAAACGTCTGTACACTTCCCAATAACCATTATTACATGTAAACACTGGTTGAAGTTTGTAACTTGCAACCCCTCCCCCAGGGACTGTGGGGGAGTAAGTCATCCCCAAAAACATAGTTATTATGATTTTCGACTATGCTAAACAAAATGGCTATCTCAAAATTTTGATCCGTTGACTTTGGGGAAAAAATGAGCGTGGGAGGGGGCCTAGATGCCCTCCAATTTTTTGGTCAATTAAAAAGGGCACTAGAACTTTTCATTTCCGTTAGAATGAGCCCTTTTGCGACATTCTAGGACCACTTGGTCGATACGATGACCCCTGGGAAAAAAAAAAAAACAAAAAAAACAAACAAATAAACAAGCACCCGTGATTTGTCTTCTGGCAAAAAATGCAAAATTCCACATTTTTGTAGATAGGAGCTTGAAACTTCTACAGTAGGGTTCTCTGATACGCTGAATCTGATGGTGCCATTTTCCTACGACTTTTAGGGGGTGTTTCCCCCTATTTTCCTAAATAAGGCAAATTTTCTCAGGCTCGTAACTTTTGATGGCTAGGTCTAAACTTGATGAAACTTATATATTTAAAATCAGCATTAAAACGCAATTCTTTTGATGTAGCTATTGATATCAAAATTCAATTTTTTAGAGTTTTGGTTACTATTGAGCCGGATCGCTCCTTACTACAGTTCGTTACCACGAACTGTTTGAAACCGTGAGTTCTATACACTGTTGTTTGAAAAGCCAATAAAGCTCTTTTTAGAAAAAAAAGAAATAAAAGGGCTTAACTAGCACTGATTGCAAAGGAATATTAAGATTTTATATAACAACCGTAAAATGAGATTGATTTCCAAAATAACGTGATCTTACTGACTTTTATCTCGGCATTATACCCCAGAATGGACATCTTCATCTGGTCCTATTATTTATTATATAAAAAAAACTAGTTTTTTAAACTGAAAGTAAGGAGCGACATTAAAACTTAAAACGAACAGAAATTACTCCGTATATGAAATGGGTTGTCACCTCCGCAATCCATCGCTCTTTACGCTAAAGCTTTTAATTGTTTTAAAAAGCAGAATTGTGGCAAAGAGTCAAACTTTAGCGTAAAGAGCGAGGGATTGCGGAGGGGACAACCCATTTCATATACGGAGTAATTTCTGCTCGTTTTAAGTTTTAATGTCGCTCCTTACTTTCAGTTTAAAAAACTAGTTTTTTTATATAATTTCTGAACGTTTTTGAATTAATGCATGTTTGATTTTGGCTCTCCACACATAAATTATTAAAATGAAATTTGCATATTAATTCCTTTTTTGGCTAAATGGCTTTCTCTTAGTTTTGATCAGACGACTTTGAGAAATAAGGGATGGGGAAGGAGGCCTAGTTGCCATGCAATTTTTCGGTTACATAAAAAGGCAACTATAAATTTTAATTTTTAACGAATTTTTTTATTAGTAAAAAATATACTTAACTTAAGAATTAACTTACGTAACAAACTTTTATATTCATTAATTTTTATTATGTATATGAGGGGGTTTGTACCCTCGTTAATACCTCTTTCTTTCCACTAAATCGTAAGTTTTGTCCTAATTCTTTAAGAATGACCCCTGAATCAGAAAGGCCGTAGAATAAAAAGTTGGAATTACTAAAAATACTATAGCATAAAGAGCGAGGTATTTATCTCCTCCTAAATACCTCGCTCTTTATGCTAAAGTATTTTTAGAACCCTCATATGCGTAATAATCTCTGTCCGTCTTAAGTTTCAATGCTACTCTTTACTTTTAATTGAAAAAAATTTCAATGTTTATTTTTTCATTGTTTTTTTTATAGTAATTTTAGAAAATCCTGCGCCCTTTTCATTGAATTTCTGTTCCCCCATGACATATTCCTCAAAGGAAAGATCCTCCCACATAGCCCCCTCCCCTCAACTCCATCCCCAAAACCAAAAAAAAATCCCCTGAAAACGACTGTACACTTCCCAATAACCGTTATTATATGTAAACACTGGTCGAAGTTTGTGACTTGCAGCCCCTCCCCCAGGGACTCTGGGGGAGTAAGTCATTCCCAAAGACATAGTTATTATGGTTTTTGACTATGCGGAAAAAAATCTCAAAATTTTGATCTGTTGACTTTGGAGAAAAAATGAGCGTGGGAGGGGGCCTAAGTGCCCTCCAATTTTTTTTGGTCACTTAAAAAGGGCACTAGAAATTTTCATTTCCGTTAGAATGAGCCCTCTTGCGGCATTCTAGGACCACCAGGTCGATACGATGACCCCTGGGGAAAAGAAAAAAAAACAAAAAAAACAAACAAATAAACACGCACCCGTGATTTGTCTTCTGGCAAAAAATACGAAATTCCACGTTTTTGTAGATAGAAGCTTGAAAATTTCGCTATAGGGTTCTCTGATACGCCAAATGGGATGGTGTGATTTTCGTTAAGATTATGTGACTTTTAGAGGGTATTTTCCCCTATTTTCTAAAATAAGGCATTATTTCGTTTACTATTGAGCCGGGTCGCTCCTTACTACAGTTCGTTACCTCGATCTGTTTGACTATTGCAAATTTTTTTATCGGCCCTTTTTATTTTTGAAAATCCAGGATTTTTTCTTTTCTCTTCCGCTTTTCCTGTCCGTCTATTAAAATTACTCTAGGTTTATAGCTTTCACTTTTTTTTCTTTCCTTCCATCTTATCTATACGTCATTTAGAACCATGTTATTCAATCGTATTTGTAAATGGGGTTTGGACTTTTGGTTACCTCTAGTGTACGCACCAGATATAATAAATCCTTGTACTTGCTAAAACATAATGTATCCAAAAGGACTAAATTGTTTTTTTAAGTCTGTCTGTAAGTTTTAAATTTTTCCTGGAACGCCACTTGTGATATTCGATTGTTTCCCCTGCTTTTCTAAAATTATCTAAACTTTTGCCATTTACCTTATAAAATTTCTTTCATAAGGGTGACATAAAAGTTGAGAAGTAAAAGAAAAAAATACCTGCACTTTTTGCGGTGAAAGACGGAAATCTGGTAAATATTGAAATTAACCGGTGAAGGTCTCAAAAATCCTATTTCTCTGTTTAGATTTCTCTGTTTTTCCCTGTTTCTCTGTTAGTTGTTCAATCAGCTTTGCCAGAAGCTTTGTCAGTATTATGCCAGACGTAAAGGTAAAAGTTAGGTGAAATTAGGTTATAAATCTCAGAAATGGGTTAAAACCCTAACTTAACCCAACGTAACCTAACCTGACAAAATTAAACCTAGCATAAAACTGAAAAAACTTTCTGATAAAGACGACTAAAATCCAAGGAGAAAAAAAGCAATTTTGGACTTTCACCTGTGAAGTTCGAAATACTCCAGTTTCGGTTTTTCACAGCAACACATATACACACAACGTTTGAACAAAACTACGGAAAATTAGTACTGAAGTATCACTCTTTAAAATTACGAACATAGCAGGTCAATACCTAATCAATTTGGCTGCAATAGACCAGGATCTAGGTTGGATCGATATGTCCGGAGCTTAGGTGGATAAAATTGAGACCACCACACAGTGCCACATAACCGAAAAAAGGCGGAAAAGAAAAAGGAAAAAACAACAACTCTGGAACCAAGTAATGGTATGCCATAATTTGGTGGCTAGTCTTAAAATCCAATAATGACTCTTGGCAAGGGTAGGAGAACGAGCTTGAGCTTTAAAAAGAGACTACCTAGATCAATCAGCAAAAGAGGTGATTACCAGCATATCAGGAACTAGGCTGAAATTAATATTTCTGTTCATTGGACGAATCAGACTAGTTTCTAACCAGACAATAACCCTATCTGTTGATATGAGTTCCTCGTCTTAGCTCTACGGTTATCAGCTGCTGCCCTGCAAAAACTAGATTTTTTTTCTTTGGAGGAGAAACTAAAGATTTTTCAGAGATTCGAAATCTTTCTTTCTTACCTGGTGAATTTTTTTGTTTTCACACCAAACAGTCTTAAGAACTTTACTAGTAAACATTTAGCCTGCTTCACAGCCAAGGCTAACGTCGAAACAAAACCCCAAAAATGCCTTGTTTTTCTTTAGTTTTGCATTTTGCTTGGAGACCTTTAATCTAGAATCTATAAAAAGGAACAGACAACAAACCTAGCTGCGGACATAAGCTCCTCGTCATAGCACTACGGTCATTAGGTGCTGTCATGCTAAAATTTGATTTTCTTTCTTTGGAGTAGACGTTGAAGAATTTTCAAACATTCAAAACCTTTTTTTCTTACCTGGTGATCTTTTTTATTTTCGTATCAAACAGTCTTATGAGCCTTACTAGTATATATTTAGCAAGCTTCACAGCTGCTAAATATTTACTAGCTGTTATCAAACAGTTCGTGGTAACGAACTGTAGTAAGGAGCGACCAGGCTCAATGGTAACCAAAATTCTAAAAATGGAATTTTGATACCAAGAGCTACATCAAAAGAATCGCATTTTAATGCTTATTTTAAATATATAAGTTTCAACAAGTTTCATCTTGCCCATCAAAAGTTACGAGCCTGAGAAAATGCTCCTTATTTTAGAAAATAGGGGGAAACAACCCCTAAGTTCATAGAATCTTAACGAAAATCACTCCATCACATTCAGCATATCAGAGAACCCTATTGTAGAAGTTTCAAGCTCCTATCTACAAAAATGTGGAATTTTGTATTTTTTGCAAGAAGGCAGATCACGGATGCGTGTTTATTTGTTTGTTTTTTTTTGTTTTTTTTCCCAGGGGTGATCGTATCGACCCAGTGGTCCAAAAATCTTGCGAGAGGGCTCATTCTAACGGAAACGAAAAGTTCTAGTGCCTTTTTAAGTGACCAAAAAAATTGGAGGGCACCTAGACCCCCTCCCACGCTAATTATTTTCCCAAAGTCAACGGGTCAAAATTCTGAGATAGCTATTTTATTCAGCGTAGTCAAAAACCTTACAACTATGTTTTTGGGGACGACTTACTCTCCCACAGTTCCCGTGGGAGGGGCCACAAATTACAAACTTTGACCAGTGCTTACATATAGTAATGGTTATTTGGAAGAGTACAGACGTTTTCTGGGGGATTTTTAGGTTGGGGGGTTGAGAAGAGGGGGATATGTTGGGGGAACTTTTCTTGGAGGAATTTGTCATGGGGGAAGAAAAGTTTCATGAAGGGAGAGCAGGATTTTCGAGCATAATTAAAAAAAAAAACAATGAAAAAATAAATATGAAAAAGGTTTTTTCCACTGAAAGTAAGGAGAAGCATTAAAACTTAAAACGAGCAGAAATTATTACGTGTATGATCGGTTCACCTCCTCCTAATACCTCGCTCTTTACGCTAAAGCATTTTTAGTAATTTCAACCATTTATTCTACGGCTTTTGTGATTCAGGGGTCATTCTTAAGAAATTGGGACAAGATTTAAGCTTTAGTGTAAAGAGCGAGGTACTGACGGGGGGGTGAATCCCATCATATACGTAATAAAAACATGAGAATACAGAAGTTCGTTACGTAAGCTAATTTGTAAGTTACGTATATCTTTTACTAATAAATATTCGTAAAAAATTGAAAGTTCTAGTTGTCTTTTTAGTAAGCAAAAATCAGAGGACAACTAGGCCTCCCCCCACTCCTTGTTTCTCAAACTACAAGAAACCCAGTTAGCCAAAAAAAATAAATATGCAAATTTCGTTTTAATAATTCATCTGCGGAGAGCCAAAATCAAAACATGCATTAATTCAAAAACGTTCAGAAATTAAATAAAAAAAAACAAGTTTTTTTAACGGGAAGTAAGGAGCGACATTAAAACTTAAAACGAACAGAAATTACTTCGTATATGAAAGGGCTGCTTCCTCCGCTCTTTACGCTAAATTTTTTTACTGTTTTAAAAAGTAGAATTAAGAGAAAGAGTCAAACTTTAGCGTAAAGAGCGGAGGAAGCAGCACTTTCATACACGAAATAATTTCTGTTCGTCCTAAGTTTTACTGTCGCTCCTTACTTCCCGTTAAAAAAAACTTATTTTTTTTTATTTAATAATATTTATAAGGCTAACGTAAGAAAACCAAAATGTCTTGTTTTGCTTTAGTTTTGCACTTTGCTCTGAGACCATTGATCTAGAATCTATAAAAAGGGAACAGACAATAACCCTATCTGTCGGAAGGAACTCCTCGTCTTAGCTCTACGATCATCTTATGTTGCCATGCTAAAATTTGAAAAATTTTTCTTTGGAGGAGAAACTGAAGAATTTTCATACATTTATAATTTTTTTACCTTATTGTCATTTTGATTTAAATATTGAAGAGTCTTAAAATCTTTACTAGTAAATATTTAGTCAGCTTCGTAGCCAAGGTTAACGTCCAAACAAAATCCCCAAAATGCCTTGTTTTGCTTTAGTCTTACATTTTGCTCGGAGACCTTTAATCTAGAATCTATAAAAAGGAACAGACAACAAACCTAGCTGTGGACATGAGCTCCTCGTCATAGCACTACGGTAATCAGGTGCTGCCATGCTAAAATCTGATTTTTTTTTCTTTGGAGGAGAAATTGGTCAATTTTCAGACGTCAGAAATTTTTTTTCTACCTTGTGATCTTTTTTATTTTCATATCGAACAGTCTTAAACTTTACTAGTAAGTTTTAGTCTGCGGTGCAGCAAAGGATAATGTCAAAATACCCCCCCCCAAATGCCTTATTCTGCTTTAGTTTTGCACTTTGCTTGGACACCGTTAATCTAGAATCTATAACAAGGGAGCAGACAATAACCCTATCTGTCGAAATGAACTCCTCGTTTTAACTCTAAGGTCATCAGGTACTGCCATGCCAAAATTATATTTTTCTTTTCTTTGGAGGAGAAATTAAAAAATTTTCAGAGATTCGAAATCTTTTTCTTCTTACCTGATCTATAAAAAAGGAACAGACCACAACCCTGTCTGTGGAAATGAACTCCTCGTCATAGTTCTACGGTCATCAGTTGCTGCCATGCTAAAATTTGATTTTTGTTTTATTATGAGGAGAAATTGAAGAATTTTCAGACATTCAAGTTGAAATACTTTTTTTTACCTCATGATATTTTTGATATTCATATTAAGTAGTCTTAAAAACTTCACTAGTAAATATTTAGCAATCTCTTCAGCCAAGGCTAAAATCGAAACAAAACCCCAACAATGCTTTGTTTTGCTTTAGTTTTGTACTTTGCTCGGAGAGTGTTTATCTAGAATTCGATAAAAAGAGAACAGAAAATAACCCTATCTGCGGAGGTGAACCCCTCGTCTTAGCTCTGCAGTCATCAGGTGTTGCCATGCTAAAATTTTATTTTTTTTTTCTTTGGAGGAGAAATTGAAGAATTTTCAGACATTCAAGTTGAAGTACTTTTTTTTTTACCTCCTGATATTTTTGATATTCATATTAAATAGTCTTAAAAACTTCACTAGTAAATATTTAGCGATCTCTTCAGCCAAGGCTAAAGTTGAAACAAAACCCCAACAATGCTTTGTTTTGCTTTAGTTTTGTACTTTGCTCGGAGAGCGTTTATCTAGAATTCGATAAAAAGGGAACAGAAAATAACCCTATCTGTGGAGATGAACCCCTCGTCTTAGCTTTACAGTCATCAGGTGTTGCCATGCTAAAATTTTATTTTTTTTTTCTTTGGAGGAGAAATTGAAGAATTTTCAGACATTCAAGTTGAAGTACTTTTTTTTTACCTCCTGATATTTTTGATATTCATATTAAATAGTCTTAAAAACTTCACTAGTAAATATTTAGCGATCTCTTCAGCCAAGGCTAAAGTTGAAACAAAACCCCAACAATGCTTTGTTTTGCTTTAGTTTTGTACTTTGCTCGGAGAGCGTTTATCTAGAATTCGATAAAAAGGGAACAGAAAATAACCCTATCTGTGGAGATGAACCCCTCGTCTTAGCTTTACAGTCATCAGGTGTTGCCATGCTAAAATTTGATTATTTTTTTTCTTTGGAGGAGAAATTGAAGAATTTTCAGACATTGAAAATTTTTTTTCTTATCTGATGATCTTTTTGATATTCATATTAAATAGTCTTAAAAACATTACTAGTAAATAATTAGCCAGCTTCACGGCCAAGGCTAAAGTCTAAAAAAAAATGCCTTGTTTTGCATTAGCAAAATGCCATGCTAAAATTTGATTTTTTTTCTTTGGATCAAAACATTTTTTTCCTTACCTGATGATATTTTTCATTTTTACATCAAACAGTATTAAAAACTTTACAAGTAAATATTTAGCCAACTTTGCGGCCAAGGCTTACGTCGAAACAAAACCCTCAAAATGCCCTAATTTGCTTTAGTTTTGCTCTTTACTCGGAGACCGTTATTCTAAAATTCATAAAAAGGGAACAGACAATAACCCTATCTGTCGAAATGAACTCCTATCTTTGATGATCTTTTTAATACTCATATCTAAAGGGAACAGACAATAACCCTATCTGTGGAGGTGAACCCCTCGTCTTAGCTCTGCAGTCATCAGGTGTTGCCATGCTATAATTTGATTTTTTTTTTTTCTTTGAGGAGAAATTGAAGAATTTTCAGACATTGAAAACTGATTTTTCTTATCTGATGATGTTTTTGATATTCATATTAAATAGTATTAAAAACTTAACTAGTAAATAATTATTCAGCTTCACGGCCAAGGCTAAAGTCGAAAAAAATGCCTTGTTTTGCATTAGCAAAATGCAATGCTAAAATTGGATTTTTTTTTCTTTGGATCAAAACATTTTTTTTCTTACATGATATTTTTCATTTTTATATCAAACAGTATTAAAAACTTTACAAGTAAATATTTAGCCAACTTTGCGGCTAAGGCTTACGTCGAAACAAAACCCTCAAAATACCCTAATTTGCTTTAGTTTTGCTCTTTACTCGGAGACCGTTATTCTAAAATTCATAAAAAGGGAACAGACAATAACCCTATCTGTCGAAATGAACTCCTATCTTTGATGATCTTTTTAATACTCATATCTAAAGGGAACAGACAATAACCCTATCTGTGGAGGTGAACCCCTCGTCTTAGCTCTGCAGTCATCAGGTGTTGCCATGCTAAAATTTGATTTTTTTTTTTCTTTGAGGAGAAATTGAAGAATTTTCAGACATTGAAAACTGATTTTTCTTATCTGATGATCTTTTTGATATTCATATTAAATAGTATTAAAAACTTAACTAGTAAATAATTATTCAGCTTCACGGCCAAGGCTAAAGTCGAAAAAAATGCCTTGTTTTGCATTAGCAAAATGCAATGCTAAAATTGGATTTTTTTTTTCTTTGGATCAAAACATTTTTTTTCTTACATGATATTTTTCATTTTTATATCAAACAGTATTAAAAACTTTACAAGTAAATATTTAGCCAACTTTGCGGCTAAGGCTTACGTCGAAACAAAACCCTCAAAATACCCTAATTTGCTTTAGTTTTGCTCTTTACTCAGAGACCGTTATTCTAAAATTCATAAAAAGGGAACAGACAATAACCCTATCTGTCGAAATGAACTCCTATCTTTGATGATCTTTTTAATACTCATATCTAAAGGGAACAGACAATAACCCTATCTGTGGAGGTGAACCCCTCGTCTTAGCTCTGCAGTCATCAGGTGTTGCCATGCTAAAATTTGATTTTTTTTTTTCTTTGAGGAAAAATTGAAGAATTTTCAGACATTGACAACTGATTTTTCTTATCTGATGATCTTTTTGATATTCATATTAAATAGTATTAAAAACTTAACTAGTAAATAATTATTCAGCTTCACGGCCAAGGCTAAAGTCGAAAAAAAAAATGCCTTGTTTTGCATTAGCAAAATGCAATGCTAAAATTGGATTTTTTTTTCTTTGGATCAAAACATTTTTTTCCTTACCTGATGATATTTTTCATTTTTATATCAAACAGTATTAAAAACTTTACAAGTAAATATTTAGCCAACTTTGCGGCTAAGGCTTACGTCGAAACAAAACCCTCACAATGCCCTAATTTGCTTTAGTTTTGCTCTTTACTCGGAGACCGTTATTCTAAATTTCATAAAAAGGGAACAGACAATAACCCTATCTGTCGAAATGAACTCCTATCTTTGATGATCTTTTTAATACTCATATCTAAAGGGAACAGACAATAACCCTATCTGTGGAGGTGAACCCCTCGTCTTAGCTCTGCAGTCATCAGGTGTTGCCATGCTAAAATTTGATTTTTTTTTTCTTTGAGGAGAAATTGAAGAATTTTCAGACATTGAAAACTGATTTTTCTTATCTGATGATCTTTTTGATATTCATATTAAATAGTCTTAAAAACTTAACTAGTAAATAATTATTCAGCTTCACGGCCAAGGCTAAAGTCGAAAAAAAAAATGCCTTGTTTTGCATTAGCAAAATGCAATGCTAAAATTGGATTTTTTTTTTTCTTTGGATCAAAACATTTTTTTTCTTACATGATATTTTTCATTTTTATATCAAACAGTATTAAAAACTTTACAAGTAAATATTTAGCCAACTTTGCGGCTAAGGCTTACGTCGAAACAAAACCCTCAAAATACCCTAATTTGCTTTAGTTTTGCTCTTTACTCGGAGACCGTTATTCTAAAATTCAAAAAAAGGGAACAGACAATAACCCTATCTGTCAAAATGAACTCCTATCTTTGATGATCTTTTTAATACTCATATCTAAAGGGAACAGACAATAACCCTATCTGTGGAGGCGAACCCCTCGTCTTAGCTCAGCATTCATCAGGTGTTGCCATGCTAAAATTTGATTTTTTTTTTCTTTGAGGAGAAATTGAAGAATTTTCAGACATTGAAACTGATTTTTCTTATCTGATGATCTTTTTGATATTCATATTAAATAGTATTAAAAACTTAACTAGTAAATAATTATTCAGCTTCACGGCCAAGGCTAAAGTCGAAAAAAATGCCTTGTTTTGCATTAGCAAAATGCAATGCTAAAATTGGATTTTTTTTTTCTTTGGATCAAAACATTTTTTTTCTTACATGATATTTTTTATTTTTATATCAAACAGTATTAAAAACTTTACAAGTAAATATTTAGCCAACTTTGCGGCTAAGGCTTACGTCGAAACAAAACCCTCAAAATGCCCTAATTTGCTTTAGTTTTGCTCTTTACTCGGAGACCGTTATTCTAAAATTCATAAAAAGGGAACAGACAATAACCCTATCTGTCGAAATGAACTCCTATCTTTGATGATCTTTTTAATACTGATATCTAAAGGGAACAGACAATACCCCTATCTGTCGAAATGATGTCCTATCTTTGATGATCTTTTTAATACTCATATCTAACAGTCTCAAAAACTTTACTAGTAAATATTTAGCTAGCTTTTCAGCCAAGGGTAAAGTCAAAATAAAACCCCCAAAATGCCTTGTTTTGCTTCAGTTTTGCACATTTTTCGGAGACAGTTAATCTAGAATCTATAAAAAAAGAACACACAACAACCCTATCTGTGGAAATGAATTCTTCGTCATGGCTCTACGGTCTTCGGATGCTGCCATGTTAAACTTTGATTTTTTTTTTCTTTCGACGAGAAATTGAAGAATTATCAGACATTCAAAACTTTTTTTCTTACCTGATGATCTTTTTTTAGGATTTTCAGGCTTGTTGTATTGGAAGATAAATTATATATTCTTAATTGTTATTCTTATAAATGATACAGATGACTTCGATTTCTCTTTGAAAAAGTAATTGTTTAAGAACACTAAGATCTCTCTTTCTGCTCTATCATACCCTCTTAAATTGGGCAAAAACTGTTATTTTTGTAATCAGTTTTTCTTCCCTGCGATTTTTTTTCCTAATGGATTTGATATTCAAGTATTAACTGTATCACACACGCTAAAGGATTCATGCAAACTTTCCCTTGATGACTTTTTTTTGTTAATGGAGTATTTCCCATGAAAAAGCAAAACCTACTAAAAAGGGAACTAACATAGCCTATTGTAAAACATAAAAGAGCACACCCTTGTCATTATTCCCAAATGAATTATAAAAGTACGAAAAGTGACCAATATCGACTAAATTGCCCTTCCAAAAAGTAGAGAAACAAAACTACACAGTAAATTTTCGTATTTTTTTTTCTATAGAAGTAAGAAGAGTGACCAATATCAACTAAATTGTCCTTTTAACAAGTAGAGAAACATAACTGCACAGCAAACTTCCGTTTTTTTCTATAAAAGTACAAAAAGTGACCAATATCAACTAAATTGCCCTTCCAAAAAGTAGAGAAACAAAATTACACAGCAAATTTTCGTATTTTTTCTATAAAAGTGCATAAAGTGACCAATATCAAATAAATTGCTCTTCCAAAAAGTGGAGAAACAAAACTACACAGTAAAATTTCGTATTTTCTTTAAGTTTTATATTGATGTCTGGTGATTAAAATAGTTTCAAATAGACAGCGAAAGGCATCAAATCCAACAAAAAAGTTACAATAAGTATAAATAAAAGAACTATAAAATAGGATCCCGTCTTTTAATTCTATTACTATGTTTGAGGCATCAACAGTTTCTTGTACAAATATGCAACCAAACGAGATTACGTACTTCTCTTAGCTTCTCTTAGCTCTACTTTTTAAAACAGTACTTAAGCGTAAAGTGTGGGGCGTTGAAGAGGAAACAGCCCCTTTCATAGACGGAGTAATTTCTGTTCGTTTTAAGCTTTAATGTCGTTCCTAACTTTCAGTTAAAAAACTTTTTTTATATTTAATTTCTGAATGTTTTTGAATTAATGCATGTTTTGATTTTGGTTCTCCGCAGATGAATAATTAAAACGAAATGTGAATATTTATTTTTTGGCTAAATGGCTTTTTCATAGTTTGATCGAATGATTGGGAGAAAAGAAGGGGCGGAGGAGGAGGCCTAGTTGCCCTCCAATTTTTTGGTTACTTGAAAAGGTAGCTAGAACTTTAAATTTTTTTACGAACATTTTTATTAGCAAAAGATGTACGTAACTTCCTAATTAGCTTACGTAGTGAACTTCTATATTCGTACGTTTCTATTCGTATATGAGGGGGTTTGCAAACTCGTCAATACCTCACTCTTTACACTAAAGCTTAAATTTTGTCCCAATTCGTTAAGCATGACCCCTGAATCACAAAGGGCGTAGAATAAATAGTTGAAATTACTAAAAATACTTTAGCGTAAAGAGCGAGGTTTTAGGAGGAGGTGAGCCCCTCATATGCGTAATAATTTTTGTTCATTCTAATTTTTAATGCTGCTTCTTACTTTCAGTTGAAAAAACTTCGTCATTATTTATTTTTTCTTTGTTTTTTCTTCTTAAATAACGCTAGAAAACCCTGGGTAACTTCATGAAAATTTTCTTCCCCCATGAAAAGCTCCCCCCACATAACTCCCTCTTCTCAACCCCTCCCCCAAACCAAAAAATCCTCCTGAAAACGTCTGTACACTTCCTAATTACCATTACTATATGTAAACGCTGGTCAAAGTTTTTAACATGCAGCCCCTCCCATGGGGACTGTTGGAAACTTTATCATCCCCAAAAACATAGTTGGTTTTTTTGTACTATGCTGAATAAAATGGCTATCTCAGAATTTTGATCCGGTGAATTTAGTAAAAAAATGATCGTGGGAGGGGGCCTCGCTGCCCTCCAATTTTTTGTTCACTTAAAAAGGGCACTAGAACTTTTCACTTCCGTTAGAATGAGCCCTTTAGCGACATTCTAGGACCACTGGGTCGATACGATCACCCTTGGACAAAAAACAACAACAAAAAATAAATAAATAAATAAACACGCATCCGTGATCTGTCTTCTGGCAAAAAAAACACACAAAATTCCACATTTTTGTATATAGAAGCTTCTATAGCAGGGTTCTCTGAGACGCTGAATCTGATGATGTGATTTTAGTTAAAATTCCTTGACTTTTAGGGGGTATTTCCCCCTTTTTTCTAAAACAAGGCAAATTTTCTCAAGCTCGTAACTTCTGATGGGCAAGACTAGACTTGACGAAACATATATATTTAAAATCAGTATTAAAATTCGATTCTTTCATGTAACTATTGGTATCAAAATTCCGTTTTTTAGAGTTTTGATTACTATTGAGCTGGGTCGCTCCTTGCATTTGTTACCACGAACTGTTTGATACAAAATCAAACAGTTCGTGGTAACGAACTGTAATAAGGAGCGACCCGGCTCAATAGTAAACGAAATTCAATCGTAATTTTGACTCAATGCTAAAACATACATCAAAAGGATTGGATTTTCATGCTGATTCTAAATATATAATTTTCATCAAATTTAGTCTTTGTCATCAAAAGTTACGAGCCTGAGAAAATTTGGCTTATTTTGGAAAATAGGGGGAAACACCCCCTAAAAGTCATAGAATCTTATTGAAAATTACACCATCGCATCCGGCGTATCAGAAAACCATTTAGCAAAAATTTCAAGCTCCTATCTACAAAAATGTGGAATTTCGTATTTTTTGCCAGAAGACAAATCACGGGTGCCTGTTTATTTGTTTGTTTGTTTTTTGTTTTGTTTTTTCTTTTCCCCAGGGGTCATCGTATCAACCAAGTGGTCCTAGAACTTCGCAAAAGGGCTCATTCTTACAGAAATGAAAAGTTATAGTGACCTTTTTAAGTGGCCAAAAAATTGGAGGGCACCTTGGCCCCCTCCCACGCTCATTTTTTCCCAAAGTCAACAGATCAAAATTTTGAGATAGCCATTTTGTTCCGCATAGTCGAAAACCATAATAACTATGTCTTTGGGAATAACTTACTCCCCCACAATCCCTGGGGGAGGGGCTGTAAGTTACAAACTTTGACCAGTGTTTACATACAGTAATGGTTATTGGGAAGTGTGCAGATGTTTTCAGGGGGATGTTTTTGGTTTGGGGGGTGGGGTTGAGGGGAGGGGGCTATAGTGGAGGATCTTTCCTTGGAGAAATATGTCATGGGGGAAGAAAAATTCAATGAAAAGGGCGCAGGATTTTCTAGCATTACTATAAAAAAACAATGAAAAAATAAACATGAAAACTTTTTTCAATTGAAAGTAAGGGGTAGCATTGAAACTTAAGACGAACAGAGATTATTACGCATATGAGGGGTTCTAAAAATACTTTAGCATAAAGAGCGAGGTATTTAGGAGGAGATAAATACCTCGCTCTTTATGCTAAGTATTTTTAGTAATTTTAACTATTTATGCTACGGCCTTTCTGATTCAGGAGTCATTCTTAAAGAATTGGGACAAAACTTAAGATTTAGTGTAAAGAGTGAGGTATTAACGAGGGAACATACCCCCTCGTATACATAGTAAAAAAATATAAGAATATAAAAGTTTTTTACGTAAGTTAATTCTTAAGTTATGTATATTTTTTACTAACAAAAACGTTCGTTAAAAATTAAAAGTTCTAGTTGCCTTTTTAAGTAACCGAAAAATTGGAGGGCAACTAGGCCTCCTTCCCCACCCCTTTTTTCTCAAAATTGTCTGCTCAAAACTAAGAGAAAGCCGTTTTGCCAAAAAAAAGAATTAATATACAAATTTCATTTTAATAATTTATGTACGGAGAGCCAAAATCAAACATGCATTAATTCAAAAACGTTCAGAAATTAAATAAAAAACTAGTTTTATTTAACTGAAAGTAAGGAGCGACATTAAAACTTAAAACGAACAGAAATTACTCCGTATATGAAATGGGTTGTCCCCTCCACAATCCCTCGCTCTTTACGCTAAAGTTTGACTCTTTGCCACAATTCTACTTTTTAAAATAATTAAAAGCTTTAGAGTAAAGAGCGAGGGATTGTGGAGGGGACAACCCATTTCATATACGGAGTAATTTCTGTTCGTTTTAAGTTTTAATGTCGCTCCTTACTTTCAGTTCAAAAAAACTAGTTTTTTTATTTCAACAAAATAGAACTTGATATTTTTCGCTTAATTTCAGCTTTGTAACTACAAATCTATCAAACAGTTCGTGGTAACGAACTGTAAATAAGGAGCGACCCGGCTCAATAGTAACCAAAACTCTAAAAAATTTTAATATCAATAACTACACAAAAAGAATCGCATTTTAATGCTAATTTTAAATATATAGGTTTCATCAAGTTTAGTCTTACCAATCAAAAGTTACGAGCCTGAGAAAATTTGCCTTATTTAAGAAAATAGGGTTAATACCCCCTAAATGTCATAGAATCTTAACGAAAATCACACCATCAGATTCAGCGTATCAGAGAACCCTACTGTGGAAGTTTCAAGCTCCTATCTATAAAAATGTGGAATTTTGTATTTTTTGCGTGTTTATTTGTTCGTTTTTTTTTGGTTTTTTTTTCCCACGGGTCATCGTATCGACCAAGTGGTCCTAGAATGTCGCAAGAGGACTCATTCTAACGGAAATGAAAGGTTATAGTGCCCTTTCTAAGTGACCAAAAAAATTGGAGGGCATCTAGGCCCCCTCCCACGCTCATTTTTTTTCCCAAAGTCAACGGATCAAAATTTTGTGATAGCCATTTTGTTCAGCCTAGTCGGAAACCATTATAACTATGTATTTGGGGATGATTTACTCCCCCACAATCCCTGGGGGAGGGGCTGCAAGTTACAAACTTTGACCAGTTTTCAGGGGGATTTTATTTTGTTTGGGGGGTGGGGCTGAAGGGAGGGGGTTATGTTGGAGGATCTTTCCTTGGAGAAATCTGTCATAGGGGAAGAAAAACTCAAGCAAAAGGGCGCATGATTTTCTAGCATTACTATAAGAAAACAATGAAAAATAAACATGAAAACGTTTTTTCAAATGAAAGGAAGGAGTAGCATTGAAACTTAAAACGAGCAGAGATTATTACGCATATGAGGGGTTCTAAGAATACTTTAGCATAAAGAGCGAGGTATTTAGGAGGAGATAAATACCTCGCTCTTTATGCTAAAGTATTTTTAGTAATTTCAACTATTTATTCTACGGCCTTTCTGATTCAGGGGTCATTCTTAAAGAATTGGAACAAAACTTAAGATTTAGTGTAAAGAGCGAGGTATTAACGAGGATACAAACCCCCTTGTATACATAATAAAAATATAATATTATGAAAGTTTGTTACGTAAGTTGCTAATTTATAAGTTACGTATATTTTTTACTAATAAAAACGTTCGTTAAAAATTAAAAGTTCTAGTTGCCTTTTTAAGCAACCGAAAAATTGGAGGGCAACTAGGCCTCCTTCTCCACCCCTTATTTCTCAAAATCGTCTAATCAAAACTAAGAGAAAGCCATTTAGCCAAAAAAAGAAATAATATACAAATTTCATTTTAATAATTTATGTGCGGAGAGCCAAAACCAAACATACATTAATTCAAAAACGTTCAGAAATTAAATAAAAAAAAACTAATTTTTTTAGCTGAAAGTAAGGAGCGACATTAAAACTTAAAACGAACAGAAATTACTCCGTATATAAAATGGGTTGCCCCCTCCGCAATCCCTCGCTCTTTACGCTGAAGTTTGACTCTTTGCCACAATTCTACTTTTTAAAACAATTAAAAGCTTTAGCGTAAAGAGCGAGGGATTGCGGAGGGGACAACCCATTTTATATACGGAGTAATTTCTGTTCGTTTTAAGTTTTAATGTCGCTCCTTACTTTCAGCTAAAAAAATTAGTTTTTTTTTATTTAATTGCACAGAAAGGTTGACCTTTAATGGGAGTTGTTGTTTTAAAATTTTAGTTTCAAATGAGAATTTAGATTTCATCACAATCCTTTTGTCTAATTTTTAACTAAATATTTAAAATGTGTTTAAAGCAATTAATAAGAAGCACACAATAATAATACTGTCCAAGCTGTAAAGGGCTGACGGGGAACTAACACTCTTTGGCTAAAAGAAATTGCACTGGAGAAAGTTGCAACCTTGCAATAAGTTCAACCAGGCACACTTTTAGTAATTCGTTTGCGTTTATAATGAAGGTGTGTTAAGTTTATCGTTATAATTTACGATGGATTTATGGATTTATATTCAATCCATTCTCAGGCCAAATTTGAGGAAACTAGATGGCAAATAAAAGCGATGAAATCTACCTGACATCTTAGATTCAGCTTAAGTTCCTAAATATTCGTCATTTATATATAAAACCAGAAGCAACACTAACGTCTCCTCTAGACACAAGCTTTCAGTGAATCATTTGATTATTCTTGTTTTGACAGTTCCCCTTTGAATGGAAGGGTTGATCATAAAAATTTTGAAGAGGACTAATTGAAATTGAAGTTGAAAGTTCTAGTCCTCTTTTTAAGAGATGCAAGCAGATTAGAAGGTGAACAGCTTCCCCTACCCTTTTTTATATCCCCTCTAGCCTCCAAAGAGATCTGATCAAATCATGGGATAGCCATTATATTAAAATAGAATTAAACATTTCTTTTAACTTAAAGTATGGAACAACATAAAAACTTGAAACGAACAGAAATTATTATGTACATAAGGGGATTGTCCCTTTCTCAACAACTCACTCTTTACGCTAAAGTTTGGCTTTTTTGTCCAAGTTATTCCAGAACAACTCCTGAAAAACAAATGCCATTTAATTAGAATAATAAGCCTTTTTGAAAGTTATAAAAGAAACTTTAGCGTAAAGAGTGAGGTATTGAGGAGTGGGCAACTTCCTCATATAAGTATTAATTTCTGTTAGTTTCAAGTTTTGAAGTTGCTCCTTAATTTCAGATAGAAAAAAGACTGATTTTTCGTTTTTAAATAATGCCGGAAATTCTAGTTCTTCTTTCGTGGCATATTCCCTCCCTTCATGGAAGGTTCATCCATGGAAAGATCATCCCACGTGAAATACTCCCTCCACCTCCACCAGAAAAATTCTCCACAGACAATTCCATTCTAACTAACCCCTTCCCGGAAAATGTCTTGCGGACCAAATTTCCGGCTGAAAATTTTTCTTTGCGCAATTTCATTTGAAAAATCCCCCCTCTGTGATTATTCTCAAAAATTCCCTCCTTCCTCGCCGACTAGTAGAAAGTTGCTCTGGTAGAAAATTTTCTCTTTAGAATTTATCTCGTGAAAAACTCCCTCATGGAAAATTACTCCCTCTACAGAAAGATACTCTAAATAGTTCCAACCCGGTAAAAATTTCCCCCGGATAATTCCCTTAACATCTACACACGTAAAATTGAGGCGGCAAAGAGAAAGTAAGAAATTAAAAATAATTTCGAATTGGAATTAGGGCAAATTCCCCCAGTGTAAAATTCCCCTTGAAAATCAACTCTGGAAACTTCACTTCCCCCGAAAAATTATACCCGCGGAAAACAAACGATAAAAACAAAAAAACAATCAAACACACATCCTAGACCTAGCTCCTAGAAAAAAAAATCCACACTTTTCCAGATGGGAGCTAAAAACTTCGACAAAAGAGTTTAGGGAATGGCTGAATCTGATGGTATGATTTTCATTGAGATTCTTTGATTTTTAGCAGATGTTTCTCCCTTTTTGAAAAATCAGGCAAATTTTCCCAGCTTTGTAGTTATGATGGGTAGCATCAAACTTGATGAGTTTTACATATTTTGAATCAGGATAATAAGCCGATTCTTTTCATGTATCTATTGATTTCAAAATTTTTAGAATTTCGGTTACTATTGACCCACGTCACTCCTTGCTTAGACTTTATTACCTCAAACAGTTTGATACACAAAACTTTAAAAAACTTACCAAATTTTATGTCCTTGCCCGAATTTGAAGTCAAAGTAGAAGAAAAACCGAAAAATAACATTGGTCCCTTTGAAATGAGCCAGAAAAGGGCCGCAAACCCTGGCCAATTCCCACGGAAGAGTGGTATGCAAACTTGAGAAGATGCTCATTTAAGATGTAGTTTCTACCCAAAGAAGTTAAAACAACCAATTAACACTCACCTGGGAATGCCATGGCAACTGTAACCCAAGGGGCAAGTGCCATAAGTAGTACGAATTGTCAATTCTTTCCAGCTAAGTTTCAAAGTAGAACTAGGCTACCCGTCGTGAATTAAAATGAATTAAAATTTAACAGTTGTGAGCATCAAGTTATGACTAATTGTAAGAAAGGCCAAGACAGATAGTCCAATTGAGGGAGAGGTAATTCTGGCGTTAAATCCCCCTTATTAGGATTGTATAAAGTATGATGCTAGTACATTTGTTAATAGATATGTCTAACTATTATCCGTTCATGCGTTATTCCTAGGGCAGTAGAACTAATGTAGATAGTCATGGAGCTAAGATAGTCATAGAACCTGTAGTTTTCCAAGTGTTTGGTTAAATGGCACGGGTAAACGGAGGGAGTAAGTGTGCCTCTCTTGTCAAATCAATACTTGTTTGTTATCTTTTAGCAAGGCAACCAGCCTGGAGTCTCAGACAGGTTGATCAAGAATTTAAACTTGACATAGGACCATTAGATTGCCTGGAATAAGAGGTAAACAAGGCACGCCTACCTTATGGTCATGGGCAGGTTGAACCAAGAATTAAAAATTAACCGTTAATTTTTGTGGAATGACTGGCAAACAAGCGTCTAAAGTCAAAATTGGGCGATTTCAAGAAAAAGCGAAATTCATGGAAAATTCTCTCTTTCAGAGAACTTCCCATCTGCGGAAAAATGCCCCATGGAAGATTCCCTCATCGAGAATTTTACTCGCTGTTAAAGTAATGGTTATATTTAAAAAATTATAATTTGATTATTAATTTGCCCGTCCGTCCTTTTTGGATAAGTGACATCCACAAATATGAATAATATGTGTAGAAACAATTGTGAAATATTAGTATTGAGGAGTCTCAAATTTCAGTAGGTGTAAAAAGTATTAAGAGCTGGATACTGAGCCCTTCCTCCTTCTCTAATGGTAAAGGTTCTAAGGCCAGCTGCTTCATTTGGGTTTTATTGAAAACTAAATTTTGAACGCCATGCTTTAGTTTTTAAAACGTCGACGACAAATAAAAAATAAATCACTAATATAATCAAAATTACTGGACAGAACCAATGAAAATACCTTGAATATTTAATATATAATGAGACTAATTTCTGGATATTTCAACAATTCAACACCTTCTTTCACTGTATTTTTATTTTATGAGGATATAAATATAAAAAACAAGTTTAATATATTGTCAATTTTTTCAGTAAAGTGCGAAAAGCACGATAGGTTTTAGAAGTCTTACGGCTTCTAAAACCTAAAGTCTTACGGGAAGGAGAACAAGGCAGAAGCCAAACTCCATGCCCGGATTAATTTTTTCTTGTATTAAGTATTTTTAAGATTTTTTAAAGATTTACTTTTCTTATGATTTTAATCAAGATTTAATTAAGATTATCTTAAGATTACTTATATTTAATATGTCTAATTTACTTTAATTTCTGTTTGTTCAGTGTTCAATCTTTCCTTACGACGTTCCCCAACCCTATTCAGGGATGAACTGCTTCTCGTTTAGCCCTAGATGGTTGGCCATCAATGGCTCTCTTTGCAATCTGTCATCCTTCATCCGCAAATATCTAACTAATCCTGTTTCATGTTCCTTAGTACCCACGGTTCAAAACCATATTTGACCACTATTTTCATTGTAGCTTCCAATATTATAATTTTCTTTTACATGCTTGTGGTATTACTCTTTCAAACATATTCAACTGTGAAAAAAAAAACACCCCAGACTTGGCTATTTTACTTTTAAACTCTTCACCGCATCCGTCGTCCTTAGTAATAATTAAGTAAGAAAAACAAGTTTTTTTAAATGAAAGTAAGGAGCGACATTAAAACTTAAAACGAACAGAAATTACTCCGTATATGAAAGGGGCTTTTCCTCCTCGACACCCCGCTCCTTACGCTAAAGTTTTTTATTGTTTTAAAAAGTAGAGTTGCGAGAAAGAATCAAACTTTAGCGCAAAGAGCGGGGTGTCGAGGAGGAAAAGTCCCTTTCATATACGGAGTAATTTCTGTTCGTTTAAGTTTTAATGTCGCTCCTTACTTTCATTTAAAAAAACTTGTTTTTTTTTATTTAATTTCTGAAAGTTTTTGAATTAATGCATGTCTGATTTTGGCTCTCCGTACATAAATTACTAAAATGAAATTTGCATATTAATTCTTTTTTTGGCTAAATGGCTTTCTCTTAGTTTTGATCAGACGATTTTGAGAAATAAGGGGTGGGGAAGGAGGTCTAGTTGCCCTCCAATTTTTCGGTTACTCAAAAAGGCAACTAGATATTTTAATTTTTAACGAACGTTTTTATTAGTAAAAAAAAAAACGTAACTTAAGAATTAACTTACGTAACAAACGTACATAACTTACGCAACTTACGTTACGTTTTATCCCAATTCTTTAAGTATGACCCCTGAATCAGAAAGGCCGTAGAATAAATAGTTGAAATTATTTAAAAAATTTTTAGCATAAAGAGCGAAGTATTTATCTCCTCCTAAATACCTCGCTCTTTATGCTAAAGTATTTTTAGAACCCTTCATATGCGCAATAATCTCTGTGCGTTTTAAGTTTTAATGCTTCTCCTTATTTTCAATTGAAAAAACTTTTTCATGTTTATATTTTCATTGTTTTTTTTATAGTAATGCTAGAAAGTCCTGCGCCCTTTTCATTGAATTTCTCTTCCCCCATTAAATACTCCTCCAAGGAAAGATCCTCTCATATAGCCCCCTCCTTACGCTCACGGGTCCTTACGCTAAAGTTTTTTTATTGTTTTAAAAAGTAGAGTTGCGAGAAAGAATCAAACTTTAGCGCAAGGAGCGGGGTGTCGAGGAGGAAAAGCCCCTTTCATATACGGAATAATTTCTGTTCGTTTTAAGTTTTAATGTCGCTCCTTACTTTCATTTAAAAAAACTTATTTTTTTATTTAATTTCTGCAAGGCGATAACTTTCAGGTTGGCCGTATTCCTCGGCACGCTTTCTTTTCTTACTTTCTCTATCGGCAGCAAGCCTGATTTCTTGCTGTTCTTGTGTTTCCTCGGCACGCCTTCTTTTTTCACTTTCTCTTTTAGCAGCAAGTCTGGTTTCATGTTGCTCTGGTAGTTCCTCGGCACGCTTTCTTTTTTCACTTTCTCTTTTAGCAGCAAGTCTGGTTTCGCGTTGCTCTGGTAGTTCCTCGGCACGCTTTCTTTTCTTACTTTCTCTATAAGCAGCAAATTTTTGGCATAGACTCTTTGAGCATCGTCCTCGGCTGTTGCCATTGTAGGTTCATCAGTCATTTTACAGTTAAACATTAATAGATTTCTCAGTGAACGAATGTCTTAAATACCTTTAATGACGTCAAAATCATAACAAACATGACGACAACTGACTACCTTTAATGACGGCATCGTCATAACAAACATGACGACAACTAACTTCATGACATCAGTCGACACACAAACATGACGTCACTCAACACAAACACACACAGACAACTTATATATATATATATATATATATATATATATATATATATATATATATATATATATATATATATATATATATATATATATATATATATATATATATATATATATATATATATATATATATATATATATATATATACACTAGCTGTTGGGGTGGCACTTCGCGCCACCCCAACACCTAGTTGGTGGGGGCGCTTCGCGCCCCCCCCCCCAAGCCCCCCCCCGCGCGCGTAAGTCGTTACGCGCCATATTAGTTACGCGCCATTGTAGTTGTGTCCCTATGTCCCACCTGTGAATATAGATATATATATATATATATATATATATATATATATATATATATATATATATATATATATATATGTATATATATATATATATATATATATATATGTTTTAAACTACGTAAAACTTGCGAATATACAACATTCTTTGCTGTCCCATTGTCTGTGCATATAAATAGATTGTCAGGTTTACCGACTCTTGAACATGCAACATATAATGGTCCATGGGAAAACAATCCGTATTCAGATCTATACCTCATGATTCTAATGATTGCCCTTGAGCTTTGTTGATGGTGATTGCTAATCGACCATTCCCTGAGTCGCCATCGTCATTTATATATCCCCCTGTGCACCCCGGCGTCCCCTTTGTAGTTATGTCCCTGTGTCCCGGTCGTCGTCATTTATACTCCCTGTGTCCCGGTGCTTTGTTGATTGCTAATCGAACATACCTTTTGTCCCGGTTGCTTTCTCTTTGAGTGTCGTCATTTATTTAGATTGTCAGGTTTACCGACTCTTGAACATGCAACATATAATTGTCCATGGGAAAAACAATCCATATTCAGATCTATACCTCATGATTCTAATGATTACCCTTGAGCTTTGTTGATGGTGATTGCTAATTGAACATTCCCTGTGTCCCGGTCGTCATTTATATTCCCAGTATCCCGGTCGTCATTTGTGTCCCAGTGTTCCCCTTTTAGTTCTTTTTTATTGGTTTTGACCTTTTTTTAGGTTTTTTAGTTTTTTCTTTTAGTTTTTTTTGAAGTTTTTATCTTTTTAGTTTTTTTATTTTTATTTATATTTTTTTAGTTTTCTTTTTCTCCTTTATTTTTCAGTTTTTTTCCTTTTTTAGTTTTTTTTCTTTTTTAGTTCTTTTAGTTTTTACCTTTTTTAGTTTTTTTTTAGTTTTTTAGATGAAAATTTTTTTTAGTTTTTTTCCTTTTTTTCTTTTTAGTTTTTTATTGGTTTTTACCTTTTTTTTTAGCTTTTTTAGTTTTTTTTCGTTTTTTCTTTTTACTTTTTTTTTTAGTTTTTATCTTTTAGTTTTTTTTGAAGTTTTTATCTTTTTAGTTTTTTTATTTTTATTTATATTTCTTTAGTTTTCTTTTTCTCCTTTATTTTTCAGTTTTTTTCCTTTTTTTAGTTTTTTTTTTCTTTTTTAGTTCTTTTAGTTTTTACCTTTTTTAGTTTTTTTTAGTTTTTTAGATGAAAATTTTTTTTAGTTTTTTTCCTTTTTTTCTTTTTAGTTTTTTATTGGTTTTTACCTTTTTTTTAGCTTTTTTAGTTTTTTTTAGTTTTTTCTTTTTACTTTTTTTTTAGTTTTTATCTTTTTTATTTTTTTTATTTTTATTCTTAATTTTATTAGTTTTCTTTTTCTCTTCTATTTTTCAGTTTTTTCCTTTTTTTAAGTTTTTTTTTAGTTGACGTCACCTGATCCACAGATCCACAGATCCACAGATCCACAGACAACTTATTTTTATATATATAGATATATATATATATATATATATATATATATATATATATATATATATATATATATATATATATATATATATAAATATATATATATATATATGTATGTATGTAAATACCCTAAAGTGAGCCAAAATAGACAAAAAAGTGAGAAAATTTTTTTTTTCTAGTTTTGTAAGAAATTGCATTTTATTTTGACATTTTATTTTGTTAACACACGGCACTAAATCTAGAAATTAGCGTTAAAGTGACCCCTTAAACAACCCTCTATGGTGTTTCAGTTACCCAATAATGGTGACGAAAAATAAAAAAAGTGGAGACATATCACGGCTTTCCATCCGAAAAAGTGATTCTCCTTTTTGCTCAAAATGGAGGACTGTACTTCTCCTACGTTGAGTGCATGGATAAGCTATTCCAATTATATAGCTTTCTTTTCAATAAAACACCATTTTTGTAGAGTTTTAGATGTCTCTTAGATTTCCATGAACTTATTTTCCCAATAGACTTTTATCATTGAAATTAATCAAATTAATAGTTACTACTTAGTCAGCTTGAACTGGCAAGTCATACCTACTTGATATTTTGTTCCGTTTTGATTTTTTTGAGAGCAAGTCTTAAAATAAAAGATTGCATGTGACACTGCAACCATGATTTTTCAAATAGTTGAAGTTTTTTCACTCTTTGTAAAAACGTTTGTTTCACGAAATCTTAACCAATTTTGTGATTATTCTGACACCTTAACACGCTAGGAGGAAAAAATAAAGTCAGTCTTCTTTGATTTAAATTTGTCTCTATCTTTTAGAACCAGTCGTCTCAATTTTATTCCAAGTGTGAAAACTGTATCCTTTTCCATTAGCCTAAAATCTACCATTCATGGAAAGGGAACGGAAATTTTTTCCCAATCTTACTACCTGTCATCAAACTGATGGATATTAAATGACATTAGGCGTTACTGATACTGAATTTAGTAGACAAGATCACAGTGCCTTGTCATCCTTGAAAAACAAGATGTTATATAAAATACGCTTTTACACCAAAAGTGACTAGTATAAAACCCTTGCAATGCTTTTGGCATCGTCTATAAATATCCATTCTAATATCTTCATAGAGCCATTCTTGTGATTGGAAATTAATGAGTCGCTCGAAATAGTTATGATCTCAATTCATATCTGTTACTACTACTACTGCTACTGCTAACAACTCACTGCAGCACCAAGCCACCTAAGACCACCATACCTGTGCGTGCTCCTCGTCACCAATATATTAAAAGCTCCACTAGTTTCCCCTTCTAAGTTCTAGAACTAAATTTCTAGTTTCTTGTCACCCCGTTCGGGAACGGCCTGATTTTTACTGGATATGCAAAAAGGGATACTAGGCAGTCTGTTATACCTTATCTGTAAAACATATCCGAGTCATTTCAACTTTCTGTTCATTATAGCCCTTGAAAACGGGATCGTGTCATATTTTTCGTACATTTTGTTTCAGCAACGGTCAATCAACTGGGTGTCTATGACTACATAACTATGTAATGACTATGCATGACTACGACTATGTAAAGACATTTCCTCTGGATTCTTCTCGTCCAGATTCATTTCTCTCCAGATTCTTCTCGTCTATTATAAAGTCCACGATATCCAAACATATTATAGTAGGCTTACAACAATGCCTGAAATCATGCTAATGCCCTTTACACATAAAACAGCTACAATAAAAAAAATATTTCTAACTCAACATGTTCTTCTATGTTAATGTACAGCAGAAACTTTTCAGACTGAATTGAAATTTGTCTGGGGTTACGAAGGATATCCCCCAAGAAGGCCTAGTATAACGCTAATAATCCCTAGTGACAGGGCTGGGAACCAACAAATTTTCAAGAATAGCAAAAATAGCTCTCTGAATTCCTAGCGGCAGACTCGGGAAGTAAAATTCCTGTCAGTACATCAACACTAGTGCCGCGAATCCCTAGCGTCAAGGATGGGAAGTAAAAATTTCTGTCAGTATATCTACACTATACTGTCAAATTCGATGTTTTCATTTCTTTAATATAATTTTTTACGATTCTCAGTAATTTGAAGTACTAAATCTTATTTTTTTTATTCCACCAAGGTCCTTCCCACACCGGGCACTTTACGAAGAACTCCCCTAAATTATTTCAGTCAATGTGTCAAAAAAGTACATCTTCAGCGGTGTACTTTCTGGTAGTGATTTTGAACTACCCAAGTTAAGAGTTTATTTAACCCCTCCCCCAGGGTGTTAATTTTCTTCCTAGCCAGAGTGCTTGTCAGCCAATAACCACATAATGCGTAAATCCGAGAAAGTTAAAAAAAAAATATGAAACAAATCTTAAAAATATAGAATAAAATTCGGTTCAAACAATTAAAATACAAAGCAAAAATGGCTTAATTCAAGAATATGAACTTAAAAGTCTTCTGAAATTGACTGACAGTCAACAGCTCTAAAAAGAACATATGAAATACCCTGTGTGGGATATACAAATCTTAAAAATATATAAAAAATCGGTTAGTTAAAAAAACCTTTAATTAAAAAACCTATTAAAAAAACCTTTAATAAAAAACTTTAATAAAACTAAAAAACTTTAACAAAGTTTTTCAAAAAACTTTAACAAAAAACTTAAATAAAAAAACCTAATTAATTAAAAAACCTAATTCAAAGAGAGCTGAACTTAAAAGCCTGCTTAAATTGAGTGACAGCCAAGACCTCTCGAAAAGAACCCCCTGAAGTACCCTTTGCGTGATATGCATGAAGCCATAAAAATAATAAAAAATATGAAAAGAAATGTTAAAAACAGAAAACAAAATCGATTAAAATCGTCAAATATAAAGTAAAAGAGCCTAATTCAAAGAAAGATGAAATTAAAAGCCTTCTGAAATTGTATGATAGACAATGACTAAAAAATCCCGGGTGGGTTATACCTAAGCCCAAGGAAATAATAAAAATATGAAACAAATCTTAAAAAACAAAGAAAAAAATTGGTTTAAACCTTCAAAATATTAATCAAAAATGATCTTAGTCAAAGAAAGCTGAACTTAGACAGGTTTATTGTAAAACACCTTAGCGTCTAGTATATGTGCTTAGAATATACACTTTAAATATAATCCAAGAAAAAAGGAAGGGCTTATATGGTCAAAGTGTAAGACGCTAGAAAGGGTTAGTGTTTTAATCCTAGCTCCCATAATCTGAGTTTTATTGCATCCAAAAATAATAATAAAAAATTGGTTAAAACCTTCCAGATATAAATCAAAAAAGGCCTAATTCAAAGAAAAGTCGAACTTATAAGTATTCTGAAATTGAGTGATAGGCAAAGACTCTCGAAAAACCCTATTGAGTTATGCACAAAACCGAGAAAATAATAAAAATATGAAAAAATCTTAAAAATAAGAAATAAAATTGGCTAAAACCTTCAAAATATTAAATAAAAAAGACCTTAGTCAAAGAAAAATGAACTTAACATGTTTATTATAAAACACCTTAGCGTCTAGCATATGCATTTAGAATATAAACAAAAAATACAATCCAGAAAAAAAAATTAAATATCTCTACATGTAATGTCGTCCCTGAAATAGGATAGAAAGCCTGCATTCCATTACTTCCTCCCTTCATGTAACGCCTGAAAATTAAGACAACTCTACGCCAAGTGTATTGCCCCTCCCCAGCGTCATTGTAACGTCTTGGCAGTATTACCCACCTACGAGGTTGAGAAAATCTGGAAAGATTTGATTATTGTAAGATTTTGTGTACCAGAAAAATTATTTCTAGAAACGCTAAAATAATATCCCGTCAAATTTAATTGATTATGACATGTGCTAAAGAGCGTTGATGGTAAAAATTTGACAGTGAAAGAAGAAAATATTAGCGTCCTATCTTAGAACATGAAAAAATGACGTTTAGCACGAAATTGCTATGTTTTCCTGCACGTAAAATACCGAGGTTCTCTATTCAAACAGTTCGTGGTAACGAACTGTAGTAAGGAGCGACCCGGCTCAATAGTAAACGAAACTCTAAAAAACGGATTTTTATGCTAAAAGATACATCAAAAGAATCAGATTTTCATACTGATTTTAAATATATAAGTTACATCAAATTTAGTCTTTGTCATCAGTTTTTTACTGTTTAATAAAGTAGAATTGAGAGAAAGAGTCAAATTTTAGCCTTTAGAGCGGGACGTTGAGAAGGGAACAGCCCCTTTCATACACGGAGTAATTTATGTTCGTTTAAAGTTTTAATGTCGCTCCTTACTTTCAGTTAAGAAAAACTAGTTTTTTTTATTTAATCAAATATACAGAAGGGGTGCTTGTCCTAAATCAATTTCTGATCAAGTAAACCCCACCCCCTTCCCTAGGATAAGATGCAAAGGTGAGCCCTTAAATTTAACGTTTTGGTGTTTAAACAACGTTAACTTTCCAACAGTAGTTGTGATGGTGGTTTAGAAACCAAATATAATCCGTGTAGATTTTTATCACATTTGAAATGAACATGAAATTGTGTAAATTCAAAAATTTAGTATAAGTTAAGAGTAAAATTACCGCATAAAATGATCAGAACTTCTCCATTTCAGAATCTAGGTATTAAACGAATGTTAGACTGTAGCTTTTCTATGTCAGCTAATCAAGGACTATCTTTTTTCCATCGGTGTTTCAAGGGCCCTTCAGAACCACTTGAGAAAAAGTTGCTCTCGAAGCATCAGGAGCCTTTAGAAATTCCTGGAGGACTTTCACTGGATCCCCTTTTCAAGTAAATTCAGCAAGACTTTACAAAACTATCAGAATTTTTCCTGGAATAAAGTCTTAGATCTTAGCAAAAATTTTGGAATGATGGAATTTTTATCATGATTTGGTTAACAAATTTAATATATTTTGGACGTATTAGTTGTGATATTAATTAGGCCCATACCTTTTAGTTCTTATTTTTACTTTGTCATATTTTAGGATGTTTTACTTTAAATGAGTTTCTTCTATCACTTTCTCAATCTTAATACATCTGAGTTTTTTTGCCATATTTCTTCTTCCTTTTCTTATATTCCTGTTTAGTCATGATGCCATTTTTTTTAATTTTACTTTGTTTTTACTGGTCAAAACCTTATTTGAATCTAATAGAATTTTTGATTTTATTGATGTGTTAAGTTATTAGTCTGGTTCCATAAATAATCTTGTGGATTTTGGATAAGGTTATGCAAAATATTTTTATGGCACTTGGTATTAACCAAGTGACATATAGCAATCGCCAATTCTGTCGGTCTGTCTGTCTGTCGGTCTGTCGGTCCCGGTTTTGCTACTTTAGGCACTTCCAGGTAAGCTAGGACGATGAAATTTGGCAAGCGTATCAGGGACCAGACCAGATTAAATTAGAAATAGTCGTTTTCCCGATTTGACCATCTGGGGGGAGTGGAGGGCCGGTTAATTCGGAAAAAATAGAAAAAATGAAGTATTTTTAACTTATGAGCGGATGATTGGATCTTAATGAAATTTGATATTTGGAATGATATTGTGTCTCAGAGCTGTTATTTTAAATCCCGACCGGATCTGATGACATTGAGGGGAGTTGGAGGGGGGGGGGAAACCTAAAATCTTGGAAAACACTTATTTCTGAAAAATTAAAAAAATGAGGTATTTTTAACTTACGAACGGGTGATCGGATCTCAATGAAATTTGATATTTAGAAGGATATCGTGGCTCAGAGCTCTTATTTTAAACCCGGCCGGATCTGGTGACATTGGGGGGGGGGGGAGTTGGGAGGGGAAAACCTAAAACTTGGAAAATACTTAGAGTGGAGGGATCGGGATGAAACTTGGTTGGAAAAAACACGAGTCCTAGATACATGATTGACATAACCAGAACGGATCCGCTCTCTTTGGGGTAGTTGGGGGGTTAATTCTGAAAAATTAGAAAAAATGAGGTATTTTTAACTTACGAACGGGTGATTGGATCTCCATGAAATTTGATATTTAGAAGGATATTGTGTCTCAAAGCTCTTATTTTAAATCCTGACCGGATCTGGTGACATTGGGGGAAGTTTGGGGTGGGGAAACCTAAAATGATGGAAAACGCTTAGATTGGAGGGATTGGGATGAAACTTGGTTGGAAAATTAAGCAGAAGTCTTGCATACGTGATTTACATAATTGGAACGGATCCGCTCAATTGGGGGGGGGGGGATTCTGAAAAATAAGAAAAAATGACGTATTTTTAACTTACGAAGGAGTGATCGGATCTTCATGAAACTTCATATTTAGAAGGACCTCGTAACTTAGATATCTTAATTTAAATCTCAACCGGATCAAGCGTAATTGGGGGGGGGGCAGTTGGGGGGACCGGAAATCTTAGAAAATTCTTAAAGCGGTGAGATCAGGATGAAACTGGATGGGAAGAATAGGAACCTGTCTAAGATACGTGACTGACATAACTGGACTGGAGCTGCTCTCTTTGGTGGAATTGGGGGGGGGGGGTAATTTTGAAAATTGAGGATTTGTAACTTACGAAAGGGTGACGAGATCTTAATGAAATTTGATATTTAGAAGGATCTTGTGCTTTAAAGTTCTAATTTCAAATTTCGACCAGATCCTGTGACATTCGGGGGAGTTGGAGGGGGAAACCGTAATTCTTGGAAAACATGAAAATTGGGGTATTTATATCTTACGAATAGATTATCGGATCGTAATGAAATTTGATTTTTAGAAGGAATTCATGTCTCAAAGCTCTTATTTCAAATCCCGACCAGATCTTTTAACATTGGGGGGAGTTGGAGGGGGAAATCTTGGAAAAACACTTGGAGTGAAGGAATCGGGATGAAGCTGGGTGGATAGAATAAACAAATGTCCTTGATACGTGATTGACAGAATCGTACTGGATTCACTCTCTTTGGGGGAGTTGGGGGGAGGGGTTCAGTGATTTGGCGAGTTCGGTGCTTCTGGACGTGCTAGGGCGATGAAAATTGGTAGGCGTGTCAAGGAGCTGCACAATTTGACTTGATTAAGTCGTTTTCCCAGATTCAACCATCTGGGGGGCAAAAGGAAGAGGAAAAATTAGAAAAAAATAGGTATTTATAACTTACGAGTGGGTGATCGGATCTTAATGTATTTTGATATTTAGAAGGACTTTGTGACTCAGAGCTCTTATTTTAAATCTTGACCGGCATTAAGCCTCTTATTTTCCTTTTTAAATCAATCTATTGGTTCATAAAATTTTGTTAGAGCTCATACCATATGATCTCTTGGCTGTTAGCTCTTCTCGCCTCGTCACAAGTGCCATATGAGCTCTTAGCTCTTGTTCTTTGTTTGTAATTTGCAAATGACTCTCGTCCAGCATAGCCTTGTGGTGATGTTTCATTCGACTAAGGACAAAGAAATGATCTTATGTCATGAGAAAAAGTGAACTGTTTAATCTACCTAGTTGGAACTGTCTGTAAGGAAGTTGGATTCAGTGAAGGAGCTCTAATAAAGTAGGCGGAAGAAGAGCCTACAAAACTACACTGGTCTTGCAGACTGGCACTGCGATGAATTGTCAGTGACAGTAGTAGGCCTAGTAGAATAAAAGTGATGACACGTTTTTGTAACGACATGAGACTATGCTAAAAAATAATATTGAAACAACGGATTTGCGATCAGATATAGAAGTATCCCGTAGTTCATAGTAATAAGTTAGCCTGAAAATGCGCAATAAAGTACCTATGATTACTTTTGGCTTTTGGGTCGGTTCTCTTTTGTTTATCTAATAGAGAGCAATAGCAATGATCCTTCAGCTTAAATTGGAAATAAACATTCTCCAAGATTAACATTCTTAGATTAATATCGTATAGGGACGCAACATGCCTCACTTGTTAAAGTGACTAGACAAATATGGCTGATAAATTTATTCATTGTTGCATAAAAGATACTATCAAGATTCATAATGTCATTTTATGAACGATCGGCATGACTTTTTTCCTCTAATGCTGTCAACTTTTTCACGCTGTGTTTGAATTAAAAAAAGAGCAACTTTAAAACTTAAACAGAATAGAAATTATTACGTATATGAGGGGGGGACTCCTCCTCAAAACCTCGCTCTTCACTTTGAAGTTTTTTAGTACTTTTAAAAAGATTCTTATTGTTTTAATTAATAGAACAGGGTTTCAGGAGTCGTACTTAAGGAATTGGGACACAATTCAAACTTTAGCGTGAAGAGTGAGGTGTTGAGGAGGAGCAACCCCCCTTATTTATCATTTTTTAAGTAATGTCAGGAGATCTGGATACACCTCGTGGATAAATACCTTCTCCTCGGGGATTTGTTCTCCAGCCAACTCAACCCTGGTGTAAATTTATCCCAGACAATTACCCTTAACATCGTCAAGCGTAAAATTAGTCGACAATGAGAAAGCAAGACATAAGAAGAATTTCGTATACGAGTTCTGGCAAATTACATCGTATAAATATCCCCTGAAAAGTTCACCCCCCTAAAACGTCACTCCCTATGGAAATTCATCACAATGGAAAATCCCTCCAGCAGAAAATTCGCCCTCTACCCTGAAAAATGTATGCATTCTTCCCAATAACAAATATTACACGTAAACAAAGGGAAAATTTTATTTCATAACGACCATTCCCCACGAGCTGTGGGGGCTTTTGATATCTCCAAAGGCATAGTTGTTTGGCCTTTCAACTATGCTAAACACAAAGGCTATCTTAAAAATTTCATCGGACCATTTTGAGAAAAAAAGGGCGTTGGAGGGGGCCTGGTTACTCTCCTATTTTTGGTTACTTAAAAACGGCACTAGATCTTTTAATTTGCGTTCGAATGAGCCCTCTCACGATTTTGAAAAACTACTGGGTCGATACGATCATCCTTGAGGGAAAAAAAACAAATAAACACGCATCTTTCAAATAGGAGCTTGCAACCTCTTCTGTGGGGTTCTGTGATACGCTGAATCTGACGGTGTAATTTTCATTAAGATTCTGGGACTTTTAGGGGGTTTTCTCACCTTTTCTCAAAAATCAGGGAAATTGTCTCAGTGTTGTACTCTTTGATAAGTAAGACTAAATTCAATCGAACTCTACGAACTATTTGATTTCATTAAAAAAATCTTATTATATTATTATGTTTTGTACCATTGCCCTTGTGAAATTTCTTTGATAGAAAAGCTACCATATTCTCCCAAAATAAGTGTTGTCAGTTAATTAGTTTATTCTATAGATATCGTCTAAGTTTTCGTAAGTTCGATTTCTGAATTCGAAAAGTATGTCTAATTTTTATAATTCTAGAGCTATATTAGTTTTCCATCCCTCTTCTTTGAAACTGGAAGTCAATTTAAAGTATCTAGTTTCCTTTGGGGTTATTTGTTCCCCCAGGGCATCCTATTAAGTCCAAATGAATCAGACCAAAATTGTCAGTTCGTATTTCTACTCACAGTAGTCTAAACTTTAAATGATACAATTCTGCGGTTAACATGACTCATTCGACCCTTAAGGCAAAGGACCGAAACTATTCAGTTTATCCACTGCTCACTAGTGACCTTGTTCTGTTTTCGTTGAAAAAAAGATGAAATAGTATTGGCAGTCAGATGGCTGTGAAACTATCAAGCATCATTTTCTGGGTCCCGTTGTACTTCAAAAGTTACTATCAGATATATATTTATTGGTAGGCAGCACTGTCCCTATGGCTCCTCAATATTCCTCGGGTTTTATTTATATAAAAATAAATTTATACAATCATTGATCCCCTAAACAGTCTTCAACAGCTTCGTTCACTTATGGTACTAGTAGACGTGGTGTCTCCTTTCAACACTGTTGAAATCACCTTTTCTGCCAAATCACGAAAATTTGAAGACTTTGGGTCATTTTTTATTTGCTTTCCGTCTAGAAAGGGGCATATTAATTATTCAGTTCCGGGTCGCTATATTCAAACAGGATAAAGTTTACAGAGTCGTGTAATCCACGTGAAGTACTTACAATTTACAAATTTCAGAAACCCCACGTCTCTGAGGTCTCTGATTAGCAATTTTTTCATTGCACTTTTCTATTTTTTTATTTTAAAAACTCAGAAAATGAGTCATTGCTAACAATTAAAACACAAGTGGATTAAACACACTTCTTTAATTAATGTTAGAATATTCAAATTGGGCTCAAACTAAAACGTTGCTAGTCGTTATTTCTGAGTAAATTGCTTATCTTTTTAGATTTGGTTTCATTCTTTTTAATTTGTTTATTTTTGATTTCATGTGTTATTTTCTTCAGTGTTGGTAGCTTTTTAATTCTTACACTTTAATTAATGTTTCATTTTTATCTCCACGTTGTTTGTTTTTTGTCTTTTCATTTATTTTATTCTCTTTCTATGGCCTCAATCGTTCCCGTTTATGCTTGGAAAATGTGATCTTGATTTTGAGACTTTCTTTAATGTTTGTGAAGAAAGGAGGCAGTTATCAAATCGAAATATCTGTTTTCTTACATCCAGTATTTTCGTTGGCTTCGTAAAACCTCTATCTCGCCTTTCTTCTCTTTTTTTGTGTGTGAATTAATGCGTGAAATACTAATTACTAAATGATCTGTTTGTTTTAATTAGTGTCATAGAAAGATGTCACGAATAACAAATTGATTGTAAACAGAAGTATGACAATTCAAAACAGGAATAAATTGAGAACACACAAGAAGTGACACCTCATTAATATCTAAGCAATAGCTTTTAAGCTTTGAGAGCGTCGTTTCAAAGCTTTAATTTCCTAGCACGATTACATATGTATTTGCTTGGGAAAACTGTCATACTCAGTGTTTAGCTAGAAATAATAGTATCAGCTACAGTAAGCAACTATAATAGTAACTATAATAATAATATTATAAATAATAATATTAATTATTTATAATTAATAATATTATTATTTATATTAAATATAATTATATATTATTATATTAATATTTATTATTATAATATTAATATTAATTTTCTATTAATATAATATTAATAATTATATGTTATTATATTAATATTATAATATTAATATTTATTATTATTATATATTATCATATTAAATATAATTATTTATACTATATAATAAATATAATTTATATTATTTATAATAATAATATTATAAATAATAATATTATTAACTATAATAATAGTAACAGCTACAGTAAAGTAATAATAGTAACAGTAACTGTAAGTAACAGCTTCAGAAGAATAGTTTAAATTATACATTAATAGTAGGAAAAAGTCAGTCATGTTCAAGCGGTGTATATCTTTTTAGGCAGTTTTATTTCTGTGGCAGTTCACTCATTTTTGCATATTGTGCAAAAAAAAAATTGGTGTGTGAAAAGCATAGAATATATGTAAACACAATTTTGTTTATGGTAAAGGAGAGGCAAGCTAAAAAATTTACAAACATTTAACGAAGGATACAGATAATAAATTTTTTCACCACTGGAAAAACTGAAATCTTTTTTAAACAAGCATTTAAATCACAACTAGAGATTTAAACTGGGAGACCTTCGCAAGAAAGGAGCCAGGATGAGAAACTTAATTTCAAATAATATTTTTAACGCTTTTGTACTCCTTGAATCTTTCCCTTGTAATTACCTAAGGTACTTTAACAGAGTCAGTGGGGTATTCATACTTGCAAGAGAGTATACGCTGCGATTATTCTAATTTCTTTTTAATGTCTAGTGTCAGACAGCATTTTTGGCTAGAAAAATATTTTTATCTAAAAATTTAGCTTCAGTCAGTTTTGACTACTTTTGAAAAATCAATACAACAACAGCTTTGGACTTGAATCCTTGACATGGATAATGCCAATATCTGTATTAACTTCAATGTTCCTGTTTGTTATTCGTTCTCCTGTTTTTCTTCTGATAAAGCTATTATTCGTGGAATATGTTTGGAATTAAATTGGCCTCAGCAATGTGTTATTTTTCTTATTTTGATACACTTTCAAGCTCATCTATATGCATTGGCTTAGGATTTATTCGATGATTGAAAGGGTAAAAAGAATCAATATGTTTTGAAAACACTTTTGTTTTCTTTTTACGACGACGCTGGTTTTCTTTTTTGAGATAAGTGGACGGTGAGTGATTAAGAATTTAAGATAGAATTAGATAGTAAAGCACTTTACCCTTTTTGAAAGTCCAAAAAATCCATAACAGATGATATAGCAGCAAACAATTGAAATGAAAATGATTAGGGAGCAGTTTTATCAGCTGTAGTATAGTTCTAGTTTTCCATCGTTAACTTCCCAGAAAACAAATTGCTTTCTTTTTTAACATCGCAAATCGGCAAAAAAATTGCACTGATTGAATAGAACATAATTTTCAAACAATTTTATTTTGAATACAAATTTTCTTTTTCTCATTTTACTCATTCAAAAGGAATGTGAAATGAAACAAAGTTTTTAATTCGGAGGAACAAAACAGGAAAATTTGCAACAAATTTCGTAAAAATGGAGCCTTCAATTCTTTTGAATGTCTTCCCATTTAGTTCTTGTAAGTTTCTTAGGATATTCTAATGTAAGGTTAGCCGAAAGGTGCAAGTCATTCCCAAACTCCATTAAAATATTGCAGTCCCAAGCTGTTGGGGCCTCCTTCCCTCGTTGGGAATCATGGGTCCGATCTATAAAATCTATTTGACCAAATTGCAGGTTTTTTTTAGGATATATTTACGACAGATGTAAGGTAAAACCTTCTTTTAATGCCCTATTTGACCAAAAACTCATATTGCCATGTCTAGTTTCTTTGCCTGAGTTGGATAAAAATATTTCTTATAAGCTTTATTATGCATCTTTGTTTTTAACCTAGAAAAGAACAAAGCATAATCTTAAAAAAAAACATTAGTTTTTCTGATGAAAGTAAGGAGCAAATTTGAAACTTAAAACGGACCAAAATTACTGCTTCATTAAATAATTCGTGGGAATCAACTGTAGTAAGGAGCGACCCGGCTCAATAGTAACCACAACTCTAAAAAAGGAATTTTGATATCAATAGTTACATCAAAAGAATTATATTTTTATACTGATTTTAAATGTATAAGTTTCACAAGGTTTTGTCTTACTCTTCAAAAGTTACAAGCCTAAAAAAATTTTGTCTTATTTTAGAAAATAGGGGAAAACCCCCCTAAAAGTCAACAAAATTCACACCATCTGACTCAGTGTCTCAGGGAACCCCACTGTAGAAGTTTAAAGCTCCTATACACAAAAATGTGGAATTTTGTACTTTTTCAAACAGTTCGTGGTAACGAACTGTAGTAAGGAGCGACCCGGCTCAATAGTAGCCAAAACTCTAAAAAATTGAATTTTGATATCAATAGCTACATCAAAAGAATCGAATTTTGATGCTGATTTTAAATATATAAGTTTCATCAAGTTTAGTCTTACCCATCAAAAGTTACGAGCCTGAGAAAATTTGCCTTATTTAGGAAAATAGGGGGAAACACCCCCTAAAAGTCGTAGGATCTTAAAGAAAATGACACCATCAGATTGAGCGTATCAGAGAACCATACTGTAGAAGTTTCAAACTCCTATCTACAAAAATGTGGAATTTTGTATTTTTTTGCCAGAAGACAAATCACGGGTGCGTGTTTATTTGTTTGTTTGTTTGTTTTTTTTTTCTTTTCCCCAGGGGTCATCGTATCGACCAAGTTGTCCTATAATGTCGCAAGAGGACTCATTCTAACGGAAATGAAAAGTTCTAGTGCCCTTTTTAAGTGACCAAAGAAATTGGAGGGCATCTAAGCCCCCTCCCACGCTCATTTTTTCCCAAAGTCAATGGATCAAAATTTTGAGGTAGCCATTTTGTTCAGCATAGTCGAAAACCATAATAACTATGTCTTTGGGGATGACTTACTCCCCCACAATCCCTGGGGGAGGGGCTGCAAGTTAAAAACTTTGACCATTGTTTACATATAGTAATGGTTATTGGGAAGTGTACAGACGTTTTCAGGGGGATTTTATTTTGTTTGGGGGTGGGGCTGAGGAGAGGGGGCTATGTTGGAGGATCTTTCCTTGGGGGAATCTGCCAAACCAAAGCCAAACATGCATTAATTCAAAAACGTTCAGAAATTAAATAAAAAAAAACTAATTCTTTTAGCTGAAAGTAAGGAGCGACATTAAAACTTAAAACGAACAGAAATTACTCCGTATATGAAATGAGTTGTCCCCTCCGCAATCCCTCGCTCTTTACGCTAAAGTTTGACTCTGCCACAATTCTACTTTTTAAAACAATTCAAAGCTTTAGCGTAAAGAGCGAGGGATTGCGGAGGGGACAACTCATTTCATATACGGAGTAATTTCTGTTTGTTTTAAGTTTTAATGTCGCTCCTTACTTTCAGCTAAAAAAAATTAGTTTTTTTTATATTTAATCCCAGAATAAAGATCACGGATGCGTGTTTATTTGTTGCTGTTTTTTGTATTTTCCCCTAAGTGTGATCGTATTGAGCCGTTGGTCCTGGAGTGTCGTGAAATTAAAAGTTCTAGCGCCCTTTTTATGTGACAAAAAAATAATCAGAGAGCACTTAGGTCTGCTCCCACGCTTATTTTTTCCCAAAGTCACCGGATCCAAATTTTGAGATAACCATTTGGTTCGATATAGTCAAAGAGCCTAATAACTATGTCTTTGGGGATGACTGATCCCCCACAGTGCCCAGGAAAGGGGCTGCATGTTAAAAATTTTGACCATTGTTTACATATAGTAATGCTTATTGGGAGGTGTACAGACGTTTTCGGGGGGACTTTTTCACTTTGGGATTTGGGTTGGGGGAGGGGGTTACGTAGAAGGATCTTTCCATGGAGGAATTTATCACAACGAAAGACGATCTACATGAAAGAAGCGCAGCATTTTCTAGCATTATTTAAAAAAAAACAATGAAAAAATAAATAAAAAAAAGTTTTTTCAATTGGAAGCAAGGAGTATCAAAACTTAAAACGAACAGGAATTATTATGTACTAGCTGTTGGGGTGGCGCTTCGCGCCACCCCAACACCTAGTTGGTGGGGGCGCTTCGCCCCCACCAAATGACGACCGGGACACAGGGAATATAAATGACGACCGGGAACCTCAAAGAGAAATTACAAACTGGGACACCCGGACACAAATCACGACCGGGACACAGGGGATATAAATGACGACCGGGACATAGGGACACAACTACAACGGGGACACAAAGGCGGGATATATAAATGACGACCGGGACACAGGGATTGTTCGAATAGAAATTACAGACCGGGACACAAATGACGACCGGGACACAGGGACACAGGGAATATAAATGACGACCGGGACACTCAAAGAGAAATTACAAACTGGGATACCGGGACAGAAATGATGACCGGGACACAGGGACACATCATTAGAATAATGAGGTATAGATCTGAATACGGATTGTTTTTCTCATGGACAATTATATGTTGTATGTTCAAGAGTCAGTAAACCTGACAATCTATTTATATGCACAGACAATGGGATAGCGAAGAATGTTGTATATCTCATGTTTTACGTAGTTAAAAACATATATACATATATATATATATCTATCTCTATTCACAGGTGGGACAGAGGGACACAACTACAATGGCGCGTAACTAATATGGCGCGTAACGACTTACACGCGCTGGGGGGGGGGGGGGGGGGGGTGGCGCGAAGCGCCCCACCAACAGCTAGTATATATATATATATATATATATATATATATATATATATATATATATATATATATATATATATATATATATATATATATATATATATATATATATATATATATATATATATATATATATATATATATATATATATATATATATATATATATATATATATATATATATATATATATATATATAAATAAGTTGTCTGTCTGTCTGTTTGTCTGTCGAGTGACGTCGTGTTTGTCCGCATATGACGTCTGAATTATTTCATCATGTACCAATTCAAAAACGAATGTATTCAAGCCGATGTAGCTGAGTTGGTAAGGCGTTATGTTCCAGGTTGGTAAGGCGTTATGTTCTAGGTTCAAGAGGTTCCAGGTTCGAACCTTAGCTTAAAAAAAGGTAAAAACAACAAAAAAAACTAAAAACTAATAAAAAAAAAACGAAAAAAAGCTGAAAAACTAAAAAACTAAAAAAAAACTAAATAAAAGGTAAAAAACTAAAAAGAAAAAAAATAAAAAAAGGAAAATAACTGAAAAATAAAGGAGAAAAACAAACTAAAAAAAATAAAAAAAAATAAAAAAAATAATAAAAGGGAAAAACTACAAAAAAAAAACTAAAAAGAAAAAAGAAAAAAAACTAAAAAAGCTAAAAAAAGGTAAAAACAAAAAGAAAACAATTCAAAAACGAATGTATATACAGACCGGGACACGGGGACACAAATGACGACCGGGACACCGGGACAAAGGGAAAAAAATTGACGACCAGGACACTCAAAGAGAAATTACAGACTGGGACACAGGGACACAAATGACGACCGGGACACAGGGAATATAAATGACGACTGGGACACAGGGACACAACTACAACAGGGACGCCGGGGGGCACAGGGGGATATATAAATGACGACAGGGACACAGGGAATGTTCGATGCATGTTCAAGAGTCGGTAACCCTGACAATCTATTTATATGCACAGACAATGAGACAGCGAAGAATGTTGTATATTCGCAAGTTTTACGTAGTTAAAAACATATATATATATATATATATATATATATATATATATATATATATATATATATATATATATATATATATATATATATATATATATATATATATATATATTTAGTTTTTTTGTGGTTTTTACCTCTTTTTAGATTTTTTAGTTTTTTTTCTTGTTTTAGTTTTTTAGTTTTTTACCTTCTTTTAATTTTTTTTTTAGTTTTTTAGCTTTTTAGTTTTTTTTAGTAGTTTCTTTTTAGTTTTTTGTAGTTTTTATGATTTTTTAGTTTTTTTTTCTTCTTTTTTATTCAAGGTTCGAACCTGGAACCTCTCGGACCTAAAACCTGAAACATAACGCTCTACCAACTCAGCTACTTCGGCTTGTATACTTTCGTTTTTGAATTGGTATATGATGAAATAAATCAGACGTCATATGCGGACATACAGACAAACAACTTATTTTTATATATATAGACTAGCTGTTGGGGTGGCGCTTCGCGCCACCCCAACAGCCCCCCGCGCGCGTAAGTCGTTACGCGCCATATTAGTTACGCGTCATTGTAGTTGTGTCCCTGTGTCCCACCTGTGAATATAGATAGACGTGTCCCCGTCGTCACTTATATATCTCCTTGTGCCCCCCGGCGTCCCCGTTGTAGTTGTATATTCCCTGTGTCCCGGTCGTCATTTGTGTCCCGGTGTTCCGGTCTGTAGTGTCATCTTATGATGAAGTCATGTACAAAGCCTTATATACTTATAATGACGTCATATGCAAACCCACAAACAAACAAACATGCCTACAAACAACTGTGCCCCCCGGCGTCCCCGTTGTAGTTGTATATTCCCTGTGTCCCGGTCGTCATTTGTGTCCCGGTGTTCCGGTATGTAGTGTCATCTTATAATAAAGTCATGTACAAAACCTTATATACTTATAATGACGTCATATGCAAACCCACAAACAAACAAACATGCCTACAAACAACTTATATATATATATATATATATATATATATATATATATATATATATATATATATATATATATATATATATATATATATATATATATATATATATATATATATATATATATATATATATATATATATATATATATATGTAGATATAGTTTCTTTTTTAGTTTTTCTTTTTTTTAGTTTTGCAGTTTTTTCTATTTTTTTTAGCTTTTTTTCTTTTTAGTTTTTTACTTTTTTTATTTTTTAGCTTTTTTTAATATTTTTTTATATATGTAGATATAGTTTCTTTTTTAGTTTTTCTTTTTTTTAGTTTTGCAGTTTTTTCTATTTTTTTAGCTTTTTTTCTTTTTAGTTTTTTACCTTTTTTATTTTTTTTGCTTTTTTTAAAGTTTTTTCTTTTTAGGTTCTTTCTTTTTTAGTTTTTTTCGCGCCATATTAGTTAAGCGCCATTGTAGTTGTGTCCCTGTGTATCACCTGTGAATATAGTTAGATATATATATGTTTTTGACTACGTAAAACTTGCGAATATACAACATTCTTCGCTGTCCCATTGTCTGTGCATATAGATAGATTGTCAGGTTTACCGACTCTTGAACATGCAACATATAATTGTCCATGGGGAAAACAATCCGTATTCAGATATATACCTCATTATTCTAATGATTGTCCTTGAGCTTTGTTGATGGTGATTGCTAATCGAACATTCCCTGTTTCCCGGTCGTCATTTATATACCCCCCCTGTGCCCCCCGGCGTCCCCGTTGTAGTTGTGTCCCTGTGTCCCGGTCGTCATTTATATTCCCTGTGTCCCGGTCGTTATTTGTGTCCCGTTGTCCCAGTCTGTAATTTCTCTTTGAGTGTCCCGTTCGTCATTTATATTCCCTGTTTCCCGGTCGTTATTTCTGTCCCGGTGTCCCGGTCTGTAATTTCGTCAGTCGACAAACATGACGTCAGTCGACAAACAACTTCATGATGGAATAATGCTCAATCCTCATAATGACGTCAGTCGACAAACATGACATCAGTCGACACACAAACATGACGTCAATCTACAGACATACAAACTTATTTTTATATATAAAAATATAGATATAGTTTCTTTTTTAATTTTTTTAGTTTTGCAGCTTTTTTAGTTTTTTTAGCTTTTTTTTTAGTTTATTACCTTTTTATGGCACTTGGTATTAACCAAGTGACACATAGCAATCGCAAATTCTGTCCGTCAATGTTCATTCTAACATTGATAGTTGGAAAAATCTTTACGTGCCAAGCATGCTAAAGCTCAACAATTTATAATAAATCTCAATATTTTAAGTATCTGTTTTAAGGTTTTCGAATTACTTTAATCTATAGTCAAAATATTTTGAAATATTTATGCAATTCCCAGTTTTTATATTTTTAGTTTTAGTTTTCTTTTTCTTCTTTATTTTTCGGACGTAAATACATATCGCCGAACCTTTGTTTTTTTATTACTAAAATCTGGTAGGCATTGATGACCTTATCCAAGTCAAAATCCCAAACCCAATCATCATCGCTATCATTTTCAGTTTTGATACGTTTTGACTCTCTTTGTCAAGGTTGATCTTCATCTAATTGCGCGGTTTTGCGTTCTTTAGCCGCAAGCCTTTTGGCATTAACTCTTTGAGCAGCTTCCTCGGCTGTTTCTTCTGTTGTAGGATTTAGTAATATTCTATCTTTTTCAATGTTTTTCAATTTGTTAATGTTCATTCTAACATTGACAGTTAGAAAAATCTCCACGTGCCAAGCTTGATAAAGCTCAACAATTTATAATAAGCCTCAAATTTTAAGTATCTTTTTTAAGGCTTTTAAATTAAATTAATCTATTGTCAAAATATTTCGAAATATTTATGCAATTCCCAGTTTTTACATTTAAACCCTCAACACAAAAATACATACAACTTATTTTTATATAGATAGAAGATATAATCTGGCGTAACAGACAAAGTGTAACATAACACACAGACAACTTATTTATATATATATATATATATATATATATATACTAGCTGTTGGGGTGGCACTTCGCGCCACCCCAACACCTAGTTGGTGGGGCGCTTCGCGCCCCCCCAAGCCCCCCCGCGCGCGTAAGTCGTTACGCGCCATATTAGTTACGCGCCATTGTAGATGTGTCCCTGTGTCCCACCTGTGAATAGAGATAGATATAAATATATGTTTTTAACTACGTAAAACATGCGAATATACAGCATTCTTCGCTGTCCCATTGTCTATGCATATAAATAGATAGTCAGGTTTACTGACTCTTGAACATGCAACAAATAATTGTCCATGGGAAAAACAATCCGTATTCAGATCTATACCTCATTATTCTAATGATGTGTCCCTGTGTCCCGGTCGTCATTTATATTCCCTGTGTCCCGGTCGTCATTTGTGTCCCGGTGTCCCAGTTTGTAATTTCTCTTTGAGTGTCCCGGTCGTCATTTATATTCCCTGTGTCCCGGTGTCCCGGTCGTCATTTGTGTCCCGGTGTCCCGGTCTGTAACTTCTATTCGAACAATCCCTGTGTCGCAGTCGTCATTTATATATCCCGCCTGCGCCCCCGGCGTCCCCGTTCTAGTTGTGTCCCTGTGTCCCGGTCGTCATTTATATTCCCTGTGTCCCGGTCGTGATTTGTGTCCTGGTGTCCCAGTCTGTAATTTCTCTTTCAGGTTCCCGGTCGTCACTTATATTCCCTCTGTCTCGGTCGTCATTTGTGTCGTAAACAAATGTCTTAAATACCGTTAATGACGTCACCGTCAAAGCAAAAATGACGACAACTAATTTCATGACGTCAGTCAACACAGAAACATGACGTCACCTGATCCACAGACAGACAGACAACTTATTTTTATATATATAGAAGATATATACTAGCTGTTGGGGTGGCGCTTCGCGCCATCCCAACACCTAGTTGGTGGGGCGCTTCGCGCCCCCCAAGCTCCCCCGCGTGCGTAAGTCGTTACGCACCATATTAGTTATGCGCCATTGTAGTTGTGTCCCTGTGTCCCACCTGTGAATATAGATAGATTTATATTTGTGTTTCAAACTACGTAAAAATTGCGAATAAACAACATTCTTGGCTTTCCCATTGTCTGTGCATATACAAAGCCGTATGTACTAATAATGACGTCATATGCAAACGCTCTTTTTACAAACAAACAAACATGCATACACACAACTCGTTTTTATATAGATAGATAGATAGATAGATACAATACAAATTAACTGCGTAAAACTTGCGAATATACAACATTCTTCGCTGTCCAATTGTCGCTGCATATAAATACATTGTCAGGTTTACCGACCCTCGAACATGCAACGTACAATTGTCCATGGGAAAAACAATCAGTATTAAGATCTATACCACATTTTTCTAATGATTGACCTTGAGCTTTGTTAATAGTGATTGCAAATACTAATCGAATTGGGAATTGCAATCTTTTAAATTGAAAAAGCAGATCCGTTGGAATCATGGGAATGCGAGGAATAAGAACAGCCTCACCCTCATAAGGCCCTGTCAAGATTGTGGCCTCTATTAGGTTTTCCATTGTTTTTTTTTACGGCAAGTCGCGTGCCATTGCAAAGCTTTGGTGGGTTGATATTTCTTAAAAGTATTATTGGTACGCCTATTTTTAGTTGTAGCACGTGTGGTGGAAACCCTGAAGGATCTATGGAATTTAAAAATTCAGATGGATAATTAACCGCTTCATTTGGTTCCAAAACTGTGTCGACTGACTTGTAAAGGACTGCCTGGTCTCGAATCTTGGTCAAAACAATATTGTTGATTTCGTGGACGTCTATATTTTTGGGTGCGAGAATCGCTCTTTCACTTAGCCATTCTATTTTTAGTTGTAGCACGTGTGGTAGAAACCCTGAAGGATCTATGGAATTCAAAAATTCAGATGGATAATTAACCGCTTCATTTGGTTCCAAAACTGTGTCGACTGACTTGTAAAGGACTGCCTGGTCTCGAATCTTGGTCAAGACAATATTGTTGATTTCGTGGACGTCTATATTTTTGGGTGCGATAATCGCTCTTTCACTTAGCCATTTATTATTTTTATAATTTTTTAGAATATTCGGAAATACTTTTTCAATCAATTCATTTTTGGACGTCACTAAATTACAGAAATCAGCAGGTAGTTGTATACGTCCTGAAATTGAGTCTACTGTTTGACCAGAGTCATCGTTTTGCAATCGGACACGCATATTTGTAGTTAATTTTAATATTTTTACGTGTGCCCATAAATTAGAATTTTTTAGGCAAGCATTCATTTCGTCTGCAGGAGTTAAACTACGTAAAAATTGCGAATATACAACATTCTTGGCTTTCCCATTGTCTCTGCATATACAAAGCCGTATGTACTAATAATGACATCATATGCAAACGCTCTTTTTACAAACAAACAAACATGCATACACACAACTCGTTTTTATATAGATAGATAGATAGATAGATACAATACAAATTAACTGCGTAAAACTTGCGAATATACAACATTTTTCGCTGTCCAATTGTCGCTGAATATAAATAGATTGTCAGGTTTACCGACCCTCGAACATGCAACGTACAATTGTCCATGGGAAAAACAATCTGTATTAAGATCTATACCACATTTTTCTAATGATTGACCTTGAGCTTTGTTAATGGTGATAGCAAATGCTAATCGAATTGGGAATTGCAATATTTTAAATTGAAAAGGCAGATCCGTCGGAATCATGGGAATGCGAGGAATAAGAACAGCCTCACCCTCAAAAGGCCCTGTAAAGATTGTGGCCTCTATTAGGTTTTCCATTGTTTTTTTATGGCAAGTCGAGTGCCATTGCAAAGCTTTGGTGGGTTTATATTTCTTAAAAGTATTATTGATACGCCTATTTTTAGTTGTAGCACGTGTGGTGGAAACCCTGAAAGATCTATGGAATTTAAAAATTCAGATGGATAATTAACCGCTTCATTTGGTTCCAAAACTGTGTCGACTGACTTGTAAAGGACTGCCTGGTCTCGAATCTTGGTCAAAACAATATTGTTGATTTCGTGGACGTCTATATTTTTGGGTGCGAGAATCGCTCTTTCACTTAGCCATTTATTATTTTTATAATTTTTTAGAATATTCGGAAATACTTTTTCAATCAATTAATTTTTGGACGTCACTAAATTACAGAAATCAGCAGGTAGTTGTATACGTCCTGAAATTGAGTCTATCGTATCATAAATGTCTTTTTGTTCCGACGTTAACTTGGAAATGTTATTTTGTACATACGACAATAGGTCATTCGTACTGTAACTTTTTTCACGATCCAATTCTACACATTTCGAAACAGCAGCGATACGGTTAGATGAAGGCATTCCCAAATCCTGAAGAGGTTTGTTTGCCATACGTACGCACAAATCTTCTATAATAACTAAAGTGTAGTTATAAATTTCTGATGTAAAATCAAAAGTCATATCTGACGTCTCTAACTGTTTTCGATGGAGTATATCTTCGGACATTTTTGACTTATATTTTTCCCATAACTCTGTAGGAGCTGATGGAGAGCAAGTTGTTAAAATGATGCCAAACAATGCGCGAATTTGACTTGGGGTTGACGTTTCGTACTAATGGAGAATATGGAACAACCCACTGGTTATCTACTTTGATGGTGGTACCGTTGCCATTGTAGGTTCTTCAGTCATTTTACAATTAGAAATTTCTCTTTCAACGGTCTTCTTACAATTAAAAATTTGTCTTTGAACGATATTCTTAAATACCTGTGTCCTGGTCGTCATTTATATTCCCTGTGTCCCGGCCGTCATTTTTGTCCCGGTATCCCAGTCTGTAATTTCTCTTTGAGTGTCCCGGTCGTTATTTATATTCCCTCTGTCCCGGTCGTCATTTGTGTCCCGGTCTGTAATTTCTCTTTGAGTGTTTTTTCTTTTTAGTATTTTTTAGTTTTTTACATTTTTATCTTTTTTCAGTTTTCTTTTTCTTCTTTATTTTTCAGCTTCACTATGAAATACATATCGCCGAACCTTTGTTTTTTTAACTAAAATCTGGTAGGCATTGATGACCTTATCCGAGTCAAAATCCCAAACCCAATCATCATCGCTATCATTTTCAGTTTTGATATGTTTTGACTCTCGCTGTCCAGGTGGATCTTCATCTAACTGCGCAGTTTTGCGTTCTTTAGCCTCAAGCCTGTTTCCTTGCTGTTCTTTTGATTCCTCGGCACGCTTTCTTTTCTGACTTTCTCTATCAGCAGCAAAGTTTTTGGCATAGACTCTTTGAGCATCTTCATCGGCTTTTGCCATTGTAAGTTCATCAGTCATTTTAAACTTAAACATTAATAGATTTCCACGTGAACATATATGTCTTAAATATCTTTAATGACGTCACCGTCATAGCAAAAATGACGACAACTAACTTCATGACGTCAGCTGACACAGAAACATGACGTCACCTGATCCACAGACAGACACACAGACAGACAACTTATTTTTATATATATAGATAGATATATTAATAGAACGATTGTCTTAAATACTTTTAATGACGTCATCGTCATAACTAACATGACGACAACTAACTTCATGACGACATGACGACATGATGACATGACGTCACTCGACAGATTGAGAGACAGACAGACAGACAGACAACTTATTTTTATATATATACTAGCTGTTGGGGTGGCGCTTCGCGCCACCCCAACACCTAGTTGGTTGGGCGCTTCCTGCCCCCCCAAGCCCCCCCCCGCGCGTAAGTCATTACGCGCCATATTAGTTACGCGCCATTGTAGCTGTGTCCCTCTGTCCCACCTGTGAATAGAGATAGATATAAATATATATTTTTAACTACGTAAAACATGCGAATATACAACATTCTTCGCTGTCCCATTGTCTGTGCATATAAATAGCATTTATATTCCCTGTGTTCTGGTCGTCATTTGTGTCCTGATGTCCAAGTTTGTAATTTCTCTTTGAGTGTCCCGGTCGTCATTTATATTCCCTGTGTCCCAGTGTCCCGGTCGTCATTTGTGTCCCGGTGTCCCGGTCTCTAATTTCTATTCAAACAATCCCTGTGTCTCAGTCGTCAATTATATATCCCGCCTGTGCCCCCGGCGTCCCCGTTGTAGCTGTGTCCCTGCGTCCCGGTTGTCATTTATATTCCCGGTCGTGATTTGTGTCCGGGTGTCCCAGTCTGTAATTTTTCTTTGAGGTTCCCGGTCGTCATTTATATTCCCTCTGTTTCGGTCGTCATTTGTGTCCCGGTCTGTAATTTATCTTTGAGTGTTTTTTCTTTTTAGTTTTTTTTTAGTTTTTTACATTTTCTCAGTTTTTTCTTCTTCTTTATTTTTCAGCGTCACTATGAAGCACATATCGCCGAACCTTTGTTTTTTAACTTAAATCTGGTAGGCATTGATGACCTTATCCAAGTCAAAATCTCAAACCCAACCACCCCAACACCTAGTTGGTGGGGGCGATTCGCGCCCCCCCAAGCCCCCGCCGCGCGCGTAAGTCGTTACGCGCCATATTAGTTACGCGCCATTGTAGTTGTGTCCCTATGTCCCACCTGTGAATATAGATATATATATATATATACTAGCTGTTGGGGTGGCGCTTCGCGCCACCCCAACACCTAGTTGGTGGGCCGCTTCGCGCCCCCCCAAGCCCCCCTGCGCGCGTAAGTCGTTACGCGCCATATTAGTTACGCGCCATTGTAGTTGTGTCCCTGTGTCCCACCTGTGAATATAGATAGATTTATATATGTGTTTCAAACTACGTAAAAATTGCGAATATACAACATTCTTGGCTTACCCATTGTCTGTGCATATACAAAGCCGTATGTACTAATAATGACGTCATATGCAAACGCTCTTTTTACAAACAAACAAACATGCATACACACAACTCGTTTTTATATAGATAGATAGATAGATAGATACAATACAAATTAACTACGTAAAACTTGCGAATATACAACATTCTTCGCTGTCCAATTGTCGCTGCATATGGATAGATTGTCAGGTTTACCGACCCTCGAACATGCAACGTACAATTGTCCATGGGAAAAACAATCAGTATGAAGATCTATACAACATTTTTCTAATGATTGACCTTGACCTTTGTTAATGGTGATTGCAAATGCTAATCGAATTGGGAATTGCAATCTTTTAAATTGAAAAGGCAGATCCGTTGGAATCATGGGAATGCGAGGAATAAGAACAGCCTCAGCCTCAAAAGGCCCTGTCAAGATTGTGGCCTCTATTAGGTTTTCCATTGTTTTTTTTACAGCAAGTCGCAAGCCATTGCAAAGCTTTGGTGGGTTGATATTTCTTAAAAGTATTATTGGTACGCCTATTTTTAGTTGTAGCACGTGTGGTGGAAACCCTGAAGGATCTATGGAATTTAAAAATTCAGATGGATAATTAACCGCTTCATTTGGTTCCAAAACTGTGTCGACTGACTTGTAAAGGACTGCCTGGTCTCGAATCTTGGTCAAAACAATATTGTTGATTTCGTGGACGTCTATATTTTTGAGTGCGAGAATCGCTCTTTCACTTAGCCATTTATTATTTTTATAATTTTTTAGAATATTCGGAAATACTTTTTCAATCAATTCATTTTTGGACGTCACTAAATTACAGAAATCAGCAGGTAGTTGTATACGTCCTGAAATTGAGTCTACTGGGAGCTTTCCGTTTCCAATTGCCAGCAATTGATCTGATAATGTTTGACCAGAATCATCGTTTTGCAATCGGACACACATATTTGTAGTTAATTTTAATATTTTTACGTGTGCCCATAAATTAGAATTTTTCAGGCAAGCATTCATTTCGTCTGCAGGAGTTGATCTAGGTATTATAGGTAAAGTTTGCCTGAAATCTCCCGCAAGCCATATTAATGTGCTGCCAAAGGGTTTCGACTTCCCTCTCAAATCTTTCAAGCATTGATCCAGAGCCTCGAGCGATTTTTTGTGTGCCATTGTGCACTCATCCCAAATAATAAGTTTGCATTGCTGCAATACTTTACCCACCCCAGATGATTTGGAAATATTGCACGTGGGAGTTTCTGTAGAATGCAAATCCGCTATATCATTTTTTGATCTAATTGATGTCTATGAACCGCCGATTGTCCTTGAAGTAAAAGCTGCTGTATCTCGTCCGAAGATTGATTACGTGTAAATGTAATAAATAAATCTGGACGACCATAGAGACGAACCTACGCAAAAGCATCTTGAGCATATTCATGAATATGACGGGGACTGCCAGGATATGACGAAGGTAAAATCGTTAATCTTCCAATGTTTGTGGTATTACCGTCATTTACAACTGCATCTCGCAAATGAATGTATTGTTCAGAGCGGAGCTTGGTCTGATTCAGGCGGACATATAGCAAACGTTCTGATTCAATTTTTGCATACATATCAACGACATATTAGTGAAACAATTGACGGCATTTTAAAATATAATTCTCTTCATCCTGCCGAATCATTAGTCCATAGGAATAATAATGTATTGCACTGCATTTCTTATTCATTTCTTTGTTAGTGGCTGGATTCATCAATTTAATATTAAAGTAATAGCTGTCGGTTCCATCCCAAAAACTGATAGGATATTGTAGGGCATCGTAGCATCGATGAGTTTCAGCAATTCTTACCAACTGAGCGTTTCGCTTATGAAGAATAATATCTCGAGGTAAAAACTGATCACCGACCATAACGATTGCCACTTCGTCAATAGTTGGAGCATTGTATCTACGTACATGTTGGCCAGGATGCGTTTTGTCAGCGGAAATAACAATTTTATGCGTGTCAGTAGGCATCAAATCTATGGATGTTTTGAACAGACGCACTAAAATACTATTTTCGTGGAAACGATGTTGCAATTGGGAAACGATTGTCCTTTCAACGTTGGGAGAAATTTCGCAACGTGCATTCAATTCAGAATTTCTATCACTGACGAAGTACAATTGTAAAAATTTATGATTCTCGCCGTAGAATGGTAGAACGGACCCTGCTTTATGATAAATTTGCCCTTTTACTTTGAAAGTAGGCATAAATTGATCTGGATTTTCGATTTGGGCACCAAACGACGTCATTTGGAATCATGAGTTATATTTTCTGATCTGTGATTAAAAAAACGCTTAGATTCTGACGTAGTTCCAGTAAGCAAAGTTTTCAATGGCTCTGGTGGTGCAGCCAATAGAGGAAGTTTAACTTTTCCTGAGGCGCAACACATTCCCATTGTTTCACCATTGAATTTCAAGGCCTTGCAATAGGGACACATTTTAGACATAGTCCCGATTTGCTACTATAATCATCGACTGGGCTGTACCTGAATGCCAGGCGATAATTTCAGGTTGCTCTTGTGATTCCTCGGCACGCTTTCTTTTCTTATTTTCTCTATCAGCCGCAAGCCTGTTTTTTTGCTGTTCTTGTGATTCCTCGGCACTATTCTATTGTTTTTAATGTTTTTCAATTTGTCAGTGTTCATTCTAACATTGACTGTTAGAAAACATTTTACGTGCCAAGCATGCAAACACTCAACAATTTATAATAAACCTCAAATTATAAATATCTGTTATAAGGTTTTCGAACTACTTTAATCTATTGTCAAAATATATAGAAATATTTATGCAATTTCCAGTTTCTACATATTTAGTTTCAGTTTGCTTTTCAGTTTAGTCTCATTTTTATACATAGATAAAATATAATCTGGCGTAACGGACAGACAACTTATTTTTATATATATATATATATATATATATATATATATATATATATATATATATATATATATATATATATATATATTTTTAACTACGTAAAACTTGCGAATATACAACATTCTTTGCTGTCCCATTGTCTGTGCATATAAATAGATTGTCAGGTTTACCGACTCTTGAACATGCAACATATAATGGTCCATGGGAAAACAATCCGTATTCAGATCTATACCTCATGATTCTAATGATTGCCCTTGAGCTTTGTTGATGGTGATTGCTAATCGACCATTCCCTGAGTCGCCATCGTCATTTATATATCCCCCTGTGCACCCCGGCGTCCCCTTTGTAGTTATGTCCCTGTGTCCCGGTCGTCGTCATTTATACTCCCTGTGCCCCGGTGCTTTGTTGATTGCTAATCGAACATTCCTTTTGTCCCGGTCGCTTTCTCTTTGAGTGTCGTCATTTATTTAGATTGTCAGGTTTACCGACTCTTGAACATGCAACATATAATTGTCCATGGGAAAAACAATCCATATTCAGATTTATACCTCATGATTCTATTGCCCTTGAGCTTTGTTGATGGTGATTGCTAATTGAACATTCCCTGTGTCCCGGTCTTCATTTATATTCCCAGTATCCCGGTCGTCATTTGTGTCCCAGTGTTCCCCTTTTAGTTTTTTTTATTGGTTTTGACCTTTTTTTACGTTTTGTAGTTTTTTTCTTTTTTCTTTTTAGTTTTTTTGAAGTTTATATCTTTTTAGTTTTTTTTATTTTTATTTATATTTTTTTAGTTTTCTTTTTCTCCTTTATTTTTCAGTTTTCTTCCTTTTTTTAGTTTTTTTTTTCTTTTTTAGTTCTTTTATTCAGTTTTCTTCCTTTTTTTAGTTTTTTTTTCTTTTTTAGTTCTTTTAGTTTTTACCTTTTTTAGTTTTATTTAGTTTTTTAGATGAAAATTTTTTTTAGTTTTTTTCTTTTTAGTTTTTTATTGGTTTTTACCTTTTTTTTTTTAGCTTTTTTAGTTTTTTTTCGTTTTTTCTTTTTACTTTTTTTTTTAGTTTTTATCTTTTTTATTTTTTTTTATTTTTATTCTTAATTTTATTAGTTTTCTTTTTCTCTTCTATTTTCCAGTTTTTCCCTTTTTTTTAAGTTTTTTTTTAGTTTTAAGTTTTTTTAGTTTTTTAGTTTTTTCAGTTTATTTTTTAGTTTTTAGTTTTTTACCTTTTTTAGCCTAACCAGGATTTGAACCTGGGACCTTCATTCTCCGTTCTGACACCCTCTCTCACCGAGCGACTACTCCGGCATGTTCATTTTGGTGTTTTAATGGTATATTATTAACCAAATTAATGTGTTTTACAATATACTAAGCATCGTCAAAGCAAAAATGACGACAACTAATTTCATGACGTCAGCCAACACAGAAACATGACGTCACCTGATCCACAGATCCACAGACAGACAACTTATTTTTATATATATAGATAGATATCTATCTATATTCACAGGTGGGACACAGGGGCACAACTACAATGGCGCGTAACTAATATGGCGCGTAACGACTTACGCGCGCGGGGGGGGGGCTTGGGGGGCGCGAAGCGCCCCCACCAACTAGGTATTGGGATGGCGCTTTGCGCCACCCCAACAGCTAGTGATGAAATAATTTAGACGTCATATGCGGACAGACAGACAATCAACTTATTTATATATATATAGATTTATATTTTTTTGTTTTCTTTTTCTCCTTTATTTTTCAGTTTTTTTCCTTCTTTTAGTTATTTTTCTTTTTCAGTTTACAAACAGCTCAATCCTTATAATGACGTCACTCGACTGACAGACAGACAGACAGACAGACAACTTATTTTTATATATATAGATGTAAGAGGTTTTGTCTCCTCCTCAATACCTCACTCTTTACGCTAAAGTATTGTATGGTAATTTTAACTGTTTATTTCACGGTCTTTGTAGGCGTCATTCTTAGAGAATCGGGACAAAGTTTAAGCTTTAGCGTAAACAGTGACGTGTTGAAGAAGGATGAACCCCCACATATACATAATCTATATATATAAAAATAAGTTGTTTGTCTGTGAGTCTGTCGAGTGACGTCATGTCATCATGTCGTCATGAAGTTAGTTGTCGTCATGTTTGTTATGACGATGACGTCATTAAAAGTATTTAAGAAAATCGTTCAAAGACAAATTTTTAATTGTAAGAAGATCGTGGACGGAACAATGTTTAATTGTAAAATGACTGAAGTACCTACAATGGCAACAGCCGAGGAAGCTGCTCCAAAGACAAATTTTTAATTGTAAGAAGATCGTGGACAGAAAAATGTTTAATTGTAAAAGGACTGAAGAACCTACAATGGCAACAGCCGAGGAAGCTGCTCAAAGAGTCTATGCCAAAAAACTTGCGGCTGATAGAGAAAATAAGAAAAGAAAGCGTGCCGAGGAATCACAAGAACAGCAAGAAAACAGGCTTGCGGCTGATAGAGAAAGTAAGAACAGAAAGCGTGCCGAGGAATCACAATATATATATATATATATATATATATATATATATATATATATATATATATATATATATATATATATATATATATATATATATATATATATATATATATATATATATATATATATATTGTGATACCTGACGCGGGGATGCCATGGAAATTCTGTGGTAGCCACAACACTGTGCTGGGTAGAGAATTTAGAGTGGCGAAACCCTATATAAGCCAGTGTATTCTCCTGATGAGACCTTATGTTGGGTGTTGCCTCTGAATTATTTGTCTATATTATTTTTTCTATTGTTTGGTAAATGACGACTTATACTTATTGACGACATGACTGCCTGTCCATGGATTATTCTTTATGGTTGATTGTGTATGGCTATGCTGTTTGACCTATGTGATTGTATGGATGAGTAGGGTTGAGGCCTCATTCAAGTGCTGGTCTATATTAATCACTAATGTAGGAAAACAGTCTTCCTTTTCTCCTTCTGTCTCTTTTTTTCTTTTTTTTTGTGTTTGTGCTGTTGCATTGGTGATTTCTCTTTTCATGATATATATATATATATATATATATATATAAATATATATATATATATATATATATATATATATATATATATATATATATATATATATATATATATATATATATATATATATATATATATATATATATATATATATATATATATATATATATATATCGCCAGAGGGCACAGGGGGATATATAAATGACGACGGCGACACTTGGAATGTTCGATTAGCAATCACCATTAACAAAGCTCAAGGGCAATCATTAGAATCATGAGATCTGAATACGGATTGTTTTTCCCATGGACAATTATGTGTTACATGTTCAAGAGTCGGTAAACCTGACAATCTATTTATATGCACAGACAATGGGACAGCGAAGAATGTTGTATATTAGCAAGTTTTACGTAGTTAAAAACATATATCTATATATATAAAATAAGTTGTCTGTCTGTGTGTCTGTCTGTCTGTCAGGTGACGTCATGTTTCTGTTTTGACTGACGTCATCAAGTTAGTTGTCGTCATTTTTCCTACGACGGTGACCACAAACGTTGGAAGATTAACAATTTTACCTTCGTCACATGCTGGCAGTCCCCGTCATATGCATGAATATGCTCAAGATACTATTGCGTATGTTCGTCTCTATGGTCGTCCAGATTTATTTATTACATTTACATGTAATCAATCTTGGGACGAGATACTGCAGCTTTTACTTCAAGGACAATCGGCGGTTCATAGGCATGACATTACGGCCCGTGTCTTCCGGCAAAAGTTGAAATCACTGATAAACTACATAGTAAAACTTGAAGTGTTTGGGTCAGTGCGAGGCTTGATGTACTCAGTGGAATGGCAAAAACGAGGTTTGCCACACGCACATATACTAATCTGGCTACATAAAAAAAAAATTTCAAACGAAATTGATGATGTGATTTCTGCTGAAATACCTGATAAAAATGTCGATAAGGGGTTACATGATATTATTGTAAAAAATATGATACATGGACCTTGCGGTGCACTGAACGAAAATTCACCATGCATGGCCAAAGGAAGGTGCACAAAGCAATATCCTCGACTTTTAGTATCAAACACAATTAATTGCAATGACGGTTACCCACAATATAGAAGAAGTTCTACTGAAGATGGCGGCAAAACAGCAATAATAAAGAAGCGTAACGGTACCACCATCGAAGTAAATAACCAGTGGGTTGTTCCATATTCCCCATTATTATCAAAAACATTTAATGCACACATAAACGTTGAATACTGTAACTCCGTAAAGGCAATCAAATACATATGTAAATACGTCAACAAAGGCAGTGACATGGCAGTTTTTAGCTTGTAGCCCGAAATCAAAGATTTCGACGAAATCGAACAATATCAGGCTGGAAGATACATAAGCAGTAATGAAGCTGTTTGGCGAATTCTTTCATTTCCGATACATGAACGTAGTCCAGCTGTTGTTCACTTAGCGGTACATTTACAGAATGGTCAACGTGTTTATTTCACGGAAACCAACGTGCAACAAAGAGTCCTGAATCCACCGGATACAACATTAACAGCTTTTTTTTCGCTTTGCTAAAATTATTCTTTTGCAAAAAAACTGCTGTATACTGAAGTGCCTTCGTATTACACGTGGAATACTAAAAATAAAGTATTTGAACGTCGAAAACAGGGTAAGTCAGTCGACGGCCAACCTACCATCTTCAAAGATACCACGATAGGAAGACTCTACACCGTTCACCCCAATCAACATGAATGCTTCTTTCTACGCCTGCTTTTGGTGAATGTACCCGGTCCGACATCCTTTGAGTATTTGAGAACTGTAAACGGTACTATACATGACACTTACCGTAGTGCATGCCAAGCTCTGAATTTATTGGAGAATGACCAACACTGGGATAACTGCATCAATGACGCGTGCGAAACGTCAACCCCAAGTTAAATTCATGCATTGTTTGGCATCATTTTAACAACTTGCTCTCCATCAGCTCTTACAGAGCTATGGGAAAAATATAAGTCAAAAATGTCCGAAGATATACTCCATCGAAAAAAATTAGAGACGTCAGATATGACTTTTGATTTTACATCAGAAATTTATAACTACACTTTAGTTATTATAGAAGATTTGTGCATACGTATGGCAAACAAACCTCTTCAGGATTTGGGAATGCTTTCACCTAACCGTATCGCTGCTGTTTTGACATGTGTAGAATTGGATCGTGAAAAAAGTTACAGTACGAGTGATCTATTGTCGTATGTACAAAATAACATTTCCAAGTTGACGTCGGAACAAAAAGACATTTATGATACGATAATGCATTGTGTCGATAACAACGTTCGAGAAATTTTCTTTTTGGATGCGCCAGGAGGTACTGGTAAAACATTTGTGATAAAACTGATTCTGGCATCAATTTGATCAAAAAATGATATAGCGTTGGCAATTGCGTCGTCCGGAATAGCCGCAACATTGCTGCCTGGTGGGAGAACTGCTAATTCCGCTTTGAAATTGCCTCTGAATTTGCATTCTACAGAAACTCCCACGTGCAATATTTCCAAATCATCTGGAATGGGTAAAGTATTGCAGCAATGCAAACTTATTATTTGGGATGAGTGCACAATGGCACACAAAAAATCTCGAGGCTCTGGATCAATGCTTGAAAGATTTGAGAGGGAAGTCGAAACCCTTTGGCAGCACATTAATATTGCTTGCGGGAGATTTCAGGCAAACATTACCTATAATACCTAGATCAACTCCTGCAGACGAAATGAATGCTTGCCTGAAAAATTCTAATTTATGGGCACACGTAAAAATATTAAAATTAACTACAAATATGCGTGTCCGATTGCAAAACGATGACTCTGGTCAAACATTTTCAGATCAATTGCTGGCAATTGGAAACGGAAAGCTCCCAGTAGACTCAATTTCAGGACGTGTAATTTAGTGACGTCCAAAAATGAATTGATTGAAAAAGTATTTCCGAATATTCTAACAAATTATAAAAATAATAAATGGCTAAGTGAAAGAGCGATTCTCGCACCCAAAAATATAGACGTCCACGAAATCAACAATATTGTTTTGACCAAGATTCGAGACCAGGCAGTCCTTTACAAGTCAGTCGACACAGTTTTGGAACCAAATGAAGCGGTTAATTATCCATCTGAATTTTTAAATTCCATAGATCTTTCAGGGTTTCCACCACACGTGCTACAACTAAAAATATGCGTACCAATAATACTTTTAAGAAATATAAACCCACCAAAGCTTTGCAATGGCACTCGACTTGCCGTAAAAAAACAATGGAAAACCTAATAGAGGCCACAATCTTGACAGGGCCTTTTGAGGGTGAGGGAAAAATGTGGTATAGATCTTAATACTGATTGTTTTTCCCATAGACAATTGTACGTTGCATGTTCGAGGGTCGGTAAACCTGACAATCTATTTATATACAGCGACAATTGGACAGCGAAGAATGTTGTATATTCGCAAGTTTTAAGCAGTTAATTTGTATTGCATCTATCTATCTATCTATCTATATAAAAATGAGTTGTGTGTATGCATGTTTGTTTGTTTGTAAAAAGAGCGTTTGCATATGACGTCATTATTAGTACATACGGCTTTGTATATGCACAGACAATGGGAAAGCCAAGAATGTTGTATATTCGCAATTTTTACGTAGTTTGAAACACATATATAAATCTATCTATATTCACAGGTGGGACACAGGGACACAACTACAATGGCGCGTAACTAATATGACGCGTAACGACTTACGCGCGCGGGGGGGCTTGGGGGGGCGCGAAGCGCCCCACCAACTAAGTGGGGTGGCGCGAAGCACCACCCCAACAGCTAGTATATATATATATATATATATATATATATATATATATATATATATATATATATATTTATCTATATTCACAGGTGGGACAGAGGGACACAACTACAATGGCGCGTAACTAATATGGCGCGTAACGACTTACACGCGCGGGGGGGCTTGGGGGGTGCGAAGCGCCCCACCGACTAGGTGTTGGGGTGGCGAAGCGCCACCCCAACAGCTAGTAAAAATATACAAATATAGAAGTTCGTTATGTTACTTATTCCGCAATTTATGTATATTTATTACTAATAAAAACGTTCGTAATTTGAATTTTTAATAACCATAAGTTGGAGGGCATCTAGGGCTCCTCTCCCATCCCTTTTTATCAAAATTGTCCGATCAAACTATGAGAAAGCCATTTAGCCAAAAAGAAATTAATATACAAATTTTGTTTTAATTATTCATATATGGTAAGCCAGAATTAAAATATGCATTAATTCAAAAACGTTCTGAAATTATATAAAAAAAAACAAGATTTTTTTAACTGCAAGTAAGGAGCGACATTAAAACTTAAAACGAACTGAAATTACTCCGTATATGAAAGGGGTTGTCCCCTCCTCAGCACCTCACTCTTCTCGCTAAAGTTTTTTACTGTTTTAAAAGTGGAGTTGTGAGAAAGAGTCAAACTTTAGTGTAATGAGCGGGACGCTGAGGAGGGGACAACCCCTTTTATATACGGAATAATTTCTGTTCGTTTTAAGTTTTAATGTCGCTCCTTACTGGCAGTTAAGAAAACTTGTTGTTTTTTATACTATACTTGAAGCAGTATTACTGGTTCATAGTATAATTAAGTTCTTATGAAAGAATTGCAATGATGTTATTTCCTCTTCTTGCTCATCTTTCTCTTGTCTTTAATCTTCATTTATATTATAAATTGATTTTTTATGTTAAATGGGAAAGACTTTTTGTCTCTTTTTGAGAATTAATTTTTAAAACTTTTTAACAAAAGAAGTTTCCAAAGAAAAGTAAAGAGCTACATTAGACAAAAGATATGCATTAATAAAGTTGAGTCACTTTTCAAAAGTAATTCTACAATAAATCAACATCAACAAATAAATTAAACCCAAAACGAACAGAAATCATAATAGATAAGCAAGTTAAAATCAAAAGACGAATAAACTAAAAGGAGTACATGTCAACTGTGTGCAATTTTATTAACTTACAATTGTTGCCCCAGAGCAGTGGGGGTAATATCCCCAGGGTATAAGTATCGGACCTTTCAACTATTTTGAACAAAATTACTACATTTAAATTTTAAAATCTTGAACTTGGGTAAAAACGTAAACGGAAGGGGCTGGTTACACATCAATCACTTTAAACTCTTAGAGATAGCATTGTAAATTTCAATTTCCATTCAAACAAGCCCTTTATAAAGTTTCTATACCAACTTCTTCCATCCAAAGTGCCCGAGTGAAACGAAAAAAAAATACAATATGCCCCCTTCCTTCTGTACTCAGGCAGTGCTAATATGCTGCCTATGAGAAACAATAAAACTACTCAATGTAAAAACATGATATTTTGGAAAAAGCATCTTGGAGACATTAAATGGCTATCGCCTAGATAAATTTAAGAAATTTCATTGGAAAAGAAAAAACAGAAAAAAAACTCAAGAATATGTTATCCAAAGGAAAACGTTACAAAAGGCCCACCAAGCATCCTTTTATTTGAATTTTCTTGGGTAGTTTTATATAAAATCATGATTTTAATCATTTCTATCAGTTGCAATGAAATCAGTTACAAAATAAGCATACAAAGCTGCTTTTAATCGAATTAAAACTATACTACAACAACAGATGATGGCAAGGGCTGTTTTCTCTGCCCCCCCCCCCCTTGCTAATCTTTCTCTTGTCTTTGATCTTCATTTCCTTGAAATCCTCTATCCCTAGTTGCATTACACTCAAACTAAATTTTTGTACCAGAGTAACCAACCTCATTTTCTGCCTCAGCATCTTTCATTAATAGTTGAATCAATGTGTGTTCCGCATCATTCTCGACAGCAAAACTGTAAACGCACTTGGAGAAAAAATATGAATAGCTGTAAAAGTAGCAGAAGCATTTGTATCATTATGCACAAAGTATCTTTTTTTCAACTTCCCCCTCAACATACGCTGAAGGCTTCAACTTAATATCCTAAGTAGTTCTTAGGTATATTACTGATGCGCCTTTTTGACAACATACATGCATTTAGTTTATTTTGATCTAGTTCAACATCCTTTCAACATTCCTTGAAGTTTTCACCTTAATGCTCTCAGTTTTAATAGTTGTACCGTCAGTAAAAGTAGTAATAGTAAAATACAAATATTGCCTTTGGTTTAGCTCTACATCTCCACTACCAGCCCTTTAAGTTTCAAGTTAATACTCCAAGCCTTTACTAGTATATTGCTGATGCGCCCTTTTGACAACTTGCATCCACACCTTTGACAACTTGCATCCACGACTACTAGTAGTAGTAGTAGTAGTAGTAGTAGGAGTCGTAGTAGTAGTGGTAGTAGTAGTGGTAGTAGTAGTAGTAGTGGTAGTAGTAGTAGTAATAGTAGTAGTAGTAGTAGTAGTAGTAGTAGTAGTAGTTTTTACAAAATAATTAGTAATTATAATAGCAGTAGTAGTAAGGTGACTATAGCAGGATTGATTTTTTTTAGTAGTAGTAAAAGTATTTGTAGTAGTAGCAGCAGTAGTAGTAATGAGCGTAAATATTGCATTTAGGTCAATCGATCATCCCGTCGTCAACCCTCATGAAAAGCATCATGCAGATGGTGTGTTTGGTTTAGTTCATCAGTCCCCTTCACACTGCCTGAAAGCTTCACCTGAATACCCTTGGCATTTTTGGACACCAAAGGTCAAACACATACCCCTTCTGATAACAAATACTATATGCACTTAATGGGCGAATTGCATAACCTATAGCACCTGACCCAAGGGCTTTAGTGGAGTTGACATCCCCAGAGACGTAGCTATTGGAAATTTCAACTATTCTTAAAAAATGGTTATATAAACAGTTTAAAATGGATGCCTTTGGGGGAAAGGGGGGCATCATTTGGGAGCTGGCTACCTCCGATCACTTTTGACTCTTAAAAATGTCTCAGTTTTCAAAGGAATGAGCTCCCTTCGAAGTTTATGCAACATCTCCCTCCATACGAAGTGCCTTGATAAAAAAAATAATTATACATTAGGACCACTGCACTCTTTACTTATGCCGAGCTATTGCCCTGCCTTTTATATATATCCTTAGTATTTTTCCTGTCTGTGTGCATCTCCATGATATCAAGTTTTGTCCCGTAATTTATTATTTGTTTCTGAATTTGTCTTTGTCTTTCTTTCTTTTTTTGTCTATAGTTGTTTGTTTTCATTACGCGAATCTTAAAAAGACTAAAGAATTTTAGACAGCCTTAACCAACTATGAAAAAATGAACTAACATGTTAAGATGTCTCATAAAATGATAGTAAAGTAGGCGTTATTTTAATTGAGGAAATTTCAAACATACTTAATATATGGTGAGTGAGAACTTAGGGTTGAAAAAAAGTCACATTGGTGGCTCATGCAATCACACTATTAATCTTGAGGATACAACTTCTCGGAACATGCAACCATGAATTAAAAACAAAGGCTAGTGTCTTATCTTTTTAGAGACAAATGAGACACCTTGCACGTTATATTAACCCAAGAAATCATTATGACAAAGGAGTTTTGAATGAAATGATCATTATATTCATAGGCACTTGAAGGTGCATTATCACTTTGAAATTGAAACAGGTTTTATTACAAAGAAAACATATTAAAAAAAAACAACTTAGAAATGTGAGAATAGCTAGAAGAGTAAGAATGAATAGTGAAAATTAGAATCTTTGAAAGAAATAAAATTTGCTTTAGAAACTACATATGCACAAAACCTGGACATGGCTTCCCAATATCGATCCTGTTTTGTCAATGTTTTAGGCTAATCTTACTGTTAATCATATCCAAACTAATAACAATTATACACTTTTTTGGAATTTTATTTGTTTGCTTTTTAGATTTATAAAATGGTGGAATTTCATTTTAACGTAGTCGAAAGAACATATTTTGGGACATTTTTTAAATGGCATGTGATTAAATGAAGAATCATCTTTAGTATATTTTCTTGCCTATGAGTTTCCTATGAAAAATTGTAAAAAGAATAATTTATTTTCTCTGAATAAGTTAAGAATAAGAATTAAGAATAAGAATAAGTTTTAATGTATATATATATATATATATATATATATATATATATATATATATATATATATATATATATATATATATATATATATATATATATATACAGGAATTTAAAGATATTAATTTACCAGAAATTTTAAATCAGCGGCATGTGAAACAGGCCCTTCCTAGTAATTTGAATTATAATGATAGTCCAGTTTTAACTTATAAATTTTCAAAAACTATTGGGCAAATTATTTTAATTATTATTTAATACTTAAAAGATTAGATAGTGATATAAATTGGAAACCGGTTTGTAATTGTAAGCAACTTGGCCCATTTGTAAATCCTACTTACAAACATGTTATAACAGGGGACTTGTCAATAATAAAGCATGATGATCTTCAAATTATAATGAATAAAGGGGCTAATTTCCGTCTTTCTCATCATCTGAAACCATCGAGTGTTCATGATGGCTTGGAAAATGATTTTGATTTATTTATTGATAAGTGGTGTAAGAAAGAGAATAAAAGTAAAGAGAGTTTTCAAAGTTGGAAGAATTTAATTATTAGTAGAATTAGAAATAAAATATATTCTAATTTAAAAAATAGTAACACTAAATCATTATTTTATAATGCGAAGATTAAACATGCGATTGCTAATTTACAGAATGAATTTGCAATTGTGCCAGTGGATAAAGCTAATAATAATTTTGCCATAATTTGTCAGAAGCTGTATTGTGATATCTTAAAAAGGGAGTATGCACAACTAGTGTTTACGAAAAGGTAAATTTAGAGGATGAGAATTTAATTGACAAGACCGAAGAAATACTTTAAAAAAATTTTAATAATAAAATAAGTGACAATGATAAAAAGTTCCCTTTCCTATAATGGACTGTAAAATTTCATAAGAATCCCCCTAAACCACGGTTTATTGCTGGAGCAGCTAAATGTCCAGCCCGCATTAATGCTACAGACTTCTATTTAATTTTAAAGGAAATTATAAATAAACTTAAAGCCTATTGTTCTGGTATTAAAAAGTTTTCGAATTTTAATCCATATTGGAGTGTTAATAATTCACTGCAGGTGATAGAGTCTTTAACAAAGTGAGTCTTTCGATTTTGCGACAATGTATACTAATTTATCACTTAATGTAGTGTTAGATAATTTAAAAACTGTTATCAAGAAATCTTTCCTCTTATCTAGTAAAAGGTTCTTAAAAATAGACACTTATAATAAAAAAAGCTCTATGGACAAATTGCTTTAATACCACAGTTAACTTGAGATGTTACAGCTTGGATATGATTTTTGAGTTATTAGAATTTGTTTTATACAATACTTATATAAGCTTTGGTGGTGATTTGTACCAGCAAACCATGGGAATTCCCATGGGGGGGGAATGCCAGCCCATTTATAGCTGACTTGTTTTTAAGTCAACTAGAATATAAATATATGATGGATAAGAATAATCCAAATAATTTAAAACATATTTTGTCAAATAATAAAAGATATTTAGATGATATTTTGGTCTTAAATTGTAAGGATTTCATTGATATTTCTAAAAATATATATCTATCAGGGCTTACTCTTGAACCTAGTCATGGCGCTTGTCATGAAGATCATTTCTTAGATTTAAATGTTAATATTTGTGATAATAATAAATTAAGTTTTAAAATGTATAATAAAACGGATGATTTTGATTTTAAAGTGATTAGTTTCCCATTCCCTGAAAGTAATATACACTCAAATATCACATATTCTGCCTTTTTCTCACAGTTACCTCGTTATGCAAGGATTTGTAGTAATTATATTGATTTTAAAAATAGATGTAAAATCTTAAGCCAAAAATTGATATCAAAAGGTTTTTCTGCAAATAAATTAACTTGGCAATTTAAAAAATTTAGTTTTCATTATAACGAACTTTTAAATAAATATCAAAAGAATTATCTGGAAATCTTAAAGAAATTTTCAACTAATTTCGGAGGTTTGACAAATGATGATGCAGCGCCATTTATTTTGAGTTGTGTTTCTAAAAGAGCGGATTTTTTTAAAAAATAGCCACATGGTAAAGATGAATTCTATAATTGTTTAGTTCATTAAATTTTTTTTTTGCAATGTGTTAATACTGGTAAATTTTGTTGGTAAATTTTATCATATTCAGTTTACCTATTGTTGCTAAAAAGAGGGATATATTAACAGGATAAGCTTGTTTTGGTGTTACTTGGTTGTTTTACATTTGCTGTTTTTTTTTCATAGGCATGTATTTTGGGGGTGATACCTGACACGGGGATGCCATGGATATCCTGTGGTAGCCACAACACTTGGCTGGGTAGAGAATTGAAAGTGGCGAAACCCTATAGGCCAGCGTATTCTCCTGATGAGTCCTTGTGTTGGGTTGTTGCCTCTGAATTATTTGTCTTTATTATTTTTTCTATTGTTTGGTAAATGACGACTTATACTTATTGACGACATGACTGCCTGTCCATGGATTATTCTTTATGGTTGATTGTGTTTGGCTATGCTGCTTGACCTATGTGATTGTATGGATGAGTAGGGTTAAGGCCTCATTCAAGTGCTGGTTTATATTAATCACTAATTTAGGAAAACAGTCTTCCTTTTCTCCTTCTGTCTCTTTTTTTTTATGTGTTTGTGCTGTTGCATTGGTGATTTCTCTTTTCATGATATATATATATATATATATATATATATATATATATATATATATATATATATATATATATATATATATATATATATATATATATATATATATATATATATATATATATATATATATATATTAAATTGAAAATAGAACAATTGTGGGAAAAGTCAAGTCATGGCCAACTGTAGAAAAAGCCCAGGTAGATTGTCCAATTAAGTGGGCATCAAGTCAAGATTAATTTTACCCCTTTCATTGTCGTTGTTACTGTCTCCCACTTATTCTACACCTCTCATGCATGTCACTACACAATGTCGAACTGGAGTCAACCTTGTTGTAGGGTCTCCCCGGGGAACACACGCTGGTTGACAGTAGTTTACTTGAAAATTTTCAACTATACTTGGAAATTTTCCTCTCATTCATGCCACTCCACGATGCCGAACTAGAGTCAACCTGTTGAGGTTCTGCCATGCCTTTTTTCAATTATAATAGAAAATTTTCTCTTATAAGTGAAATGCATGTCACTCCTGCATGAAAATCCAGCCACGTCTTTTCCTACTTGTGACCTACTGTGACAAGTGATTCAACATCCTTTCTGACAACGTTTTGTCAAAATTTCCTCTTATCACCTGGTTTTTTCTTCCCTGAGGAAGCAGGGGCTGCTAGTAGTATCTGGCGTGTCAGGGTCTCTTCTGGGCACCTCATTATATGACCTAGCCAAATAAAACGTCTTTTCTTGATCATGGTGGAAACGTCGCGTTTTTGTCTGCATGCTTTCATCAGCTTTTGGTTGCTGATTCTTTGCACTAGCCGTATTGTTGCTAATAGCCCATAGACATTTTCGGTCAAAAGTGTCTAGCTGATATTCTTCCTCCACCTTGACGGACCATGTCTCAAATCCATATAACAAAACTGAACACACACATGCTAAGTAGATCCTGAGCTTCGTCATGATTTCGATTTCCCCTGTAGTTGAAAGGGGTTTACAGAGCTGGCCAACGACGGACCAAGCTTTGCTAATCCTGCCTTGAATTTCATTAGTGGCTCCACCTTTAGCATCTATAGATGAGCCCAAGGATTTGAACTCTAACACCGTCTTAATAGGTTATATATATATACATATATATATATATATATATATATATATATATATATATATATATATATATATATATATATATATATATATATAGAACTCTTCTCTTTGGTTTAAAGATACTTTGTTTTAGGTATATTGATCACGAGTTCTATCTCACTAGCCATTTTCACTACTCTTTCTATCATATTTTGTGCTGTCTGAGCGGAGTCTGTTAGTAGAGTACCATCGTCTGCATGTTCGACGTCAGCAATTTTTTGTTGTGCAGAAAAGGCGACACCATCATCTTCTTTCAATGTGTTATTCATAATCCAATTTACAATATAGCTGAAAAGAATTGGTGATTCTGGACATCCTTGACGGACGTCATATGCTATTTCAAATAGTTCAGTTCTTAGCATATATATTCGCACGTTAATCAAGGTATTCTCAAAGTGTGCTCTTAGCAGGTTGACTACTTTCGTTGGAACATCGTCTTTGAGCATTATTTGCTATAACAAGGGTCATAAAACCGAGTCAAATGCAGCGATTAATTCAAGAAAGACTACAAAGGTATCTAATCCGCGGATGAAACGTTGGTGAAGAAGAAGTCTCAGGGTAAAGATATGGTCTACACACCCCATTTCAGGGCAAAAACACACCTTGTTCTCCCTTGTCCATTGCTCTCGCTCTTTTCTAGAGCAGTCCACTAAAACTATAGAAAAAATCTTCCAGGTATATCTATTAGTGAGACTCACCGGTAATTTTTACAGTCTCTTTCATCTCCTTTCTTGAATATAGGGATTATAGTTGTGTTATGCTAGTCGTGGGGAACATATTCAATGTCTTAGACTTTGCTAAATAGGTTCGTTAGGGCTTCAACGAGCGACAGACTTACCTAGTATATTTTTGCTGGTATGGAGTCCTTACCCGGGGCCTTGTATTTCTTGAAAGATTTGACGGCGCTTCTGACTTCCTTCATAGAAGGTGGAGATATATTGCAAGAACACTGATCTGTGAGTAATCGAGTTGGTGGATCGTATATTTCGGCTGGAGTGGACGGAGAAAGTTTTTCTTGTAGCCTGGCCTCTCCTATTTAACAGATCCTTGAACAGTTTTATCCATTGGTTCATTCTTTCTAGTCATCCTGTGATGACAATTCCAACCGATGTTTTGACATTTTCTGCGTTGGTATTCCTTTTCTTTTTCAAGTTCATCTCTCCGAGGAGCATATATTGTTTACGGGTCTCACTTATAGCTGTAACATCTTCTAGGTCTGTGGCCAGCTTTGACCAGTAGGCATTTTCATCTCTCCTTACCAGCTTATGAGCTTTCTTACGGAGGTCTCTGAATAACGTCATGTTTGATGCGTTTTTCTTCTCGTGCAGGACAGTGAGTATTTTGCTGGTACACCACTTTTTAGTTCCTTTTGGTCTCAATCCAAGGAATTGAGCAGCGATATCTTGCGTAGTATGGTTTATTTTCGACCATTTCATCTTTATGACTTCTTCTTTTGGACTCTCATTTTTTTTTGTTACGTTTGTTCCTGCTCTAGAAAGTGGTTCCTCCATTCCATATCAAACATCTCTGACTTTTGGGATTTCGAGTGTCTTAGTGTCATATCTAGGGGGTAGTCTGGTAGTCTGGGGGTAGTCTGACGGTTCGATAGCTTCAGTTTTATTGTAGTAGCTAGAAGGAAATTGTCTGAGCCGTTCTTTGACCCAATGTTGATTCCTCTGAACTCGATAGTTGACTACCGATGATCTCCATTTCTGGCAGGTCAGTATCTATTCGATATGAACAAAGGTATGGCCTTCTCTGGATTTCCATGTAAAAGCGTGGGTATTATTGTGCTGGAAGAACGTGTTCATGATGGATAGGCTATTATACATTGCAATCAGATGCAGCCTCTTGCCATTAGGACATCAAATGCCACGTCCGTGTGGTCCAATAGTAACTTGATCGGAAGGGTCCAGTCGGGGCAAATTTGGGAGTATATCTTTCAGCTGGCCAGGTGAGTCACGAATAGATACGTAAGCAAATATGATTGTTATATTGAAGGGATGCCCAAGTATTCTGATACGTGCAATGGGGTTTGATGTTGGCTCCTATTCGAGAAAAACTGTCAGAGCTTTTTCCTGTAGGAAGAATTCATTCCCATGTAGGCCGGATCTATGGCTGGATCCAGGGCTGTAGAAATGATATTTCTTGCCAGTTGGTTCGTGAATGATCTTTTGCTCCAGTCATTAAGCCTCATCTCCACTAGGCATAAAACATCCAAGCTGTAACGACGAAATTCTGCCCTCCCCCCTTCCGAAGACTCATACTCATTCTCATTCATACTCATTCAGTCATTGAAGACTTTGCTTGCTGGAACTACGTCAGAATCTAAGCGTTTTTTATCAAACATCCGAAATATAACTCATGTTTCCAAATGACGTCGTTTGGTGCCCAAATCGAAAACCAAGATCAATTCATGCCTACTTTCAAAGTAAAAGGCTAAATTTATCGTAGATCAGGGTCTCTTCTACCATTCTTAGGTGAGAATCATAATTCCTCGCATTCCCATGATACCACCGTATCTGCCTTTTCAATTTAAAATATTGCAATTCCCAATTAGATTAGCATCTGCAATCACCATCAACAAAGCTCAACGGCAATCATTAGAAAAATGCGTTATAGATCTTAATACAGATGGTTTTTCCCATGAACAATTGTACGTTGCATGTTCGAGGGTCGGTAAACCTGACAATCTATTTATATGCACAGACAATGGGACAGCAGAGAATGTTGGATATTCGCAAGTTTTACGTAGTTAATTAAAGTAGCAAGTTATATATATATATATATATATATATATATAATATATATATATATATATATATATATATATATATATATATATATATATATATATATATATATATATATATATATATATATATATATATATATATATATATATATATATATATATATATATATATATATATATATTTAATTGTTTCCCTGTGTCCCACCAGTGAATATATATATATATATATATATATATATATATATATATATATATATATATATATATGTTTTTAACTACGTAAAACTTGCGAATATACAACATTCTTCGCTGTCCCATTGTCTGTGCATATAAATAGATTGTCAGGTTTACCAACTCTTGAACATGTCCATGGGAAAAACAATCCGTATTCAGATTCATACCTCATTATTCTAATGATTGCCCTTGAGCTTTGTTGAAGGTGATTGCTAATCGAACATTTCCTCTGTCCCCGTCGTCATTTATATATCCCCCTGTGTCACCTCCCGGCATCCCCGTTGTAATTGTGTCCCTTTGTCCCGGTCGTCATTTATATTCCCTACTAGCTGTTGGGATGGCGCTTCGCGCCACCCCAACACCTAGTTGGTAGGACACTTCGTGCCCCCCCTCCAAGCCCCCCTACGCGCGTAAGTCGTCACGCGCCATATTAGTTACGCACCTTTGTAGTTGTGTCCCTGTTTCCCACCTGTGAATAGAGATAGATATAAATATATGTTTTTAACTACGTAAAACATGCGAATATACAACATTCTTCGCTGTCCCATTGTCTGTGCATATAAATAGATTGTCAGATTTAATGACTCTTGAGCAGGCAACATATAATTGTCCATGGAAAAACAATCCGTATTCAGATCTATACCTCATTATTCTAATGATGTGTCCGTGTGTCCCGGTCGTCATTTATGTTCCCTTTGTCCCGGTTGTCATTTGTGTCCCGGTGTCCCAGTTTGTAATTTCTCTTTGAGTGTCCCGGTCGTCATTTATATTCCCTGTTTCCCGGTGTCCCGGTGGTCATTTTTGTCCCGGTGTCCCGGTCTGTAATTTTTATTCGAACAATCCCTGTGTCCCGGTCGTCATTTATATATGCCGCCTGTGCCCCCGGCGTCCCCGTTTTAGTTGTGTCCCTCTTATAAATGAATCAGAAAATACAACTCATGTTTCCAAATGACGTCGTTTGGAGCCCAAATTGAAAATCCAGATCAATTTATGTCTACTTTCAAAGTAAAAGGGCAAATTTATCATAGAGCAGGGTCTCTTCTACCATTCTCAGGCGAGAATCATAAATTTTTACAATTGTACTTCATCAGTGATAGAAATTCTGAATTGAATGCACGTTGCGAAATTTCTCCCAACATTGAAAGGACAATCGTTTCCCAATTACAACATCTTTTCCACGAAAATAATAATTTAGTGCGTCTGTTCAAAACAGCCATCGATTTGATGCCTACTTATACGCATAAAATTGTTATTTCCGCTGACAAAACGCCTCCTGGCCAACATGTGCGTAGATACAATGCTCCAACTATCGACGAAGTGGCCATCGTTATGGTCGGTGATCAGTTTTTACCTCGAGATATTATTCTCAGGGTTTCCACCACACGTGCTACAACTAAAAATAGGCCTACCAATAATGCTTTTAAGAAATATAAACCCACCAAAGCTTTGCTATGTCACTCGACCTGCCATAAAAAAAACAATGGAAAACCTAATAGAGGCCACAATCTTGACAGGGCCTTTTGAGGGTGAGGCTGTTCTTATTCCTCGCATTCCCAAGATTCCAACGGATCTGCCTTTTCAATTTAAAAGATTGCAATTCCCAATTCGATTAGCATTTGCAATCACCATTAACAAAGCTCAAGGTCAATCATTAGAAAAATGTGGTATAGATCTTAATACTGATTGTTTTTCCCATTGACAATTGTACGTTGCATGTTCGAGGGTCGGTAAACCTGACAATCTATTTATATGCAGCGACAATTGGACAGCGAAGAATGTTGTATATTCGCAAGTTTTACGCAGTTAATTTGTATTGTATCTATTTATCTATCTATCTATCTAAATAAAAACGAGTTGTATGTATGCATGTTTGTTTGTTTGTAAAAAGAGCGTTTGCGTATGATGTCATTATTATTACATACGGCTTTGTATATGCAGAGACAATGGGAAAGCCAAGAATGTTGTATATTCGCAATTTTTACGTAGTTTAACTCCTGCAGACGAAATGAATGCTTGCCTAAAAAATTCTAATTTATAGGCACACGTAAAAATATTAAAATTAACTACAAATATGCGTGTCCGATTGCAAAACGATGACTCTGGTCAAACAGTAGACTCAATTTCAGGACGTATACAACTACCTGCTGATTTCTGTAATTTAGTGACGTCCAAAAATGAATTGATTGAAAAAGTATTTCCGAATATTCTAAAAAATTATAAAAATAATAAATGGCTAAGTGAAAGAGCGATTCTCGCACCCAAAAATATAGACGTCCACGAAATCAACAATATTGTTTTGAACAAGATTCGAGACCAGGCAGTCCTTTACAAGTCAGTCGACACAGTTTTGGAACCAAATGAAGCGGTTAATTATCCATCTGAATTTTTAAATTCCATAGATCCTTCAGGGTTTCCACCACACGTGCTACAACTAAAAATAGGCGTACCAATAATACTTTTAAGAAATATCAACCCACCAAAGCTTTGCAATGGCACGCGACTTGCCGTAAAAAAAAACAATGGAAAACCTAATAGAGGCCACAATCTTGACAGGGCCTTATGAGGGTGAGGCTGTTCTTATTCCTCGCATTCCCATGATTCCAACGGATCTGCTTTTTCAATTTAAAAGATTGCAATTCCCAATTCTATTAGTATTTGCAATCACCATTAACAAAGCTCAAGGTCAATCATTGGAAAAATGTGGTATAGATCTTAATCCTGATTGTTTTTCCCATGGACAATTGTACGTTGCATGTTCGAGGGTCGGTAAACCTGACAATGTATTTATATGCAGCGACAATTGGACAGCGAAGAATGTTGTTTATTCGCAAGTTTTACGCAGTTAATTTGTATTGTATCTATCTATATAAAAACGAGTTATGTGGATGCATGTTTGTTTGTTTGTAAAAAGAGCGTTTGTATATGACGTCATTATTAGTACATACGGCTTTGCATATGCACAGACAATGGGAAAGCCAAGAATGTTGTTTATTCGCAATTTTTGCGTAGTTTGAAACACATATATAAATCTATCTATATTCACAGGTGGGACACAGGGACACAACTACAATGGCGCATAACTAATATGGCGCGTAACGACTTACGCGCGCGGGGGGGCTTGGGGGGGCGCGAAGCGCCCCACCAACTAGGTGTTGGGGTGGTGCGAAGCGCCACCCCAACAGCTAGTATATATATATATATATATATATATATATATATATATATATATATATATATATATATATATATATATATATATATATATATATATATATATATATATATATATATATATATATATATGTTTTTAACTACGTAAAACTTGCGAATATACAACATTCTTGGCTGTCCCATTGTCCTTGCACATAAATAGATTGTCAGGTTTACCAACTCTTGAACATGCAACATATAATTGTTCATTGGACAAACAATCCGCATTCAGATCTATACCTCATTATTATAATGATTGTCCTTGAGCTTTGTTGATGGTGATTGCTAATCGAACATTCCCTGTGTCCTGGTCGTCATTTATATATCCCCCCTGTGCCCCCGGCGTCCCCGTTGTAGTTTTGTCCCTGTGTCCCGGTCGTCATTTATATTCCCTCTGTCCCGGTCGTTATCTGTGTCCCGGTGTCCCAGTCTGTAATTTCTCTTCGAGTGTCCCGGTCTTCATTTATGTCCCGGTGTCCCGGTCTGTAATTTCGTCAGTTGACAAACATGACGTCAGTTGACAAACAACTTCATGACGGCATGCAGCTCAATCCTTATAATGACGTCAGTCGACAAACATGACGTCATTCGACACACAAACATGATGCCGGTCAATAGACAAACAACTTATATATATATATATATATATATATATATATATATATATATATATATATATATATATATATATATATATATATATATATATGTATATATATACTAGCTGTTGGGGTGGTGCTTCGCGCCACCCCAAAACCTAGTTGGTGGGGGCCCTTCGCACCCCCCCCCCCCAAGCCCCCCCGCGTGCGCAAGTCGCTGCGTGCCATATTAGTTACGCGCCATTGTAGATGTGTCCCTGTGTCCCACCTGTGAATATAGATAGATATATATATTTTTAACTACGTAAAACTTGCGAATGTACAACATTCTTGGCTGTCCCATTGTCTGTGAACATATAACTGTCCATGGGAAAAACAATCTGTATTCAGATCTATACCTCATTATTCTAATGATTGCCCTTGAGCTTTGTTGATGGTGATTGCTAATCGAACATTCCCTGTGTCCCTATCGTCATTTATATATCCCCCTGTGCCCCCCGGCGTCCCCGTTGTTGTTGTTTCCCTGTGTCCCGGTCGTCATTTGTGTCCCGGTGTCCCAGTCTGTAATTTCTCCTTGAGTGTCGCGGTCGTCATTTATATTCCCTCTGTCCCGGTCGTCATTTTTGTCCCGGTCGTCATTTGTGTTCCGGTGTCCCGGTCTGTAATTTCCCTTTGAGTTTCCTGGTCGTCATTTATGTTCCCTGTGTCCCGGTCGTCATTTTTGTCCCGGTGCTTTGTTGATGGTGATTGCTAATCGAACATTCCTTGTGTCCCGGTCGCTTTCTCTTTGAGTGTCCCGGTAAAAAAATCGCGAATGCTTTTTTTTGTAGTATTCACCCTAACCCCCAGGGTTGTTGGATTGAACCAATAGTCCTATAAAATTGCTGAAAGGCTCATCCGAGAATAAATTAAAAGTTCTATTGACTTAATTAAGTAGCAAAAAACGACTCTGCCACAATAAAGTGGCACTTTTTGCCATTTTACAGTGCAAAACAACATTTTTGGCCCAAAATGCGCGAGAAAGCTATGTGATTGCAACTACATGCGACTGTGACTGCAACAACTACTGGTTGAAATTCAGTAAAAATGCCCATTCAAACGGAAAATAACAATTATGTTGTCTTTTTTAAGTACCAATAAAATTGTTCCTCAGCAAAGTGGCGTCTTCTGTCATTTTGCAAGGCAAAACAACAGTTTGTTTCCCAAAGTGTACCGAAAGACCATGTGATTACGACTACATACAATAGTGAATGCAAAAAGTGGTGCCAATACCTCTTTCTTTGGATTCACTGATACGCTGTTGTCGAGAAATGTTTTCACACTTTGAAAAACTTAAGCTCTTTTTTTAACGTCACACTAGGATGTACGCAGCACGACTCGGATGGATTGATAAGAATTCTTAAGAAAGAATTTAAGCAGTTTCAGGACTTAAGGGAAAAAAGAAGGAAGCTTTGAGCAGACAGAAGTTAGGAATTCACAACCTTATTGACCACAGGTGATGTGGTTCTAGACAGTAGAAATTACTGTAGGTAACAGTAGAATTACCAGTTTAAGAGCTGTGTATAAAAATGTAATCCATTTTGTTTTTAGGGGAGAATTGGGTTCCCTCCCCACGCTGGTGCTGTTCATTTAAAAAACGAAATACTCACCTAAATTTTTAATGAGCCAATCACAAAATCTTTAGGAAACAAGTCTAGTATTTAGTATCGTATCGAAGACCTCAGTATCACCCAATTTCCCAAAAGATTGGAGAAAGAGCTTCCTTTTCTCTATCATGAATGGCTTATTCCAACTTAATGGGATTTCATGCAGTTTCCACAGCTGAAATAAATTAAGATGTATGGTTGCAAAAGATAAAAGCAAATGAGCTTAAATATGACAAAAATTGTCAATACCTATTTAGCCAATATCTGAGATGGATTACAAAAATCGAACTACAAGAATGATCTTCGATCCGTTTATTTATGCAATTTAATAAAAAAAACAAGTTTTTTTAACTGAAAATAAGGAGCGACATTAAAACTTGAAACGAACAGAAATTACTTCGTATATGAAAGAGGCTGCTTCCTCATCAACGCCCCGCTCTTTACGCTAAAGTTTGACTCTGTCTCTAAATTCTTCTTTTTAAAACAGTAAAAAACTTTAGCGTAAAGAGCGGGGCGTTGATGATGAAGCAGCCTCTTTCATATACGAAGTAATTTCTGTTCGTTTTAAGTTTTAATGTCGCTCCTTACTTTCAGTTAAAAAAACTTGTTTTTTTATTTAATTTCTGAACGTTTTTGAATCAATGCATGTTTGGATTTTGGCTCTCCGCAGAGGAATAATTAAAACAAAATTTGCATTTTTTGATTGATCGAATGATTTTGAGAAAAAAAGAGCGGGGGAGGAAGCCTGTTTGCCCTATGATTTTTTGTTTAATTAAAAAGGCAACTAGAACTTTTAATTCTTTACGAATATTTTTATCAGTAAAAGATTTTCGTAACTTATAAATTAGCTCACGTAAAGAACTTTTGTATTCTCATATTTTTCTTACATATATGAGGGGGTTCGCCCCCTCGTCAGATCCTCACTCTTTACACTAAAGACTAAATTTTGTCCCAATTCATTAAGAATGACCCCAGAATAAATAAACCGTAGAATAAATAGTTGAAATTACTAAAAATACTTTAGCGTAAAGAGCGAGGTATTAGGAGGAGTCCCTCAAATGGGTAATAATTTCTGTTTGTTTTAAGTTTTAATGCTGTTCCTTACTTCCAGCTGAAAGAACTTTTTCGTATTTATTTTTTCATTGTTTTTTTTTAAATAATGCTAGTAAATCCTGCGCTCCCTTCATGGAGATTTTCTTCCCCCATGACAAATTATCGATAGAAAGTTCCCGCAGCATATTCCCCTCTTCTCAACCCCTCCCCCAACCAAAAAAATCCTCCTGAAAACGCCTGTACACTTCCCAATAAACATTACTATATGTAAGCATTGGTCAAAGTTTGTAACTTGTTGCCCCTCCCATGGGGACTGTGGGGGAGTAAGTCGTCACCAAAGACATAGTTATAAGGTTTTTCGACTATGTTGAATAAAATGGCTATCTCAGAATTTTGATCCGTTGACTTTGGTAAAATAATTAGCGTGGGAGGGGGCCTAGTTGCCCTCCAATTTTTTTGGTCACTTAAAAAGGGCATTATAACTTCCGTTTTATAACTTTTAATTTCCGTTAGAATGAGCCCTGGATCGATACGATCACCCCTGAAAAAAAAACAACAAATAAACACGCATCCGTGATCTGCCTTCTGGCAAAAAATACAAAATTCCACATTTTTGTAGAAAGGAGCTTGAAACTTCTACAGTAGGGTTATCTGATACGTTGAATCTGATGGCGTGATTTTCGTTAAGATTCCATGACTTCTAGGGGGCGTTTACCCCTATTTTCTAAAATAACGCAAATTTTCTCAGACTCGTAACTTTTGATCAGTAAGACTAAACTTGATGAAACTTATATATTTAAAATCAGCATTAAAATGCAATTCTTTTGATGTAGGTATTGGTATCAAAATTCTATTTTTTAGAGTTTTGGTTACTATTGAGCCGGGTCGCTCCTTACTACAGTTCGTTACCACGAACTGTTTGATCATAAAATGATTTCTGAAGCAACAGTATTGTCTTAAAAATTTTTAATTGATTTTCAAGTCTTTCAGCTGTTTATTTTCATATTCACTTAATTTATTTATTGATAAACTATTCCAAACAGTATAGATTCTTCTGTTGGTTTTTTAATTTGTTTTTGTCTACAACTGAAATAAAGTACCCATTTCAAAATGGAAATAAGAAATAAGCACAAGGAGAACATTTTCTAACAGAGGCTGGTTAAGCGAAAAATTGGAACTATTCCTCCCCCCCCCCAAATTTAACTTCCAGAGATTTAACTTCCAAATTTAACATACATTTTCAGTAATCTCTGAAACAGTCATTCGTCGGAATGTTCCCAGATTTCAGCTAGATTTAAGTTCCAGGTTTTGGGCCCAGTATGACAGATATTGAATCATATTCTTGATGTTCAATGAATTTCACATGAAAAACCTTGTCAATAGGTTGTCCTGTGATTATGATAACGGGATTTAATCGACAATATCCCATAAAATTCAATATACTACATATCAAGACAAATAGTCATAGCAATTAATAGAAATAGAAATTAAGTGCAGAGCATAAAAAATATCCTGTAAGTCCTGTAAAAAATTATCATCGGTGTTAAAAAGAAACCACATTAGTCTATTTGAATAATTTAAAGAGCTTTAAAAACAGAAGAAAACGTAAAAAACCATACCTCACCTTCTATCCCTTGTCTGAGAGGGCGCGGGTTCGAATCACAGTGTACCCAATTCTTCAGTTTGGGACGGGGGTCAGTGGCGTGACTCTGTAAGCTTAGCCAGAGTCGACCCAGCTCCAAATGGGTACCTGGAGAAATCTGGGGAAGGTAAACAGGAAGGGTGTGCAAAAGCACAGGATGGCTGGCCCCCAACCCCCCATTGCACTTCCTGGCTATAGGGCCAAGAAACGGAGATCAGCACCGCCGGTACGGACTGTAAAGTCTAATGCCGTATCCTTTACCTTTTTTTATCTTACCTTCGGTCTTAGATCGTCTTATGCTTTCAGGTGTACCTAGAGTATTGACAAGGACTCTCGAGTCTTCGTGATGTTCTGATGTCAGGGTTTATGGAAGATTTGGCTAAATCTCTGAAAATCATTGTGGCAAGAATTGAAGAGAATATTCAACGAAACGAGTTTAGAAGAGACCGTGAGGAAGCTTATGTGCTTCCTCACGGTCTTTTTTTGTGCTTCATGGTCATCTTTTGTGCTTCGGGAGGTAGGCAAGTTTCAAGTTTAACAAAAATGACAGTCTTAGTTTGTTTTTTTTTTCAGGGGGGGGGGGCAGGAGCAAGAGCAAAATGCCTATTTATGAAAACAATCTTTGACAAAAAAAAACATTTTGATAATAAATGTATGAATTATCAAACTATATAAAGTTTGACCAAACCCTAATTGTCACCGAATATTTAAAAAATGTTCCAACTAAGCATAAATTTTTCAAATCTAAAAATCAAACAGTTCGTGGTAACGAACTGTAGTAAGGAGCGACCCGGCTCAATAGAAACCAAAACTCTACAAAATGGAATTTTGATACCAATAGCTACATCAAAAGAATCAAATTTTAATGCTGATTTTAAATATATAAGTTTCATCAAGTTTAGTCTTACGCACCAAAAGTTATGAGCCTGAGAAAATTTGTGTTATTTTAGAAAATAGGGGGAAACACCCCTTAAAAGTCATAGAATCTTAACGAAAATTACACCATCAGATTCAGCAAATCAGAGAACTCTACTGTAGAAGTTTCAAGCTCCTATCTTTAAAAATGTGGAATTTTGTATTTTTTGCCAGAAGGCAGATCACGGATGCGTGTTTATTTGTTTGTTTTTTTCTTTTTCCCAGGGGTGATCGTATCGACCCAGTTGTCCTAGAATGTTGCGAGAGGGCTCATTCTAACGGAAATGAAAAGTTCTAGTGCCCTTTTTAAGTGACCAAAAAAATTGGAGGGCACCTAGGCCCCCTCCCAAGCTAATAATTTTCTCAAAGTCAACGGATCAAAATTCTGACAACGTAGTCGATAAACCTTATAACTATGTCTTTGGGGACGATTTACTCCTCCACAGTCACCGTGGGAGGGGCTACAAGTTAGAAACTTTGACCAATGCTTACATATAGTAATGGTTATTGGGAAGTGTACAGGTGTTTTCAGGAGGATTTTTTGGTTGGGGGGAGGGGTTGAAAAGAGGGGGATATACTGGGGGAACTTTCCATCGAGGAATTTGTCATGGGGGAAGAAAATTTCCATGAAGGGAGCGCATGATTTACTAGCATTATTTAAAAAAAAACAATGAAAAAATAAATATGAAAAAGTTTTTTTTCAGCTGGAAGTAAGGAGCAGTTTTAAAACTTAAAACGAACAGAAATTATTACCCATATGAGGGGCTCACCTCCTCCTAATACCTCGCTCTTTACGCTAAAGTATTTTTAGTAATGTCAGCTATTTATTCTACGGCTTTTGTGATTCAGGGCTCATTCTTAATGAATTGGGCCAAAATTTAAGATTTAGTGTAAAGAGAGAGGTACTGACGAGGGGGCGAATCCTCTCATATGTGTAATAAAAACATGAGAATAAAAATTTGTTTACGTAAGCTAGTTTATAAGTTACATATATCTTTTACTATCAAAAAGATTCGTAAAAAATTTAAAGTTCTAGTTGCCTTTTTTATTAACCAAAAAATTGGAGGGCAACTAGGCTTCCTCCCCAGCCCTTTTTTCTCAAAATCATTCGATCAAAATTATGAGAAAGCCATTTAGCCAAAAAAAAAAAAAAAATGCTAATTTCGTTTTAATTATTTCTCTGCGGAGAGCCAAAATCAAAACATGCATTGATTCAAAAACGTTCAGGAATTAAATAAAAAAAAACAAGTTTTTTTAACTGAAAGTAAGGAGCGACATTAAAACTTAAAACGAACAGAAATTACTTCGTATATGAAAGGGGCTACTTCCTCATCAACGCCCCGCTCTTTACGCTAAAGTTTTTTGCTGTTTTACAAAGAAGAGTTGAGAGAAAGAGTCAACTTTAGCGTAAAGAGCGGGGCGTTGATGAGGAAGCAGCCCCTTTCATATACGAAGTAATTTCTGTTCGTTTTAAGTTTTAATGTCGCTCCTTACTTTCAGTTGAAAAAACTTGTTTTTTTATTTAATTGTATACAGAGGCTAAACCAATTGATAAATCTATTGAGTCTTTCAATTGGTAAATTGTTATTATTTAGCTATTTATTATCAGAAAACGTTGAAGCTGAACCACAACAAAATGCCTCTTTCATGCTTCAGGAGGTATGGAAGTTTTCATTAAAGTAAAAACAACCATCCAGGGGATGATTTTCGAAATCTAAGCTTTAAAAACAGATGAAAAGGTAGAAGCCTAACAATATGAACCACTTTTTTTTATCTTTTGCCCTTTTATTGTTTGTTTTTATTTTTTTTTGTATTCTTTGGAGGTTGAAAAACCCCCAAAAAGGTACCAAATACGGTACCTGCGGGATCACAGCCAAGTTGTAAAGGCGGTTTCACAAGGCACAGTTATAGATAGACATAGCTCGCATGAACATTCCAAAACGGCTCCTAATTTTAAATTAAAATGTCTAAAAAGTGTAACACGTGTATTTAAATATGACGAAATCAGTAAGCTAAACCCAGCCAAAGCAGAGTAGGTGCTGAATCATTAATAATATCACATAGCTCAAGTCTTGCAGACAATAATCGCAATGAATACAACAAAAATCTCACTTTATCGCTCTTAGTTGTATTGAATTCCAGGCCTAAATAAGCAAATTCAGAATAATTTCCAAAACAAACAGAGGGATATGAGAGCTGAAACATTTTCGGTAACGATAACAAAAATCTTTTTTTGCTATGCTTCAGAAGGTTTTGATAGGATTAATGTTCCCCGAATATGATTTTGGTAGAATATTTTTCAGAAGTCCTACAGTTCTGATGATTTAACAAAAGTTGAAAGTTTTCTCATCAATTCGTAGCTGAGATTCAGCTTCATCTTTTTACAAAATTATTTTTAATTCAAATATTGTCATTTTAAATGTAGTTTACTTCTTTGGAAAACTCGCTTTGTTTAACTTTTGAGTTGAGTTTAGGTGAGAAGATAATTCTCGTTTTACAACTTTGTTTTCAGAAATGTCTGAAGTGTTTGAAAACACGATATTAGTATGAAGATAGATTATAAAAACAAATTTTCAGTAAAATTTACCACTACTGTATTTTAGTAATGCTGGCTATTGATAAGTTATTTCTACGATTGGTTTGTTGAAGTGCTTAAAGCATTCGACCATGTAGATTACTGAAATTATGAAGAGAATATTCAACGAAACGAGTTTAGAAGAGACCGTGAGGAAGCTTATGTGCTTCCTCACGGTATTTTTTTTGTGCTTCATGGTCATCTTTTGTGCTTCGGGAGGTAGGCAAGTTTAAAGTTTAACAAAAATGACAGTCTTAGTTTTTTTTTTTCGGGGGGGGGGCAGGAGCAAGAGCAAAATGCCTATTTATGAAAATGATTTTTGACAAAAAAAAAATTGATAATAAATGTATGAATCATCAAACTATATAAAGTTTGACCAAACCCTAATTGTCACCGAATCTTTAAAAAATGTTCCTACTAAGCATACATTTTTCAAATCTAAAAATTGTATACAGAGGCTAAACCAATTGATAAATCTATTGAGTCTTTCAATTGCTAAATTGTTATTATTTAGCTGTTTATTATCAGAAAACGCTGAAGCTGAACCACAACAAAATGCCTCTTTAAATTTATTTTAAATTTAAACTTAACTCTTATAAATTTAATTCGTTTTCTAAATAATTTCCTATCTATATAATACTCCACTACCTAACTTGTATATCTCTAGCTCCTTGTAAATTCCACTCTGTTTTATGGTTTGTTGGGGTTCTAAGATTAACTTCAGTTTTTTCTTCAATAAATGATGTTTGCAAGAAATTTCTATTGTGTGCTGTTTTTTTTTTTCCAGTTCATTTTTATAATCCTTGGTGTCATGATGATAGTGGTCTTGCTTTACATATTAAGTGTGCATGTATTAAAATCTAAATTATGTTGTGGCAGCAATTTATGTTGTGGCAGCAATTTATGTTGTGATACTCCTAGTTGTGGCAGCAGCATGTCTCAAAACAACTTAGATGCTATTGAAGGCTCGTGAGAATAAATGCTGCTAATTACAATATACTTTTCAGTTCCCCGAACATTAAGTGTGTATGTTTTTGTTCACGTTCAACTTTTTCGTCTAAATCTAATAGTATTTTTATATTGTCTCTTAATAGCAAACATAAGTTTGACTAGTATTTCCCTCGGAGCAAATTAACTCTATTTACAAACGTTTTACTCTTCTTCAATATACGGTATCTGTTCATTATCCAGGGATTTTTGAGGTCTGTTAGGGGCAAACTTTTTCATTTAAGGGTTTGGGGATTTTTATAAGTCTTCTGGATTTTTAAAGGAATTTCTAGGTTTTTCCTAAATCTAGGGATTTTTCACGACATAGCGGATAGATTCATTATTCAATCGAATAAATCATAGAGGAATCTAACTGATAAGAACAAATGAAAAATAGTGGTCTTATTACACCTCTCAATATGTGCCAAATTAGCATTTATGCAAATATTCTGCATTAGAAACTTCCGATTTTGGGTTCGGTAGACGAACCTAGTTAATCATAAAATTGCAAATACGTTCTATACTTCCTATTTAGGTTCCTATTCTAGGTTCGGTAGACGAACCTAGTTAATCATAAAATTGCAAATACGTTCTATACTTCCTATTTGACAACATTTGCTCAGGTCAATCTTTGAAAATGGATTGGATATGCATACACCCTCTATGTCTGCAAATAAACCAGAAATTAGTTACTGAAAAAAGGTTGGTAGCTATAAATTAAATATAATTTTCTGAATGAAAAAAGAAATTAGTTAAAAAGAAAATAGGACCTGGTGCTTTTCATAATAAGGTTTGCAGTATAACTAGGTGGGTTAAATCGATTAGAGTTTGAAGACTAGAAGTCAGTAGGGAGGAGGGGGCGGGTATCTCCTCTGGGAATGGTTTAATTGTTTAAATTTTACTTCTAATATCTAATCGATACTTCAATAATTCTCGAAATTATCTTGTTTGTAATTGAAATGCCAAAAAAGCACGAATAAACTTTCTATTCTATAGGTTTCAAGCATTTATCTGCAAAAAATGTTGAATTTGGTATTTTTTGTCAGAAGAAACATCACAGGTGTGCATTTTTCCCCCAGGGATTATCGTATCGAACCCATAGTTCTAGATCATTGGGAGATGACTCATTTGAACGGAAATTAAGTTTTCTAGTGTTCTCTTTTGTGACCAAAAGAATTGGAGAACAAACGGTCCCCCTCACATGTTCCTCCCGTCTCAAAAATCGTTCGACCAAAATTTGAGATAGCCATTTGTTCAGCATAGTTGAAAGGTTCCAAAACTATACACACATATAAAAGGTATCAACCTATACACTTTTTCAATGGTTATCAGTTACAATAAGCAGTACTAGTAGACCAAACTTCCATCTGTGAGAGTAATTTCAGACATAAAATGACATTCAATGTACCCTGCCCCCTCCGAAAATGTATACCCCGAACACCCAAATTCACAGAAGAAAAACTTTTGTGCAATTTTTCCAGCAGAAATTTTTCCAGGTTTCCATCTAAAAATGGAAAAACAGTCATAAAGTGTAGAGTAAATACTGGGACAAAAGTAACAATCTTAAAATGGTCTTTTTATATTTTTATGGAAAAAATGTATACCACCCATCACAAGCTTTTATAAGCATCGGTCTTATCGTCTCTTTAATAAAAAAAGGATCTAAAGAAAAATTTTTTCTCCAAATATATTTCTGTTTATTACTGACAATTAACTAAAAAAAACAACTTTTTCCGCACAATGAATTTTTCGTGGAAAAGTAATGAACTCCTTTAAGCCAAAAATAAGAAAAAATAGTATAAAATAATCTATCAAACGTAAAACAGCCACAAATCAGCATCAATAAATAAATGAAACCCAAAAACGAAGAGAAATTAAATAAATAACTGAGTCAAGCTCAAAATGAGCAGAAAATAACACGATTAGGGTTCAGAAAACCTATACCTAATCAAGGTCAGAACATAATTTGCACTTCACTTAATACTTGACAAACATACTTAAATGTTTAAATGTAAAACATACTTAAATGTTTTCACTTTAATAACTTAAACAAATAAAAAAATATTAAGGTTTTAAAGAATAATTAAGAAAGAAGAATAAAAAATATTAAGAAAAAGAATAAAAATATTAAGATTTTAAAGATTTTTGAGTAAAGTTTAAATTATGTCCTGGCCTAGTGAAGGCATAGGGGTTGTGAGCCATAATCATACTAATTTCTGTCTGTTTTGGGTTTGATCTATTCATTGATGCTGATTTTTGATAGTTTTACGCTTGGTTTATAATTGGATTTTATTTCTGGTTTCAACTTTTGGTTTGAAACCAAAATAAAAATCTTGGTTTCAAAATTGTTATGCGGAATTTTTTTTAATTAATTATCAGTAATAAACGGAAATATATTGAGAAAAACATTTTCTTTGGATATTTTCTATTAAAGTAACAATAAGGCCGATACCTATTAAAATTTGTGAAGGGCAGGACAAATTTTTTCCATAAAAATGTTTAAACAAGGTCATTTTTAAAATTGTCGCTGGTGTCCAGTAATTACACTGGCTCAACTAGAGTAAAAAGAAAATAGTTCTCATATTTGTTGGGGAAAAAACTGGGGTTTTGCATGGACAAGGAAAAAAATTGACTAGTAAAACTAAATTTTTCGATTAGATCACCGAAAACCAATTTTCACCGACCGGGGATAAATCCAGGGTACCAAGTCCGGAAAATACAAGGAGGAAGAAAGGAATTTGTTCTATTCTCTGAATAAAGATGTGAACAGGCATATTTCAAAATTTGAAAAGTAATTTTCCCTTGAGAAAAGCAAAGCACCAATTTAAAGGTATTTTTCCACATATAGGGAGTAGTTTTACACCCTTCCCATTAGTACGTCTTTATAGAACATTGTAAAGAAACAAATAACTACAGATTAGTAGTGAATTATCTGTTGATTTAGTGATTTAGTTGATTTAGTGATTCTCTTCAATAATCTAGTGATTTATGTACTGATTTAGTGCTTTTTTATTCAAGAGCCTAGTGATTTTTTCACCCTTTGGCAACCCCAAAGAGTCATCTAGGACATGTTTTCAGGCGTTCAAACCCCCTTCTTGTAAAATTGGATTTTCTAATTAGAAAAAAATTTCAGGCTTTTTTATTAACATAAGCGCAACTCAATGTGACGAAAGTCGGAACAAAAATAATGCTTGAGAAAGCGATCGGTTGGATATCATTCTTGCCAACCTTCATACCAATTCAAATAAAAGCGAGGTTGTTGCAAAAAAAAAGTAATAGAGAAGGAAAAAATAATGGCAAAGAAAAATAAATAAATAAAATATATTCATACGGTCCAGAACCTGAGATGTGGCACCGATATATATCAATGAAAACCGAACTTAACTAGTTGATAAATAGAAAGCACTGTTTTAGACGTTTGAAGAAGATATTTTTCTACAAGATAAAGGTCTTGAGTTACAAAATATGTTCTCTTGAAAAAATGCTATTATAAGTCAGAATAATAAGGCTTTACTTGTAACTTGGAAAGAATTCAGAAAAAGGGTAAACTTTTACAGATTTCGGTATTGAAAATAGGGATATCTAGGGATTTTACAACAGCCTTTTAGGGATTTGAAAAAATTTGAAGTGGAAACACTGAATCAACAGTTATCCGCACTGACACCATTGTCTTCAGTGTTTTTGACGGACAATAGAAAAAAAAGTTTAGAATAAAATTGTATCTTACTAATAATTATAATTTTAAAATGTCAAGTAATCAGCCGAATTTAATTAAAGATATATTAGTTGTGTTAACATTTAACGGCAAGTTTCAGCCTTATGCTTATAAAGGGCTGTAAGATAAATGTATTTATTTTTATTTACAATCTAGAGTAAGCCAAGCATATAAATTAAAGGTAGGATGGAGTTAGCCCACCCAGTGTAGATTAAAAGTGGTCTGAGCCGGGGAATTTATTTCCTACCTTAGATCAAAATAATGTATAAGATGTGTAAGGAAAATTCTGTAAAAAAATTCTCTATTATAACATGAACGAATCCGACATTGCAAAGACTTTCAGAAATGAACATGGATACATATTGAATTTTCAGTCTACATTTCGTTACTGATTTTCAGTGATCTTGCCTATTATACGGATTTATTTTTTTCATGAGAGGCAAAATACAAACATGCGCTAGAAACAAAAATTGCTTTCAGTAGAGTATAAATGACGTCCTTCTTTAGACCTTTTTACTTCAATTTCAAAAACGTTATTTGTAGTTTTTCTTTTTAGTTTAGTTGATAAAAAGGAACAGTACCTTGATGGGAAACAAACAATAGACGAATAATATAGAAAAACATAATAATAGGGGAAGACGCAAAAAGATATTTCGGAGAGAGTAGACCCAATTTTCTCTCTTTTCTTACATCTCTTCCATCGCCATCGCCATGTCAATTACTCAAATTTGTATGATGATTTTTTTAAAATTTGGGTAGGAACACCACTTTTTCAATTTTTAATAGTTTGACTAGGGGTAAAACGTATTCACTTAGCTACTAAGAAATGACTGACTCATTTATCTAGCAAATAAAGTATTTATCTTTTTTATGTTCGAAATTTTTAGGGCAAGTATTACAAAATGAGTGAAGGATAGAGATTTTCTTATTTAATATATAAACTATACACAAAAAACGTCTAATGTATTTTTCTGTGGAAAATCGTAATAAATTTGTGTCCTACTTTCATTGAAGGGGACAAAATTAGCTGTCTGAAGAACGGAGATATAAGGTACTTTATGCTTTTTGTGATTAATTTTAGGCAACTTTTTTAAATTGTCTCTATTCTGATCGTCAATTCAAAACTGGAGGGGATATGGCCCGTCAGCGTTCAGACGGAGCCTAGGCACTGCAATCTCAATTCCCCACTACTGCCATCTATTACCCTAAGGATGTAAAAATGAGAAGGTCACATACAAAAGCGTTTTTAACTCGTCCAAACGTGTTTAAACTACTTAAACGTATTTAACCAATCAAAACATGCTTAAACTTTTTTAATGTTACTAAGTACTAAGAAGAATTTATATGGGAATTTAAAATCCCGTTCAATCCTGTTTGTACGGCTTTTGCTTTTAACTTTGATATTATATTACTTGTCATTTCTGATAGCGGCTGCTAAGGCATAGCTCCAATGTCAATGCAAATATAACACGAGAATTGTCAAGTTTGATTGATGGATTTCCATGAAGCTGGATTTAACGTCATACACTATACAAGCGTTATCAGCTTGGAGCAAAGGTCTTTGACCGTTGAAATAATCTGTTCATATTTGCCTGACCTCATGAAAAAAGTTTTTCACATGTGTTTTTCATCAAATTGGTCTTAGTAGCCCCTTCAAATTCATGAGGTTTCCACATGGTAGTTTAGAATCTTTTGTCATAGCTTTTGTCTGGCAGTTTCTAACACACTTGAGGCACATCCTACGACTTCCCCAGAATCCAGAAGGCGGATAATAGTTAAAATTGAAACTCAAAGTCGCCATAAAAGTGTAAGAAATGGAGTTTTGTTTACTGTACGAGTTAGACCGGTACTAATAGTGGGTTGGTGGAAAAAAACACCCATATCTCATTGTGTATGCGAAGATGAACTGCTTTAACAAAATTAAATAAAAGAAACAAGTTTTTTTAACTGATTTAAGGAGCGACATTAAAACTTAAAACGAACAGAAATTACCCCGTATATGAAAGGGGCTGTTCCCTCTTCAACGCCCTGCCATTGCGCTAAAGTTAGACTCTTTCTCTCAACTATACTTTTTAAAACAGTATAAACTTTAGCGTGTTCGTTTTAAGTTTTGATGTCGTTTCTTAATTTCAGTTAAAAAAAACTTGTTTTTTAATTTAATTTCTGAACGTTTTTTAATTAATCTATGTTTTTATTTCGGCTCTCCGCAGATGAATAATTAAAGCAAAATTTGTATATTTATTTATTTTGCCAAATGGCTAGATACATTTTGAAGGGATATCCTTGAGAACAAGCTAGCACCCTTGCTTTATATCCAAATCGAAATTTGTTTCCTGCGGATAAATATTTTGTAACGGTGACTACAGAAGATAGTTATAATTTGTTTGTTCTTTGGGAACAATTTTGATTGTTCTTTTGTTTGTTCATTTGTTTGTTCTTGTTATTTGTTTGTTCTTTATTGTTGTTTCATTCTTCCTGTTCTTGGAGAAGTTGCTGAAATTTAGTCTTCACGGTATCTACCAATGGCCTCACTTTAGCCGTTTCGTCACTCTTTTATTCTTTGCATATTGTAGATTATTCTTTATATTTAGAAATTTACTGTGACTCAAGACTTATCCAATTATGAGAATGACTAGGTTTTCTGACCAGGATAAATGCATTCTTTCACTGGGAAGGCAATGATATCCTGATAGTATCAAAATTCCCTAAAAATTTTCAAGTTATTCAAATAGTTTTGTTTAGTGTGTAATTATAGCATGAATAGTTTCTTCGTAGGACTGACAAGAAACTCCCATGTGACTGATATTATCTCCCAGCCTAGGTTTTGGTTCTGATGGAAGTTATCCAAACTATGCCATTTTTTTCTATTTCGGCATATCCCTTTTCTTTTTTTTAGAAGATTCAGATTTTTTAGATGAAAGCTTGAAGACTGTTTTTGCGATACTGTTGGGACTGTTTTCCACGATATTTTCTTGAAACGTCGTCTGAATCAGCAACATCCAAAGTAAAGGTGGAAGAAAGTCTGGAAGGATTATCTCTAGATGTACCGTCTGTTACACAAGTTTGAGTGATATCGAGACCTTTCGTCACTTGGAAGATCATCCAAAGGTTATATGTTGTCTTCGTCCCCTTGCTCTTTGTCACTGACTACCCCCACATGTGGGAGTTGAATTAAGACCATATCAGTCTCTTCCTCATCATCAGTTAGTTCTTATATGTAGCAACAGCTTCTTTAACAGCTAATAATCGTTTAGGAGCTACCTTCAAGATAAACATACCATCAGTTTCAGACCCATAAAATCTTTTTTGGTAGAGAAACACCCAAAGTTCCCAATTGGGAACACTAGTTATTAGATACATTTTTATTACTCTGTGGTTGTTTTATTACAAGTACTCCATAGATCCTAAGCCAGGTAAGTATAGAAATCTTAAACACTATAGTGAGGTCTACCAAGACTCAAATTTGCTTGTATTTCACAAAAAAAAACTACCGTTAAAAAACAAAGAAAAACTCACTTTTAGCTAGATTTTAGAAAACCTGAAAACTCACCAGATTCAAATTCCAAGTGAATCAAATTTGTATAATTTACTCTTTAACCTTAGATTTTTATAGAAAGTTTAAAACTTACCTTTCGGGCAAACAATACATAAAGTAAGACGTTCGCAAATGGTAACGTATGGCACCAATGGGTTAATTTCCCTTTGGCTGCTCTATTTTACATGCGGGGAGAATTCTACAGTGGAAAATTTTCCAAAGGGAGTTCCTTGTACCCCACAACCATTTCATCATAGCGAGTAAACTTCTATTGAAGCGGTTAAAAATAATAATACACTTGTGAATTTCCACTAGTGCTGATATCCCTTGCTTTGTATTACCTCTATTTACAAACTCGCAACTCTTTTTCAATTAAACATTTATTTAATTTATTGGTTAATGCCCTCAAAAATCAAAAACAGCATCTGACCTGCGGGTCATTAGCAATTACCCAATCCATAGGTCGGACAGATGGACTCCTTTGGCTTTAGTTTTTTTTCTGTTTTTACTTTTTTTACAGAGGTAGGAGGGAGGATGTCTGGGTAATATGCTGAGAGAAATATCAGGGCTATTCGAAAAGCTGGATATAATAAAACGATTAGTACGATGTTCAATTTTAAAACCTTAACAACAATCAACAATTTTGTAAGATTCACAAATAGTGCTCATTTTTTTAGGTCACTTGTGATGTTGAACTTCCCTCGGGAAAGTTACCAGAAATATATACAATTAACAAGAAGCAGTAATTTACTAAGCTTAGGATTGAAGTTTGCAACAGGATTATGGAAATCGAGAATAATTTTCCAGCTAGACTTTAAGACATTAATTTAACCACGTGAAATTGTAAAAAAGTGCAATTTTCCTTTGGGAGAGACTTGCCATTTTTCATTTAGAACATGCCCGAATAACATGCTAGAATGTAGCATTAGCTGAAGTAAGAGCCACTGGGAAATTTTCTAGTTATGAAGGGAAGTATTTGATCGCGAGGAATATGAATGAACTTTTTTCAATAAATAAAATGAAGGCGTAGCTGGATAAGCGAACCTCATTACCTTTATTTATCTTTGCCGACGGAATAAAAAAGTACGACCAGAATAGAAGTCTACTATAGTTATAAACTAAGCATCATAAATAATAATGTTGGTAATTACGTGTTATAGTAACCACACTTTGTTCTTGATCTGTAATAAAATAAAAAACAATGTTTTTAACTGTAATTAAGGAGCAACAATAAAACTTAAAACGAACAGAAATTATTCCGTATATGAAAGGGGTTCTCTCCTCCGCAGCGCTCCACCCTTTACGCTAAAGTTTGACTCTTTGTCACAACTCTGCGTTTTCAAACAATAAAAAACTTTAGCGTAAAGAGTGACGCGTTGCGGAGGGGAGAACCCTTTTCATACACGGAATAATTTCTCTTCGTTTTAAGTTTTAATGTTGCTCCTTACTTGTAGTTAAAAAAACTTGTTTTTTTATTTAATTTCTAAACGTTTTTGAATTACCGAATGTTTTGGTTTTGGCTCACCGCACATGAAAAATTAAAACGAAATTTACATATTATTAATTTTTTTTTGTTAAATGGCTTTCTCATTTTTTAATAGGACAATTTTGATTTTAAAAGGGATGGGGGAGGAAGCTTAGTTGTCCTCCAATTTTCGGTTACTTAAAAAGCAACTAGATTTTTTTATTTTTGTACGAACGTTTTCTTAGTAAAAAATATACGTAACTTACGAATTAATTTATGTAACAAACTTTTATATTTGTGTACTTTTATTAGGTATATGAGGAGGTTTTCTCCTTGGTCAATGCCTCAATCTTTACACTAAAGCTTGAATTTTATCCCAAGTCTTTAAGCAAGACCCCTGAATCACACTTGTCGTAAAATAAGTACTTGGAATTACTAAAATACTTTAGCATAAAGAGCAAGGTATTGTGGAGGAGACGAATCCCCTTATATACATAATATTTTATGTTCGTTTTAAATTATAATGCTACTCATTACTTCTAGGTAAAAAAAATTTTGTTATTTATTTGCTCATTGTTTTTTTAATAATGCTAGAAAATCCAGCGCCCCCTTCATGGTAATTCTTTTCCCTCAAGATAAATTCCTCCATGGAAATATACTCCCACGTAACTCTTTTCCCCGACCCACCCCCACCACAACGTGAAAAATCCTCCTGAAAACGTCTGTACCCTTCAAATAACCCTTGCTACATGTAAACAATGGTCAAAGTTTGTAACTTGCAGCCCCTCCTCTAGGGACTCTGGGGATTAAGTCGTCCCCAAAGGCATATTAATTAGGTTTTCGACTAAGCTGAACAGAACGGCTATCTTGAAATTTTGATCCAGTGACTTTATGGAAAAAAGTATGTGGGAGGAGGCCTTGGTGAGTTCCAATTTTTTTTTGGTCACTAGAACTTTTAATTTCTGTTGGAATGAGCCCTCTTGTGGCATTCTAGGACCATCGAATTAAAATGATCACGCCTGGAAAAAATAAAATAAACACGCATCTGTGATCTGTCTTCTGGCAAAAAATACAAAAATCCACATTTTTGTAGATAGGAGCTTGAAACTTCTACAAAAGGGTTCTCTGATGAGCTGAATCTGATTGTGCGATTTTCGTTAAGATTCTTTGACTTTTAACTAGTGTTTCCCCCTATTTTCTAAAATAAGGCAAAAATTATCAGGCTGGTAACTTTTGATGGGTAAGACTAAACTTGACGAAACTTATATATTTAAAATCAATATTAAAGTGCGATTCTTTTGATGTAACTATTGATATCAAAATACCGTCTTTTAGAGTTTCGGTAACTATTGAGCCGGGTCGCTCCTTTCTACATTTCTTTACCACGAACTATTTGATAAAACCAGTTTTCTTTGTCCACTCGGAGTCAATCAGCTTAGCGACATAAACGGTATCTATGCAGTTATATTTTGATTAAGTATTTAGTATATCGAGGTGGTTAGGTATCTAATATAGTGCGTTTTGGTCGGCCAGCTTTCCATTGTTCTCTGTTGTAGTTTCCCTAATTTTGTTACTAAAGTATTATATTGTCATCATGCTATGGTATATTCAATTAAGGTCAACCTAACTTTATTTCGTTGGCGCAGTCACTATAAAACGGAAGTATCACCTTAATACATCTATTGACATTAAAACGTCGTTTTTTAGAGTTTCGGTTACCATTGATCCGAGTCGCTCCGTACTTACAGTTTGTTACTACGAACTGTTTGATATTTTATTTATATTTTAAATAACATCATAATATGATATCTCCCGAAAGAGAGATCCGATGGAATCAAGGGAATGCGAGGAATAAGAACAGCCTCGCCCTCAAAAGGCCCTGTCAAGATTATTGTCTCTATTACGTTTTCCATTGTTTTTTTTTTACGGCAAGTCGAGTGCCATTGCAGGCCTATTTCTAGTTGTAGCACGTGTGGTGGAAACCCTGGGAGATCCAAGGAATTCAAAAATTCAGATGGATAATTAACCGCCTCATTTGGTTCCAGAACTGTGTCGACTGAGTTGTAAAGGACTGCCTGGTATCGAATATTGGTCAAAACAATATTGTTGATTTTGTGGACGTCTATATTTTTGGGTGCAAGAATCGCTCGTTCACCTAGCCATTTATTATTTTATAATTGGTTAGAATATTCGGAAATACTTTTTCAATAAATTCATTTTTGGAGGTCACTAAATTACAGAATTCAGCAGGTAGTTGTATACGTCCTGAAATTGAGTCTACTGGGAGCTTTCCGTTTCCAGTTGCCAGCAATTGATCTGAAAATGTTTGACCAGAGTCATCGTTTTGCAATGGGACACGCATATTTGTAGTTAATTTTAATGTTACGTGTGCCCATAAATTAGAATTTTTCAGGCAAGCATTCATTTCATCTGCAGGGGTTGATCTAGGTATTATAGGTAATGTTTGCCTGAAATCTCCCGCAAGCAATGTTAATGTGCTGCCAAAGGGTTTCGAATTCCCTCGCAAATCTCTCAACGATTGATCCAGAGCATCGAGCGATTTTTTGTGTGCCATTTTGCACTCGTCCCAAAAAATAAGTTAGCATTCCTGCAATACTTTACCCATTCCAGATGATTTGGAAATATTGCACGTGGGAGTTTCTGTAGAATGCAAATTCAGAGGCAATTTCGAAGCGGAATGAACAGTTCTTCCACCAGGTAGCAACGTTGCAGCTATTCCGGACGACGCAATTGCCAACGCTATGTCTTGATCGAATTGATGCCAGAATCAATTTTATCACAAATGTTTTACACGTACCTCCTGGGGCATCCAAAAAGAAGATTTCTCCAACGTAGTTATCGACACAATGCGTTATCGTATCATAAATGTCCTTTTGCTTAGACGTTAACTTAGAAATGTTATTTTGTACATACGAAAATAGATCACTCGTGCTGTAACTTTGTTCACGATCCAATTCTACACATGTTGAAGCAGCAGCGTTACGATTAGGTGAAGGCATTCCCAAACCCTGAAGAGGTTTGTTAGCCATACATAATCACAAACCTTCATTAATAACTAAAGTGTAGTTATAAATTTCTGATGTAAAATCGAAAGTCATGTCTGACGCCTCTAGCCGTTTTCGATGGAGTATGTCCTCGGCCATTTTCGATTTATATTTTCCCCATAACTCTGTAGGAGCTGAAGGAGAGCAAGTTGTTAGTATGATTCCAAACAATGCACGAATTTGACTTGGAGTTGACGTTTCGCCAGCGTCATTGATGCAGTTATCCCAGTGTTGGTCATTCTCCAATAAATTCAGAACTTGGCATGCACTACGGTAAGTGTCATGTATAATACCGTTTACAGTTATCAAATACTCAAAGGACGTCGGACCGGGTACATTCACCAAAGCAAGCGGAGAAAGAAGCATTCATGTTGATTGGGGTGAATGGCGTAGAGTCTTCCTATCGTGGTATCTTTGAATATGGTAGGTTGGCACTCTTTGTCGCACGTTTGACTCCGTAAAATAAGCACGTTGTCCAGTCTGTAAATGTACCACTAAGTGAACAACAGCTGGACTTCGTTCATGTATCGGAAAGGAAAGAATTCGCCTAACAGCTTCATTACTGCTAATATATCTTCCAGCCTGATATTTTACGATTTCATCGATATCGCTGATTTCGGACTGGAAGCCAGAAACTGTCATGTCACTGCCTTTGGTGATGTATTTACATATGTATTTGATAGCCTTTACGGAGTTACAGTATCCAACGTTTATGTGGGCATTAAATGTTTTTGACAATAAAGGTGAATATGGAACAACCCACTGATTATCTACTTCGATGGTGGTACCATTATGCTTCTTTATTATTGCTGTTTTGCCGCCATCTTCAGTAAATCTTCTTCTATATTGTGGGTAACCATCATTGCCAGTAATTGTGTTGGGTACTAAAAGTCGAGGATATTGCTTTATGCACCTTCCTTTCAGTGCACCGCTAGGTCCATGTATCATATTTTTAACAACAATATCATATAACCCCTTATCAACATTTTCATCAGGAATTTCAGTGGAAATCACATCTTTAATTTCATTAAAAGTAACATTATCATGTAGCCAGATTAAAATATGTGCGTGTGGGCAATCCTCGTTTTCGCCATTCCACTGAGTACATCCAGCATCGCACTGACCCAAACACTTTAAGTTTTACTATGCAGTTTATCAGTGATTTCAACTTTTGCCGGAAGACACGGGCCGTAATGTCATGTCTATGAACCGCCGATTGTCTTTGAAGTAAAAGCTGCCGTATCTCGTCCCAAAATTGATTATATGTAAATATAATAAATAAATCTGGACGACTATAGAGACGAACATACGCAATAGCATTTTGAGCATATTCATGCATATGACGGGGACTGCCAGCATGTGACGAAGGTAAAATCGTTAATCTTTCAACGTTTGTGGTATTACCGTCATTTACAACTGCATCTTGCAAATGAATGTATTGTTCAGAGCGGAGCTTTGTCTGATTCAGACGAATAAATAGAAAACGTTCTGATTCAATTTTCGCATACATATCAACGATGTATTGGTGAAACAATTGACGGCATTTTATAATATAATTGTCTTCATCCTGCCGAATCATTAGTCTATAGGAATAATAATGCATTGCGCTGCATTTTTTATCCGCTTGTTTGTTAGTGGATGGATCTTGCAATTTATTATTAAAGTGATAGCCGTCGGCTCCATCCCAAAAATGATAGGATATTGTAGGGCATCGTAGCATCGATGAGTTTCAGCAATTATTACCAACTGAGCGTTTTGCCTTATTAGAATAATATCTGGAGGTAAAAACTGATCACCGACCATAACGATTGCCACTTCGTCGATAGTTGGAGCATTGTATCTACGCATATATTGGCCAGTAGGCATTTTGTCAGCGGAAATAGCAATTTTATGCGTATCAGTAGGCATCAAATCGACGGCTGTTTTGAACAGAAGCACTAAATTATTATTTTCGTGGAAAAGATGTTGCAATTGGAAAAGGATAGTCCTTTCAACGTCGGGAGAAATTTCGCAACGTGCATTCAATTCAGAATTTCTATCACTGATGAAGTACAGTTGTAAAAATTTATGATTCTCACCTGAGAATGGTAGAAGGAACCCTGCTCTATGATAAATTTGCCCTTTTACTTTGAAAGTAGGCATAAATTGATCTTAATTTTCTCATTTGGGCACCAAACGACGTCATTTGGAAACATGAGTTATATTTTCTGATGTTTGACAAAAAACACTTAGATTCTGACGTAGTTCCAGTAAGCAGAGTCTTCTCTGGCTCCGGTGGTGCAGCCAGTTGAGGAAGTTTAGTTTTTTCTGAGGCGCAACACATTCCCATTGTTTCACCATTAAATTTCAAGGCCTTGCAATAGGGACAAATTTTAGACATAGTCCCGATTTGAACACATCTACTCAACCTATAATCATCGACTGGGCTGTACCTGAATGCCAGGTGAAAATTTTCAGGTTGCTCTTGTGATTCCTTGGCACGCTTTCTTTTGGTGATTTCTCTTTGAGACGCAAGCCTGTTTTCACGCTGTTGTTGTGATTCCTCGGCACACTTTCTTTTCATACTTTCTCCATTAGCCGCAAGACTGTTTTCATGCTGTTGTTGTGATTCCTCGGCATGCTTTCTTTTCATACTTTCTCTATTAGCCTGTGACTCCTCGGCACGCTTTCTTTTCATACTTTCTCTATTAGCCGCAAGCCTGTTTTCACGCTTTTGTTGTGATTCCTCGGCAAGCTTTCTTTTCATACTTTCTCTATTAGCCGCAAGCCTTTTGGCATAGACTCTTTGAGCAGCTTCCTCAGCTGTTGCCATTGTAGGTAATTTTGTCATGTTAAAATCTATGTTAAAAATTTCTCTTTGAAAGGCCTTCTTCTATACTTATAATGACGTCATTCACAAAGCCTTTGACTTCATAACAAACATGACGTGAGTCGAACAACAACTTCATGACGGCATAATGCTCAATCCTTATAATGACGTTAGTCGACAAACATGCATGACGTCAGTCAACACACAACACACAAACAACTTTATATATTATCTATATATATATATATATAAATAAGTTGTTTTTTGTGTGTTGAATGACGTCATGCATATTTGTCGAGTGACGTCATTATAATGATTGAGTCATGATATAATGATGCCGTCATGAAGTTGTTTGTCGACTCACGTCATGTTTGTCAACTGACAAAATTACAGACCGGGAAACCGGGACACAAATGACGAACGGGACACCGGGACACAGGGAATATAAATGACGACCGGAACACTCAAAGAGAAATTACAGACTGGGACACTGGAAAACAAATGACGACCGAGACACAGGGAATATTAATGACGACCAGGAGACAGGGACACAACTACAACGGGGACGCCAGGAGGCACAGGGGGATATATAAATGACGACGGGGTCACAGGGAATGTTCGACTAACAATCACCATCAACAAAGCTCAAGGGTAATCATTAGATTGACGACCGGGACACAGGGAATGTTCGATTTGTAATCACCATCAACAAAGTTCAAGGGCCATCATTAGAATAATGAGGTATAGATCTGAATACGGATTTTTTTTCCGTGGACAACCAGGACACAAATGACGACCGGGACACAGGCAATATAAATGACGACCAGGACACCGGGAGACAGGGAATATAAATGACGACCGGGACACTCAAAGAGAAATTACAGACTGGGACACCGGGATACAAATGAAGACAATGACACAGGGAATATAAATGACGACCGGGACACAGGGACACGACTACAACTGGAACGCCGGGGGCACAGGGGATATATAAATGACGACGGGGACACAGGGAATGTTCGATTTGCAATCACCATCACCAAAGCTCAAGGGCAATCTTTAGAATAATGAGGTACAGATCTGAATACGGATTGTTTTTCCCATGGACAATTATATGTTGCATGTTCAAGAGTCGGTAAACCTAACAATCTATTTATATGCACAGACAATGGGACAGTGAAGAATTTTGTATATTCGCAAGTTTTACGTACTTAAAAACACATAAATATATATATATATATATATATATATATATATATATATATATATATATATATATATATATATATATATATATCTACATATGTAAAAAAAAGTTGTCTGTCTGTGTGTCTGTATGTCAGGTGACGTCATGTTTCTGTGTTGACTGACGTCATGAAGTTAGTTGTCGTCATTTTTGCTATGACAGTGACGTCATTAAAGATATTTAAGACATATATGTTCACGTAGAAATCTATTAATGTTTATGTTTAAAATGACTGATGAACTTACAATGGCAAAAGCCGATGAAGATGCTCAAAGAGTCTATGCCAAAAAACTTGCTGCTGATAGAGAAAGTCAGAAAAGAAAGCGTGCCGAGGAATCAAAAGAACAGCAAGGAAACAGGCTTGAGGCTAAAGAACGCAAAGCCGCGCAGTTAGATGAAGATCCACCTGGACAGCGAGAGTCAAAACATATCAAAACTGAAAATGATAGCGATGATGATTGGGTTTGGGATTTTGACTTGGATAAGGTCATCAATGCCTACCAGATTTTAGTTAAAAAACAAAGGTTCGGCGATATGTATTTCATAGTGAAGCTGAAAAATAAAGAAGAAAAAGAAAACCGAAAAAAGAAAAAATGTAAAAAACTAAAAAAATACTAAAAAGAAAAAACACTCAAAGAGAAATTACAGACCGGGACACAAATGACGACCGGGACAGAGGGAATATAAATAACGACCGGGACACTCAAAGAGAAATTACAGACTGGGATACCGGGACACAAATGACGACCCGTACACAGGGAATATAAATGACGCCCAGGACACAGGTATTTAAGAATATCGTTCAAAGAAAAATTTTTAATTGTAAGAAGACCGTTGAAAGAGAAATTTCTAATTGTAAAATGACTGAAGAACCTACAATGGCAACGGTACCACCATCGAAGTAGATAACCAGTGGGTTGTTCCATATTCCCCATTATTATCAAAAACATTTAATGCACACATAAACGTTGACTACTGTAACTCCGTAAAGGCAATCAAATACATATGTAAATACGTCTACAAAGGCAGTGACATGGCAGTTTTTGGCTTGCAGCCCGAAATCAAAGATTTCGACGAAATCGTACAATATCAGGCTGGAACATACATAAGCAGCCATGAAGCTGTTTGGCAAATTCTTTCATTTCCGATACATGAACGTAGTCCAGCTGTTGTTCACTTAGCGGTACATTTACAGAATGGTCAACGTGTTTATTTCTCGGAAACCAACGTGCAACAAAGAGCCCTGAATCCACCGGATACAAAATTAACAGCTTTTTTTTCGCTTTGCAAAAATGATTCTTTTGCAAAAAAACTGCTGTATACTGAAGTGCCTTCGTATTACACGTGGAATACTAAAAATAAAGTATTTGAACTCGAAAACAGGGTAAGTCAGTCGACGGCCAATCTACCATCTTCAAAGATACCACGATAGGAAGACTCTACACCTTTCACCCCAATCAACATGAATGCTTCTTTCTACGCCTGCTTTTGGTGAATGTACCCGGTCCGACATCCTTTGAGTATTTGAGAACTGTAAACGGTACTATACATGACACTTACCGTAGTGCATGCCAAGCTCTGAATTTATTGGAGAATGACAAACACTGGGATAACTGCATCAATGACGCGTGCGAAACGTCAACCCCAAGTCAAATTCGTGCATTATTTGGCATCATTTTAACAACTTGCTCTCCATCAGCTCCTACAGAGTTATGGGAAAAATATAAGTCAAAAATGTCCGAAGATATACTCCATCGAAAACAGTTAGAGACGTCAGATATGACTTTTGATTTTACATCAGAAATTTATAACTACACTTTAGTTATTATAGAAGATTTGTGCGTACGTAGGGCAAACAAACCTCTTCAGGATTTGGGAATGCCTTCACCTAACCGTATCGCTGCTGTTTTGACATGTGTAAAATTGGATCGTGAACAAAGTTACAGTACGAGTGATCTATTGTCGTATGTACAAAATAACATTTCCAAGTTAACGTCGGAACAAAAAGACATTTATGATACGATAGACTCAATTTCAGGACGTATACAACTACCTGTTGATTTTTGTAATTTAGTGACGTCCAAAAATGAATTGATTGAAAAAGTATTTCCGAATATTCTAAAAAATTATAAAAATAATAAATGGCTAAGTGAAAGAGCGATTCTCGCACCCAAAAATATAGACGTCCACGAAATCAACAATATTGTTTTGACTAAGATTCGAGACCAGGCAGTCCTTTACAAGTCAGTCGACACAGTTTTGGAACCAAATGAAGCGGTTAATTATCCATCTGAATTTTCAAATTCCATAGATCTTTCAGGGTTTCCACCAAACGTGCTACAACTAAAAATAGGCGTACCAATAATACTTTTAAGAAATATCAACCCACCAAAGCTTTTGCAATGGCACGCGACTTGCCGTAAAAAAACAATGGAAAACCTAATAGAGGCCACAATCTTGATAGGGCCTTTTGAGGGTGGGCTGTTCTTATTCCTCGCATTCCCATGATTCCAACGGATCTGCCTTTTCAATTTAAAAGATTGCAATTCCCAATTCGATTAGCATTTGCAATCACCATTAACAAAGCTCAAGGTCAATCATTAGAAAAATGTGGTATAGATCTTAATACTGATTGTTTTTCCCATGGACAATTGTACGTTGCATGTTCGAGGGTCGATAAACCTGACAATCTATTTATATGCAGCGACAATTGGACAGCAAAGAATGTTGTATATTCGCAAGTTTTACGCAGTTAATTTGTATTGTATCTATCTATCTATATAAAAACGAGTTGTATGTATGCATGTTTGTTTGTTTGTAAAAAGAGCGTTTGCATATGACGTCATTATTAGTACATACGGCTTTGTATATGCACAGACAATGGGAAAGCCAAGAATGTTGCATATTCGCAATTTTTACGTAGTTTAACTCCTGCAGACGAAATGAATGCTTGCCTGAAAAATTCTAATTTATGGGCACACGTAAAAATATTAAAATTAACTACAAATATGCGTGTCCGATTGCAAAACTATGACTCTGGTCAAACATTTTCAGATCAATTGCTGGCAATTGGAAACGGAAAGCTCCCAGTAGTGGGAAAGCCAAAAATGTTGTATATTCGCATTTTTTACGTAGTTTGAAACACATATATAAATCTATCTATATTCACAGGTGGGATACAGGGACACAACTACAATGGCGCGTAACTGATATGGCGCGTAACGACTTACGCGCGCGGGGGGGGGGCTTGGGGGGGCGCGAAGCGCCCCACCAACTAGGTGTTGGGGTGGCGCGAAGCGCCACCCCAAAAGCTAGTATATATATATATATATATATATATATATATATATATATATATATATATATATATATATATATATATATATATATATATATATATATACATATATAAATATATGTATATATATATTCCTTGTGTCCCGGTCGTCATTTGTATCCCGGTGTCCCAGTCTGTGGTTTCTCTTTGAGTGTCCCGGGCGTCATTTATATTCCTTGTGTCCCGGTCGTCATTTGTGTCCCGGTCTGTATATACATTCGTTTTTGAATTGGTCTTTTTATTAGTTTTTTACCTTTTTTAGTTTTTTTAGTTATAACTCATGATTCTAATGATTGCCCTTGAGCTTTGTTGATGGTGATTGCTAATCGAACATTCCCTGTGTCCCCGTCGTCATTTATATATCCCCCTGTGCCCCCCGGCGTCCCCGTTGTAGTTGTGTCCCTGTGTCCCGGTCGTCATTTTATTCCCTGTGTCCCAGTCGTCATTTGTATCCAGGTGTCCTGGTCTGTATATACATTCGTTTTTGAAATGGTATATGATGAAATAAATTTTTGTATTTTTCCCCTTTTTTTCTTTTTAGTTTTTTTATTTTCTTTTTTTTTAGTTTTGTTTTTCTCCTTTATTTTTCTTTTTTTTCTTTTTTTATTTTTTTTTCTTTTTTTCTTTTTTTTTGTTTTTTAGCTTTTTTAGTTTTTTTATTAGTTTTTAGTTTTTTTCTTTTTAGTTTTTTTGTAGTTTTTACCTTTTTTTTAGTTTTTTTAGTTTTTTTTACTTATGTCCTGGTCGTCATTTATACTCCCTGTGTCCCGGTCGTCATTTGTGTCCCGGTGCTTTGTTGATGGTGATTGCTAATCGAACATTCCTTGTGCCCCGGTCGCTTTCTCTTTGAGTGTCCCGGTCGTGATTTATATTCCCTATGTGCCGGTGTCCGGGTCGTCATTTGTGTCCCGATGTCCCGGTCTGTAATTTCGTCAGTCGAAAACATGACGTCAGTCAACACACAAACATGACGTCACCCGATAGACCCACACACATACAGACAACTTATTTATATATATATATATATATATATATATATATATATATATATATATATATATATATATATATATATATATATATATATATATATATATATATAAATAAGTTGTCTGTGTGTCGAGTGACGTCATGTTTGTCGACTGACGAAATTACAGACCGGGACATCTGGACACAAATGACGACCGGGATATAGGGAATATAAATGACGACCGGGACACTCAAAGAGAAAGCGACCGGGACACAAGGAATGTCCGATTAGCAATCACCATCAATAAAGCACCGGCGCACAAATGACGACCGGGACACAGGGAATATAAATGACAACCAGGACATAAGTAAAAAAAACTAAAAAAATAAAAAAAGGTAAAAACTACAAAAAAAAACGAAAAAGAAAAAAAAACTAAAAACTAATTAAAAAACTAAAAAAGCTTAAAAACTAAATAAACTAAAAAACGAAAAAAAAAAAAAGGAAAAAACTGAAAATTAAAGGAGAAAAACAAAACAAAAAAAAATAAAAATAAAAATAAAAAACTGAAAAGGTAAAAACTAAAAAAAAAATAAAAAGAGAAAAGAAAAAACTAAAAAAACTAAAAAAAAAGTAAAAACCCCAAAAAAATAAAAAGAAAAAAGGGGAAAAACACAAAAATTTATTTCATCATATACCAATTCTAAAACGAATGTATATACAGACCGGGAAACCGGGACACAAATGACGACCGGGACCAGACCGGGACACCTGGATACAAATGATGACCGGGACACCGGGACACAAGGAATATAAATGATGACCGGGACACTCAAAGAGAAATTACAGACTGGGACACCGGGACACAAATGACGACCGGGACACAGGGAATATAAATGACGACCGGGACACAGGGACACAACTACAACGGGGACGCCTGGGGGCACAGGGGGATATATAAATGACAACGGCAACACAGGGAATGGTCGATTAGCAATCACCATCAACAAAGCACAAGGGCAATCATTAGAATCATGAGGTATAGATCTGAATACGGATTGTTCTCCCATGGACCATTATATGTTGCATGTTCAAGAGTCGGTAAACCTGACAATATATTTATATGCACAGACAATGGACAGCGAAGAATATTGTATATTCGCACGTTTTACGTAGTTAAAAACACACATATATATATATTGTATATATATATATATATATATATATATATATATATATATATATATATATATATATATATATATATATATATATATATATATATATTTCTATATTCACAGGTGGGACACAGGGACACAACTACAATGGCGTGTAACTAATATGGCGTGTAACGACTTACGCGCGCGGGGGGGCTTGGGGGGGGGGGGCGAAGCGCTCAATCCTTATAATGACGTCAGTTGACAAACATGACTTCAGTCGACAAACAAACATAACGTCAGTCCTCACACAAACAACTCATTTTTATATATATAGATTATATAACATTTTTTATACAACATCATAACTTAACACTGACATTTTGTATAATTCATGTTTCTTTGCTATTGAAACCAAAATACTCTTCGTGATCCTGGGCTTCTTTGATGTATCATAATATTTTTTTTTCTTTTTAGTTTGACTTCACATAGCTATTCACTGTCTTAACCATTGGATACCAACTTATAAACTTATCATTTAAATTTATATCACTATCATCTAAAAAATCAAAATATGTATCTCTAGGCTCTGTTTTCAATTTTAACACTTGAATATGACTCAAACTTTTTTTCAAAACTACGGAACACTCTAATGCTATTTAATATGTAATTTTTTGCTTTTAATATTTTTCATGGGTCACTAATAGTCGGCTTGAGCCATAATCTAGCATAGTGCTTAGATACTAACGTACTTTTCTATTATTATTTATTGTTCTCAAATCCAAACCACAAATAAAATAAAGTTTAGTAGAAATTCGTAAATTGTCCAATAGGCAAAATTCGTCAATATTACAAGGTGTATACAAAAACTATAAAATATTTCAAATTCTTAAATTTTAATTTCAATACCATGCTTTTGAATACCATTTCATAGTTTGCTCTCATATCATTCCTTATCATTACTTAAAAATCACGTGCATAAACTACTAAACGTCCCTGTTGACGTTTTTCTATATTTTTAACATATAGCTTGTAATTACTTATTTCTAGTAACGAAAAATTATAATTCTGTAACCAAATCTTTGAAGAGGTTCTGTCAGCTGACCCAACTCACTTAAAAACTGATAAAAATTTTCAAGTCCCTAGTAATTTATATGAAAAATAGAGAATTCATTTTGACATCTATTAGAACTCAAATCACACAAAATGTAATTTATGATAGTTGAACTTCCCTCAAGAAAGTGACCAGAAATATATACACTTATCAAGAAGTACAAATTTCCCAAGTTTAGGATTGAAAATTTACTACAAGATTATGGAGATCTAGGATAATTTTCTAGTCAGAAAATAAGACATTAATTGAATCACATGAAAATATAGAGTGAAGTTTTCCCTTGTGGAAGAATTACTACTCTTAGTCGAGAATAAGCCTAAATAGCATGCTAGAATGTAACACTAACTTAAGCAAAAACCACTGGGAAATTTCCAACTTTTGAAGGCAAGTATTTCATTGTGATGACTATGAATGAGACCTCATCAATAAATAGATAAAAGTGTAGCTGGATAAGCAAACCTCATTAAGTTAATCTCCCTTCGCCAATGGATACAATAGTGTTTCCAAAAATGAAGGCTCCTGTGACTGAAAACTATGTATAATAAATAAAAATCTTTATTCGTCCCAAGGACCAAGGGCCCTAACAATAAAAAATAAAAAAATCATATATAATCTAATGACATTGTGAAAACAAAGACATTACAGAAGTAAGAAAAATTTGTTTCTGTCCTCTGCTGCTACTCTGAGAAACCGACGTAACATTAAACACTTAAGTAAATAAGAAAGTAAGACGGCGATACACCTTTAAGGTCCAAACCAGCGGTGCTGATCTCTGTTTCGTGGCCCTTCAGCTAGGAAGCACGGTGGAGGGTTTGGTGCCAACCATCCTCTGCTTTCGCACACCTTTCCTGCTTACATTCACCAGATTTCTCCACGCACCAATTAAGAGCTGGGCCGACTCTAGCTGAGCTCATGGAGTCACTCCACTCACTCCCGTCCCAAGCCAAATGACTGGCTAAGACTGGGATCGAACCCGTGCCCCAAGGACAATGAATTCTGACTCCAGCGCGCCAACCACTTAGCTGGGAAGGCTTAGATACCCTTGAAAAACACCCATCAGGAACTATACTTGCCAGCTATCTCTGATCATGCTTAATTCTCCACACACTTACTTTCGCAACTTGCTAAATTCTTCATACTCGCGCATGATATCTCAAGTGACATTAAATTTAAATGTGTCATTTTAGGATCTTTATTAAATAAGAAAACAACTTACAGTAAGGAGCGACATTAAAACTTAAAACGAACAGAAATTACTCCGCATATAAAAGGGATTGTTCCTTCCTCAACGTCCCGCTCTCTCCACAAAAGTTTGACTCTTTGTCACAGTTAAAAAAAAAATCCAGCGTAAAGAGCGGGAAGTTGAGGAGGGGACAGTCTCTTTCATATATGGAGTAATTTCTGTTCATTTTAAGTTTTAATGTTGCTCCTTGCTTTCAGTTGAAAAAACTTGTATTTTATTTAATTTCCGAACGTTTTTGGATTAATATATGTTTTAATTTTGTCCCATCACTCATGAATAATTAAAACGAAATTCGCGTATAATTTTTTTTTGGCTAAATGGCTTTTTCATACTTTAGAGTGGATAATTTTGAAACAAAAAAGGGTGAGGGAAGAGGCCTAGATACTGTACAATCATTGGTTACTTAAAAATGCAACTAACTTTTTAGTTTTTTACGTCCGTGTTTATTAATAACAAATATAGGTAACTTACGAATTAACTTACGTAGCGAACTTCTATATTCGCATATTTTTATTATATATCAGAGGGTTCGGCCCCTCGTCAATATCTCGCTCTTTACACTAAAAAAAATTAATCACGACGGCCGTAGAATAAATAGTTGAAATTACTAAAAATACTTAGCGAAAAGATCGAGGTATTGAGGAGGAGACGAAGACCCTTATATACGTAATAATTTATGTTGGTTTTAAGTTTTAATTCTGCTCCTTACTTTGAAAAAAACAATTTTTTATTTTATTTTCTCATTGTTTTATTTTAATTATGCTAGAAAATCCAGCTCTGCTTCATGGAAATTCTCTTCCCTCATGATAATTTTTTCCATAGAAAGATACTTCCACGTAACCCTTTCTCCCTGACCCACTCAGGGAGTGGGTCAGGACATTTTAATTTGATTTGTAATGGGCCCTCTTGCGACATTCTAGGATCACTGGCTTGATACAATCACCAATGGGAAAAAAAATAAACAAATAAACACGTGTCCATGATTTGTCTTTCTGCAAAAAATACGAAATTCCACATTTTTGTAGATAGGAGCTTGAAAATTCTACCGTAGGGTTCTCTGATACGTTAAATCTGATGGTGTGGTTTTTGTTAAGATTCTATGGATTTTAATGGGTGTTCCCACTATTTCCTAATAACAGGCAAATTTTCTCATGCACTCAACTTTTGATGAGTAAGCCTAAACTTGATGAAAGTTATATATTTAAAATCAGCATAAAAATATTCTTATTATCTATTATTATATAATATAATTATTATATAATTATTATACAATAAATATTATTATTATAAAATACCGAGACTCCTTCATATCTTCATTTCAATCAAATCGGTATAACGCTTGAAAGACAGTTTTCATCAAAAGTAATCCCCAAAAAACAAACATATGGATCGTTAGATCTTTGTATTATCGGATTAGGCTGGTGAATTTCAGATAACTGGGAATAAACTTGAAATACACACGGAAAAAAAAACATGACTTAGAAAAATTTAGGGCAAGATAATTAGCATCAATCCATAAAATTACTTTCTCAAATATATTTTCCTGGGATATTCGAAGCTGAGATTCGCAGTTTTCCGAAATACCAAGTCTGCTTTGTCTGTTTCTGTGTCTGCGTTTGTCTGTGTGTTTGACTCTCATCATACACAGTCTTTTTATGACACAAAAAAAGTTGAAAAATTTGTAGTAAAAATTTGTAGTAAAAAATTTGTACAAAAAAGTAAAAAAAATTAAGTAAGGAAAAAGCTAAGTTAAAAATATTAAGTTTAAAGAATTAGTAAAAAACTAAATTAAAAAAAACTATTCCAAAAAGTAAAAATAAAATGGTCGAAATAAATAAAAGTTAAATAAAACATAAATAAATAAGTAAATTTGTTTTTAAATATAAAGAACTGAATTAAAAAACAAAGTTAGAAAACAAGACACAAATATATTCACATTGAGGGAGCCTGGAGGACCTCTGAACCATGGGGACCTCCGAGCGTCGGCTCGAGGAGGTTCAGGGCTGGTGGTGGCATGGAGTCCCATTAGCTCCCTTAGAAAGTATCATACTAATTGATTCATAAGGAGTATTGTTGGCTAGCACGAAACTTATCTGTAGTGAGGCCATGGAAGGGGGCAGAGGCCCTCCTAAAGTTGGCTCAAGTGGGCTTAGGGTTGATGGGACAAGGAGTTTTCATAGGTTCCCTTTGAAAGTCTAATACTAATCGATTCGTAGGGAGCAAAGTTTGCAAGCGCAAAACCTATTGAAATCGAGGCTCCTAGAGGACACTTGTGGCCCTCTATAGGTTGGCTCCAGGAGCTTCAGATTGGTGATGGCATGGAGTTGCATGAGTTCCGTTTGAAAGTATCTTACTTATCGATTCAAAGGTTAGCACGTTAGCACGTTAGCACTTGCCATAAGTTCGTGTCAATAAGTTCGCTATCGTTAGAACGATACTTAAGGCCCCCTTGAATGGGTACGAAACCCTGCGAAGGTTTGTCCAAAGGGGTTCAGGGCTGGTGGAGGCATGGAGCCCCATGGTTTTCCCCTAAGAAATCCCATAGTAATTTATTCATAGGAGGCAGAGATCATTAGCACTAAACTTATTGATATTTGGGCCACTGGGTGGGGTATGAAGTGCTCTGGAGGTTAGTTTGAGAGAGCTTAATGTTTATGGAGGTATTGGTAACTATAAGTTTCCTCATATAATCAAAGGTTAATTGATTCACAGGGGTTGAAGTTTGTTAGCACAAAACTTCTCGACATTAAGGCCCCTTGAGGAGCATGGGGTCATTAGGACGTTGGTCTGAGGGTAGGTCGAAGCATTGATGATCACAAGTTCCCTCTCGAAATCCTATAGTAATTGATTTATAGGGATGAGTTTCTTTAACACGAAACATATAGCTTAAAATTTTAAGAATATCAGAATATCACTAACTTGTTGGTTCAGTTGACCAATGTGTCACACATTTATCAGAGAAAATTCCAATGCACAAATATTTCATAAGCTTAATGCAACTGCTTAGAGGCAAAAAATCCGAATACAATGCCAAGTAAAGATTACTAAATAACAAACAATATATTCCTACAGCCACTATTAATCATGTAAAAATTACACCCTTAAATGTGTAAAATAAAATATATATATTTCCTAGACAAGGTCGTTTGATAACTCCAGATTTAAGATTTCCATATGTAAGCCTTAGACCTTTCAATCCCAGTCTCCACTCACTCGAAGGTTACGTAACAATACCTGTCAAATACGCACAAATCGTGATTACTGGGTGTTTCAGAGTTAGTTGACTTTCCAAGAGCCATAGGGCTAAGTCATGTACATGCAATGATTCCCTAGTATGGGCTGAATACTCAGTGACCCACTGTCCCAGACTCAGTAAACTTTACATGCGGGATGTTCTTCACTTCGGGCTAGGGTCTTGGGGAAGGCCTTGAAGAAACAAGTCCGTAAATAAATGGCTCTAGGTGCAAAAGGGATAGGGCCCTGACCAGAGTAATTGAAGGGATACTACTATTAACGGAATAAGCTCTATATTTTTCAGAATAAACCTTGTGAAGAAAATTTAACGTTCATCCCATTCATTTTTGTTAGTGTTAGAAGCTAATGAAAAGAGGAAGTTTAGACCTAGTACCCTAAGCCGCTTCTGATTGTAGATGAACCCTCTTCTGGTTGACCAAGGTGTATTTTGATTTAGCTATTTGTAACTTTCAACATTCCCTGAAAATTAGAACTTAATACTCCAACTCCTGACTAGCATAATTGTAGTATTGCTACAGGCACTACAAGCACACCCATAGCCACTAATTATTTCTTCTAAACTAGTTTATAAGCACGAAGTAGGTTTAACGGCCATTACTTCTGGGTTTTCTCCATGACGCTGATCCATAGTATAGAACCCCCGCATGTAACAAATTATCTTAGTGCCCTGTTAAAAATTCATAAGGCTTCCTTGAGCCGTGCCAAGCCCTAGTGACATTCTTCATGGCGCTAATCCGTTGTTTATTAGGTCTAATGTTTACTTACGTTAATCCAAATGACCTTGTAAATGATGTAGGTTTGAAGATTAACGTTACTTGTTTTGATCCCAGAAAACCTGTGTAATCCGATGAAAATAGGGTGTGAGGCTCAACATCATTTGTTCTGGTAGAGTTTACGCAAGACTTGTTTTGATTCCAAAAAGTCTAATGGATACAAGTACCGGACATTTCTAGTTAATTGGCTTAAACAAGAGTCTATTAATCCTTTTACTGGTTTGTGGACCAGATAGTTCTCTGTTTCTCCAGGGTATTAAATGTGCATACAAGTGAGGACAGTTATCATTGTAGTTTACAGGATGAACAGTGACAGAGGGATTTATAAAAAAGATATGATTCGTGTATACCTACAGTTAAAAAATAAATTTTTAATTACATTAAGGGATAGAGGTGTTTCCTTTCCATAGTATTCCCCCCCCCCCTTGGGCTCTAAAAAAGATTAGTATACTTAAATTGAAGCTGATAAGATTTTGTCTGCGAAATTAACAACTAAAATATCACCATTTCAAAGATCTATTGTAAATATAATAAGCAATTTTTCATCACGATTTTCATCGTCAATTTTTCATCATCAATTTTTCAGATACGAGTTGTATTGTAAATGTTTGTTCTGGGCCAATCATCAAATCCATTAAATTTCCACCCTTTTCAACTGAATTTATTTTAAAAAAAATTTGCGGCATTTTCACAATTTTCATCCCTACATTCAAAATGTGAATAGGTCCTTGGAAATAAAATATTGTTTCATTTTTATACATTTTCACAATTGAACACGGGTTCTAGACCCCACCTAGATCACCCCATCAATTTATCCCATTTTGAATTGGATTCACACCATTTTAATTAAAATTTTCGACATTTTTACAATTTCGCATCTTGAGCTTTAAGATCAAAACAGATCTTGTGAAATAAGAGCTTAATTATATTCCATTTTTCCTATATTACTGATAAAATGTAATAATTTAATATTTTGTGGATAGTTAGATACAAATATATGAGTAATTTATATTATCTTCATTTTTTCTTTCTTTCGAGAGCCTTTAAAATTACTAGTTTATCAATTTTTTTAATTTCTTTTCAAGGTCATCTACTTTAGAATAAAAACACTTAGGTGCAAATAGATCAACCATTTTATCTTTAATAACGAGTTCATTTCCATATTTTCTTTTCATTCCTGTAATCGCATATCCCATTTAAATGTCTAAATCTTCTTTCCTAATAGTTCTATCACATATATTTTCAATTTGTTATTTTGCTTAAGAGTTTCTTCATTTAGTATCTGCTTATTTCATGAAAAAAAGTTCCAAATCGAAAATAATTTATGAATCAACCTATATTTTACTATCAATGATCTCCATAATTTCTTTTCTTTCTGAAAGTATAACGCATCATATGCTAAATGGATTAGCAGGTACATGATCTAATAAAATTTATATTCCTATATCAGCCGTTGATCCACTTTAACAAATATTCGATTCATGCTTTGAAACATCAAATCAAAATAAAGGATATATTGTTTTAAAATCATTGGAACTTATAACTGTTCTAATATCAGTATTTTATGATTAAATCCTAACTGCAAAAAATGTTGATAAACGTTAAAATAGCCTTCATTAGCATTATTGAAACCACACTTCAAGTCTTCTTGTGGATATTTATATCCATTTACTTGTATCCATAAATGGACACCATTTACTCAGAGGCGCCATTTGGGCAAATTCTTGGGGTGGGTATGAACTCCATATTGCCCCCCCCCCCCTCCCGACTCACTTCGTGTCGCGTAAGAAAAAATGTTTTTATTTGGTTTTGGGAGCACATCGATTGAATATTCTAAGTAAAAACGCATTTTCAGCACCCATGTGTTGCTTGGAAATGTACTGTAACCATATATGGAACTTAGCCACACTGACCTCTAAGATTAATTATAACATCGAAGATCACAATCAACGAGGTTAAGCGAGTAAACTAAAAGTGGAAAATTCAACCAGACTACAGGCTGCCCTTCCTCAGCAAGAAACTTTCATATTTAAGTAAACAATACGTCGGTGAAAGTAATCTTCATGAACATGCTGAGGGTTGTAACCACAATCTCCGTTTTCCTTCAGCAGAAATCTTTCAGATCAAATATATTTACAAAAAGGAAAAGGAGGTGACTGATACGATCGTCTCCTTTTGTACACTTCAGGTATTTTTTCACTATTTCTAGGCTAAAATAAAAACGCATATTGCCCACTGTTGTCACAGGAAATGTGGCAGCAATACGAAGTACTTTAATTACTTCTGAGTAAGCCACTGGTAATTCCTGAAGATGGTCGAGAATGTCTCGGAAGTTTTCCGGCTTTTTCTCCTCATCCAGCAAGAAACGCTTGGCAATACCAGCTTGAGATTCGAAAAGAATGTCGTTGATATCCAGCTCGGCGTAAAGAGCAGAGAAACGCTTGAGCAACTCTGTGTCCATAAACTTTGTTGATCTTGGACACAAGGCTTCGAGTGTGCTCAGCACTGGCAAGTTATATGTGAACCTTCTGTCAAATTCGACTAGTAGACGGTCGAAAGTCTCGAAGTACTCTCGCTTGATTTCATCCACCAAAGTAGAAGTCCGATTTCCTGATTAAACGAAGTTGTCACAAATTGTTTTAGATGCTTCGTGATCTTTTCAGTTCTAATGCTAATGGCTATTAATACCTTTTTATTTACCTAACTAAAAAGCTAATAGGCTTAATGATGTAATGTCTTCTACTTCTCTCTGTGCTCTCGTCTTTAGAGTCTTATGGTAGCGTTGGCCTACAATCTGGGGTTCGACCGGTATAGGATGCCAAGCATCTCTAACTTTCATAAGGCTTATGTGTCAAGCATAAAAATGTTTATTTGCACATATGATACAGTAAATGAACATAAAACGAGGACAGAAACAGAATAAGAACTGACTCTAGTAATCTAAAACGGTGGCTTATATTCACTAAAACAAGGAAATAAACATCGAAACATTTGACAGGAACTGACCTATTTTAATCTGTCAACTTAGAGGAATTACTGCAAATATTCAGAATTTATAATATTAATATAATCACCTAGGAAATGGGCATTTGACAGAACTTGAGACATTTATTATGAATCTTACCTACTTTCAAAGCTTACAATGGTTAATAGCAAATAGCGTAATTATCCAAATGGTCGTCAGGTAATTACGCTCTTTGGTTAATTGGCGTGCAGTAATTTCAAATTAATTGGACAGAATGGATTGTGTTGGACATAATGGATTATTATTGCCGGCAAAGGGCCCTTTGTGGTGGAAGGTTGGGCCCCCTATAAAATCTGGGGTGGGCATTTGCCCCCCTGACCCCCAGATGGCACCTCTGCATTTACTATTGGTGGCCATTATCATGGTGGCAGATGAAGGTCTAATCTCCACACTTTGATTGCTGAAACCAGGTCGTGAGGGTCCCATATATTCACTTTGCATGGTTGTCCCTAAATCATTGTCACATACCTTTGGTTTCTTAGGAAAAGGAAACCCTTCTAAACCCGAGTTTTCCTGGATCTAATTTTTAGTTTTCCCAATAATTGACCCTTAAAGATCATGATTCCAACAAGTATTCCGTCCATTTTGAATTTGACTCGAATAAGTTATCCCCATTGCTCTTCATCCCACCTTAATGCATCCCAATATAGGCAAAAACATGGTACTGATATGAAACTATGGGGCATATCATAGCAAATAATACGTCACTTTCTTTGTTCTGAAAGGGATTTAAACTTTAAGAGAGTTAAGGGGGCCTCTGCTCCTTCAACTTAGGGGGCTGAAACTTTATTCAAAGTCGTGTTTAGAATCAAAAACAAATCTGTTCAATTTCTCACATGGAATCGTCATTAAAAATGCATTCTATTTCAATTTTTTTTTCAATTTTAATAAAAAATCAATTTCCTAGAGAAATACTTAGAAATCTATGAAAATTTGCGACCTATTGCTCAAAGCCCTCAATTATTGGATTTTACGTTTGATCACCCTTATTTCAGTATGTTATTGTCAATATTATGTTATGATCTCCCTTATCTCTATGATCACATTATTTCCGCATCTCAATGGCTTCTTTGTCCGAAGCAACCGCTTTCTGACAAAATTCACTCAGAAGCTCTTAAGCCCCTTTACAAAGAAAATATTTCCGGCTAAAATTAAACTATGTTTGACTTGATGAACTGTGATTATAATACTCACGAAATTTCTTTTAAATAAGGGGGAGGGTTGAGGTTTTAGTTGTTAGTTTCGTATACAAAATCTTGTCTGCTTAAACTTAATTATACTCATTGTTTATTTTATTTTAGATTTTTTTGGGGGGGATGGCTTTCCTTCTCAAGCTTATGGGGTGTTTTAATAACAAAACTTATTAAAATCCTGACTATATTCAGAAAGACACCTGTAAAACTATCTATTTTTACCATTTAAAAAAACATTTTCAGTCCTATCATTTTAACTAATCAGTAGTAAAGTAAATGCATGTTCATGACCACTCATTAAATCAATTAGATTTACCCCCTTTTAAATCGAATTTGCAATATTTTAGCCTGAAATTTCCAGATTTCTTACAATTTTCCATCCCTATATTCAAAAATGACAACAGGTCCTTGGAAATCAATTTTGTCTCATTTTTACATTTTTAACAATTTGAACACGGGTTCTAAGCCCCACATATATCACTCTATCAATTTATACCATTTTCAATTGAATTCACACCATTTTAAATTAAAATGTCCAATATTTGTTCATTTTCGCATCATGAGCTTGAGCATTGTTAAATTAGAATTTGATGAATCCGTGAAATGATCAAAATTTTTACTTTTGTCTCATTTTTACATTTTTTCACAATTTGAACACGGGTTCTAAGCACCACATATATAACCCTATTAATTTATCCCATTTTCAGTTGAATTCACACCATTTTAAATAAAAATCTAAAAAATTTGTACATTTTCGCATCATGAGCTTGAGCATTGTGAAATTGGAAATTGATGAATCCGTGAAATGAGAATTTAATTATATTTCATTTTTCCTATACTACTGATAAAATACAGCAATATAATATTTAGTGGATAGTTCGATATCAATATCAAAAAATATATATTATCTCAACTTTTTTCTTTAAACAGACTTTAAAATCATACCTTTATCTAATTTTTTTAAATTTCTTTTCAAGTACATCTTCTTTAGAATCAAAACGCTTAGGTGCAAATTAATCAACCATTTCACCTTTAAAATCAATAGTAATAACGAGTTTATTTCCACATTTAGTTGTAAAAAATTTTATTCCTGTAATATTTTCCATCTTCATTTGGCTTAAAAGTTTCTCCATTTATTAGTCCCTATTACCCTATTTTTTTATTTCCAAATCGAAAATAATTTATATATTAACATACAATTTACTATCAACGACCTCCATGATCGCTTTTCGTTCTGAAATTATAGCGCAATAAATGTTATATGGATTAGCAGGTACTTGATATAATAAACTTTAAATTTTTATATCCTCAATCGATCCAGTTTGATAAATATTTGATTCATGCTTTGAAACATTAAATAAAAGAAAAGAATATACTTTTTAAAATCAATGTAACTTAGAACTATTCCACTATCAAAACATTTTTTTATTTATATCATAATTGTAAAAATCGTTGATAAGTGTTAGAATAATCTTCATTAGTATTATTGAAATCACATTGTAAATCTTCTTGTCGATATTTATATCAATTTACTCTCACTTCAATTCTATTAGCATTCCAATGGTCAAATACCATATTAAGTTTCGTGTAAATCTTATCAATTTCAGATTTCTGTAGCATAACATTAATTATAATTGTATAACAGCATTCACTGACTATCCTTCATGTTAATTCTTTATCCGTTTTATTATCACTTTAATAGGTATTACAAACTTCCCTTCTTATTTCAAATGAGCTGCTCTTTCCTATTTCAGCTTTTAATTGTCCCGCCTTCTTTATTAATCCAGCTTCTGAACTAGTCGCTATGTGTAAACTAGGATGTAATGCTGGTAACATCGCTGATGAATGAATTAAGTCTACTTTAAAATTTTGAGTTCCCGATTTTACAATATATTGGCAAAAACGTTATTTTTAACATAACTTGGTGTGTAGCACATTTAGAAATACGATGAATATCTTGACAAAATCCAAATAATCATGGTACTGGTAAATACATAATAACGACGTGACTTTCTTTAGTTTTATTCAACCTTAAATAAACCACTATTTAAAGCGCTACTTTGTTTTGTTGTAACGGTCCCACCACCTGCTGCAGCACGTATACAAGTGTTTTCAAACTCATTTTCCTTTTTAAAGGAATCAACGGATTGGGTTTTATCTTTATACCAAAGCATATTAGTAGCTGCGTTTTTACTATAGTCACCTGAAAGTTCTAATAAGTTTTCAACAGTAGTCGTTATACTTACATATTTAATTCTTTCAATACACTTGCCATTGATTATATATTCAGCATTTCTGGTCAAATTAAATCTATTATATGTTAAAGCTTCATCATTATTTCGCAAATTTTATTCCATCCAATTGTGTTATTTTCACTATTGCATTAAGGTAACTATCACTTGGAAGAATCCAAGATTCCAGGTCTTTTAAATGAAACTATTGGTTAATTGTTGAGATATATTCACATTGTTTTCTCTAATTTCTTTATATTCATATTTGGTCGTAGAAATTATCAATAAATGGCTTTCCAAATATTTCCCAATAAGGAGCAACAACTTGATTCACTACAATTTAATATGGTAGAAATTATTAAATAGACTTTAAAGGATTTTCAAACAGTGGAGGCTGATCTTTGATTGTCACCGAGTCACCGATGCTCAACAAGAGCATCACCGGAGATGTACCTTAAGCTCCTTGCCTAAAAGTATTGCGTCCAATAGGCCTTTTCTTGATTCATCAAGATGTTTGTTCAAATATCTCTTATTATTTTAAACTATATCTTTTAGAGATTTCACATCATTTCAACTCTCTTTGATTATAATATTTCCAGTCTTTTCTATATTCAATCGCTCTATTTTTAAAGAATTCCATTTGAAGTTTAATCATAGTGTCATAGATGAGCTTTCATCTTTTATATTCATCTTTTCATCTTTTATATTTTTTATGGACATCCTGGATAATTAAGAATTGGCGATATTAAAAAGAACAATACTGATCCCATAACCATACTGCCTTGTATGCAATGATTCTTTCTTATAGCTAGAAATTTGCTATAGATGAATTTTATTAAATTATCTCATTAAACTTTTTTCAATTTCAAAACACATAGAATTTGTTCTCCATTTAGGCCAATTAATCTTCCTAATTGACCAGTTATAGTAATTTTTAGCGCGTTGATATAATCGTTCTGATTGATTTGAAGATATTGCCTTTTTATAGGAATCTCACAGAGTAGCGTTCTAGGTTCTGTTTTTGGAGCAAAACTCCATATTACATCAGAGGTTGCATTCCCCTTCACAATTTAACTATCAACTAATGAGCAGTGAACATGTATTTTATCAGTATTTCTAGTAATACTAGAAACTTTAGTACTTTTATTATATTTATTATTTAGTTTAGCTTCATTCTTAAAATCCTAAAATAAAATACAAATCACTATTAAACTAAGATTTATATTTCCTTTTCAGTATAATAACAAATTACATTGTTGCTAGATTGCATGATTTACTGATTGCTCATCGATCTAGGGGTGAATTAAAATAACGAATTAATAAATAATTTAAAGCCGCTTCGTCATACAACCCAGTGGGTATAACATCGTTGACCTATTCATCCTTATTTTTTCCCTGTATTAAAACGTTTTATTTTTAAACTGATCACTTATTTTATACCATGAATACTGTAGTGTACGTTGAGTTGAAGCTATCTCACAATCCGAGGTCTAATCTAACGCGATCGAATTACTTGTATAAGACTGATCGATTTCACTGCTTTTTACCGCTAATATATATATTATTAATTATTATACTATACTATGCTGATGGACCACCTAACTCTCCCCATCAATTCACATTATTTTGAGTCTGTTTTACATCATTTTAATATCAATTATTCCACATTTTTACAATTTTTCATTCCTACATTCAACATGAGAACAGGTGCCTGGAAATCAAATTTGTTCTTATTTTTATACTTTTCACAATGTGAATATGGGATTTAGATCACCCCATCAATTCACCCCCTTTCAAAGGAAGACTTCGGACATTTTTATTATTTACCATCCTGAGCTTTAAGATCATAACAGGACTTCCAAAACAAGGGTTCAGTTATATTCCATTTTTTCTATACTACCGATAAAATTAGATAATGTAATATTTAGAGGATATTTCAATATCTTAATAATTTATTTTGTCTTTATTTTTTCATTCAATGACCTCTAAAATCATACCTTTATCTAATATCTTAAATTTCTTTTCAAAATCAGCTGCCTTATAATCGAAAAGCCTAGGTGCAAATAGATCAACTATTTCACTCCTGCAATTGTGTATTCCATTCCAATGTCTGAATCTTCTTTTCTAATAGTTCAATTATATTTATTTTCTATTCTCTTTTCGCTTAAGATGTTCTCCATTCATAAGAGATCATTTGATTAGATAAATTTTCTAAACCATATTTTTTTTATTACCATCCCATTAGTATATAACTCAAGACAAGTCACTGTAGCGCGACTGGCTAACATGTTTTGATCGGAGCCTGAAAGTTATGGGGTCAAGCGCATTAGCCGGCAAATTTTTAAAGTGATTCTATGTGTCAAATGAAACAAAAAATATTTTGTGAAATAGTCTTGCCTTATTTCCCAAGAATCTTTTACTCAATGGAGGAATTTCGGGAAGGAATCCAAATACGCGTCAGAAATCTGTACGCAATCGTGTCTTATTTGTTTAATAAGGCTCATATTTGAAAAGAAAGTTCATCTGTTTAAAAAGAACGTTTTGGTAGTAATTTGCTATTTAGTTACCCGGCATATGAGTAAACTTTCGCGTGTATATTTTCTCAGCATGTTTTTTTGGTTGGGATGATGTAATTTTTTTCAATATAACTATCAAACCAATTTTCTTTTAACTAGGATTATAAATATTTATAATTTATTAAGTTTAACTAAACCCTTCAAAAGCTAAGACACAATAATTAATTTTTGAAATCGAACCTGTGACGTCACTGTGTGTTGGTTCCCGTGAAAAGATTCTATTTGGCTCCGAAGAGAAAATTACTTGTATTCTAATTTAAACAGAAAGGGGCTATTGGCTTTTTTCTACGATATTCTTACTAAGTAAACATGTATTTTGAAGAGCGGGGTGGAAAGTAAGAAGGATTTTATTTATGTGTCAAAATCTACAGACATTACGCAATATTTATAGCCATTTAATTTAACTTGTTTCATATGTTTTTTACGAGGAAAAAACTGTACAGTTCTGCTTAATTCATTTTCTTGCTTAATTATTTCTTCATGTACCAATTCACCTGATTTATAAATAGCAAGCATATATATTATTATATAAGCATATATATTATTATTATATATTAATATGTATTAATGTATATATATATATATATATATATATATATATATATATATATATATATATATATATATATATATAAATAAGTTGTCTGTCTGTGTGTCTGTCTGTGGATCAGGTGACGTCATGTTTCTGTGTTGACTGACGTCATGAAATTAGTTGTCGTCATTTTTGCTTTGACAGTGACGTCATTCAAGATATTTAAGACATATGTTCACGTAGAAATCTATTAATGTTTAAGTTTACAATGACTGATGAACTTACCATGGCAAAAGCCGATGAAGATGCTCAAAGAGTCTATGCCAAAAAACTTGCTGCTGATAGAGAAAGTCAGAAAAGAAAGCATGCCGAGGAATCAAAAGAACAGCAAGGAAACAGGCTTCAGGCTGATAGAGAAAGAAAGAGCAGAAAACTTGCCGAGGAATCAAAAGAACAGCAAGGAAACAGGCTTGAGGCTGATAGAGAAAGAAAGAACAGAAAGCCTGCCGAGGAATCAAAAGAACAGCATGGAAACAGGCTTGAGGCTGATAGAGAAAAAAAGAACAGGAAGCGTGCCGAGGAACTACCAGAGCAACGCGGAAGCAGACTTGCTGCTAAAAGAGAAAGTGAAAAAAGAAGGCGTGCCGAGGAATTACAAGAACAGCAAGAAATCAGGCTTGCTGCTGATAGAGAAAGTAAGAAAAGAAAGCGTGCCGAGGAATCACAAGAACAGCAAGAAATCAGGCTTGCTGCTGATAGAGAAAGTAAGAAAAGAATTCGTGCCGAGGAATCAGAGCAACCTGAAAGTTATCGCCTGGCATTCAGGTACAACCCAGTCGATGATTATAGCTTGAGTAGATGTGTTCAAATCGGGACAATGTCTAAAATTTGTCCCTATTGCAAGGCCTTGAAATTCAATGGTGAAACAATGGGAATGTGTTGCGCCTCAGGAAAAGTTAAACTTCCTCTATTGGCTGCACCACCAGAGCCATTGAAGACGAATGAATGCTTGCCTGAAAAATTCTAATTTATGGGCACACGTAAAAATATTAAAATTAACTACAAATATGCGTGTCCGATTGCAAAACGATGACTCTGGTCAAATATTTTCAGATCAATTGCTGACAATTGGAAACGGAAAGCTCCCAGTAAACTCAATTTCAGGACGTATACAACTACCTGCTGATTTCTGTAATTTAGACGTCCAAAAATGAATTGATTGAAAAAGTATTTCCGAATATTCTAAAAAATTATAAAAATAATAAATGGCTAAGTGAAAGAGCGATTCTCGCACCCAAAAATATAGACGTCCACGAAATCAACAATATTGTTTTGACCAAGATTCGAGACCAGGCAGTCCTTTACAAGTCAGTCGACACAGTTTTGGAACCAAATGAAGCGGTTAATTATCCATCTGAATTTTTAAATTCCATAGATCTTTCAGGGTTTCCACCACACGTGCTACAACTAAAAATAGGCGTACCAATAATACTTTTAAGAAATATAAACCCATCAAAGCTTTGCAATGGCACTCGACTTGCCGTAAAAAAACAATGGAAAACCTAATAGAGGCCACAATCTTGACAGGGCCTTTTGAGGGTGAGGCTGTTCTTATTCCTCGCATTCCCATGATTTCAACGGATCTGCTTTTTCAATTTAAAAGATTGCAATTCCCAATTCGATTAGTATTTGCAATCACCATTAACAAAGCTCAAGGTCAATCATTAGAAAAATGTGGTATAGATCTTAATACTGATTGTTTTTCCCATGGAAAATTGTACGTTGCATGTTCGAGGGTCGGTAAACCTGACAATGTATTTATATGCAGCGACAATTGGACAGCGAAGAATGTTGTATATTCGCAAGTTTTACGCAGTTAATTTGTATTGTATCTATCTATCTATCTATCTATCTATATAAAAACGAGTTGTGTGGATGCATGTTTGTTTGTTTGTAAAAAGAGCGTTTGCATATGACGTCATTATTAGTACATACGGCTTTGTATATGCACAGACAATGGGAAAGCCAAGAATGTTGTTTATTCGCAATTTTTACGTAGTTTGAAACACATATATAAATCCATCTATATTCACAGGTGGGACACAGGGACACAACTACAATGGCGCATAACTAATATGGCGCGTAACGACTTACGCGCGCGGGGGGGCTTGGGGGGGCGCGAAGCGCCTCACCAACTAGGTGTTGGGGTGGCGCGAAGCGCCACCCCAACAGCTAGTATATATATATATATATATATATATATATATATATATATATATATATATATATATATATATATATATATATATATATATATATATATATATATATATATATATATATATATATATATATATATATATATATATATATATATATATATATATATATATATATATATATATATATATATATATATATATATATATATATATATATATATATATATATATATATATATATATATATATATATATATAGTTGTGCTGAAGACGTCCCTTGGACATAGGTCCCAAATATTCATTGAATTGAATTCCAGTGTCTTGAGATAATTTCCTTATTGTTTCTAAGTTGTTTTATTTATTATATTTATCACAAAAGCATTTGAAGCATAGGAAACCTCTAGTGTGAGAGTCACAAACCTTTTCAAAATAGAAATTAAATTTTTTCATTTGCACTGCATTTTCCCTATGCAATTTGCATGGATTGCAAAATCTACACTTTTCCTCATCATCATCAACATTGGTGCAGTTCCCGTATGATGACCAACATCCCAACCCATACAAACAAAGCAGGCATGAGTAGAACATTTTTTCACGGTTGAATCTCACACTGCAAAATATAAACACTTTTGATTAAATAAGGAATGTTATTTTACTTCTAGAGCGAGAGGAGGACTAAACAAGTGACGTAAAATTTTAAAATCCATTAAACCGGTTTGGACAGAATTTTTAAATTGTCTACTTATTTGTTGTCATCTTGAAAAACTGTGACTGAAAATCGTTCGGATAGAGGCTTAAATCAGCATAAAAAAACTTGAATGTGTAGGTAGTGTTAAAAAAAATCTACAATATCATTCTATTTTATTTCGATTAGTATGTCAATAAATTGATAAAAAACGTTTGACCCACGATGCAAAGGCATTATGCAATAATCCATGGCCAGGGAGTCCTCTTTAATAATACTGTAAAGATGCTTTGGGTCAATATTTTCTTTTGCACTGATAAATTCTGAAACTGATCATTTAGATACCAACATTTCCCCAAAGTCGCTAGATTCCGTATGATTTTTTGTTTCTTGAGTCGATTCATTTTTTAATGCTGACACTTTTATTGCTGATTACAGACTAACTAACATAGCCAAGGAATGAAGATTCCTTCTACTTCTAGTGCCTCTCGTCGCTTATTGGCTCCCTAGAGAGAGGAGAGTTAACCTACTAAAATATCTAGCAAAAAAATTCTACTTTAAGCGTTTTTATTTTCAAAAATAAAAGAGTAACATAGTTATCTCATTCTTTTTGACATTCTGATTTAGATCATTTTCTTCAGTATATTTCGCTAGTGCATTTAATACATCTTGTAGTTTATGTACATGCATTACATTCACTTTTGTTGTGAAAAATAACTGTTCCTCCAATTTGAAATCACTCAATGATATCACATATCTTGCAACCATCTCATACCATTCAAGGGTTAGCTGACCAACCCTTGTAGTTTCTATAGTAATATTGGGTATTCTTTGTTTCACTTCACTGCTGCTAGCACCTTCAACATCCAACAGAGTAAAACTACTCATATCTAATAGTAAAATAAGTTTTCTGTGAACAAAAAGATATATTCACCATGTTTTAAATTCATAAAGCTACTTCACTACTGCTCTTAAAACGTTTATAGTTTAGAAGAACAAAGAACTACCTGGTCCACTAGCCTAGTAAGAGGATCAACAAACTATTGCGTAAGCAAAATAAGGGAAAATATCCGGTGTTTATATCCATGAGGCTTGTTGGAATCAAAACAAATCTTGCGTAAGCCCTACCAAAAAAATGACGTCGGTCCTTAAACCCCATTTTTGCTGGATTGGAAAGGTTTTTTGTAATCAAAACAAGTGTCTTTGAACTTCAAAGGTTTGTCATTTCAAAGGTCATTTGAAATTTCAACAGTAAGCAATATAACAAAAAAAAACAATGAGCTAATGTCTTTAATAATGCCCAAATGGCTTGGCATGATTCCCAAAAGCCTAATGAATTTGTTAGGAGGCACTAAGATCATTTCTTTGCATGTGGGGTTTTCCTACTATGGGTTTAACGGAGGGAATAACCGTTAAACCTCCTTCTTGATCTTAAACAGGTATAGATGAAAACAGTAGTGGCTATAGGCCTGATCTCAGTGCCTTAGCAATGCTATAATTAATTTCCCTTAAAAGTTACAACTGAGTTTCCAAAGTAAAGTTCCAACTCGTTTCAAATATAGTGTATATTCACCCTTTTGAGAACCTGGCAGCAAAAAGTACCTTTTGGTTCAAAGTAACCTGAGAGGTTCAACCCAATACCCTTAACCAATTTCTGAGATATTGCAGATCCGTCCTTTTGACAAACTGGATGCATGTAAAAGCTTTTGATTAGCCTCAGCATCCCATCATCATTCCCTGAAAATTTTACACTAATATCATTAGCTCAATATCTCCCTTAGAATTTCATAGAAGTTTCAGATTAATACCCTAAGCCTTTCCAGGAATTTGCAGATACGCCGTTTTGACAACCTGAATGAATTTAGTATTTTCGGCTTTAACTCAACAACCGGCTTTAGCTGAACTCCGTGAATTTTTCAGCTTAACACCCTCAGCCGTCCCTGAGATATTGCATATAAATCGTTTTTACAACCTGGATAAACTAAGTGTCTGTTGATTTAGTTCAAATTCCCCCCAGCCTTCCCTGAAAGCTTCAAATTCATATCCTTAGCCATATCCAAGATGTTGCAGATACACGCATTTGTGTTACTAGATGCACATCTCTTCATTTAGTCCAATGGCCCTCTCAACATTCGGTGAGATTTTCAGCTTAAAACAGACAGCTGTCCCTGAGATATTTCCGATACACCACTTTGACAACCGGAATATTCGTAATACCTGCTGTTTCCGTCCGTATCCCCCTCAGCTTTATCCAAGAGATTTGCCTTAATATCTTTAGATGTTCTTGATATTTATTACACACGCCCTTTTCACAACAAGGATGTGTCTTTTGATTTAGTTCATCACCCTTCACAGCGTTCCCTGAAAATCCCAACTTAATAACTTTAGGCTCTTTCGATACGTTGCACAAATGTTATTTACTGACCTAGAGCTACTTAGTTGCCAGGGCTGTAACAAGGATTGTTTTTTTCTGGGGGGAAGGCCCCGCCATCTAAAGAATCTTTAATATCTAAAAAAATTCCAAAAGATATCTTTAAAAAGATATTTCCGTGAAAATGTCTTGCATGGTGTCCGGTATTTGGCCTCCCCCCGGAGAATATTCCCACGCGGAAAATACCCCCCGTGGTAAATACCCCTCTCACCCATTGAAAATATCCCTAGAAAATATCCCCTGCAGAAAATACACCCTATGCCGAAAGTATCGCCTTGGTAAACAGTCCGTTTAGAAATACCACCCCCACGCGGCTGGTTGGTCTCCAATCATTTTAGACTTAAAAAAAACTAAAATTCTCAATTTCTAATCTAATGAGCGCATTTCAAAGTTTTTGCGACAAAGAGGTGGAGGTATGGATAAAGAAGGCACAGTTTCCCTCCAATAAGGAATAAATTCTGCGCATTTTTGGGTTTAATGTTACTCTTTACATTCATAATAATACTGTTGACCAGAAATACCAATAGCTACATCAAAAGAATCGCATTTTAATGCCGGTTTTAAATATATAAGTTTCATCAAGTTTAGTCTTACCCATCAAAAGTTACGAGCCTGAGAAAATCTGCGTTATTTTAAAAAATAGGGGGAAACACCTTCTAAAAGTCATAGAATCTTAACGAAAATCACACCATCAGATTCAGCGTATCAGAGAACCCTACTGTAGAAGTTTCGAGCTCCTATCTACAAAAATGTGGAATTTTGCATTTTTTGCCACAAGGCAGATCACGGATGCGTGTTTATTTGTTTTTTTGTTTTTTTGTTTTTTTTCCCCAGGGGTTATCGTATCGACCCAGTTGTCCTAGAGTGTTGCAAGAGGGCTCATTCTAACGGAAATGAAAATTTCTAGTGCCCTTTTTAAGTGACCAAAAAAATTGGAGGGCACCTAGGCCCCCTCCCACGCTAATTATTTTCCCAAAGTCGACGGATCAAAATTCTGAGATAGACATTTTATTCAGTGTAGTCGAAAAACCTTATAACCATGTCTTTGGGGACGAATTACTCCCCCACAGTCCCCGTGGGAGGGGCAACAAGTTACAAACTTTGACCTGTGCTTACATGTAGTAATGGTTATTGGGAAGTATACAGGCGTTTTCAGGAGGATTATTTTGGTTGGGGGAGGGGTTGAAAAGAGAGGGATATGCTGGGGGAACTTTACATCGATAATTTGTCATGGGAGAAGAAAATTTCCATGAAGGGAGAGCAGGATTTACTAGCATTATTTAAAAAAAAAAACAATTAAAAATAAATGTGAAAAAGCTTTTTCAGCTGGAAGTAAGGAACAACAATAAAACTTAAAACAAACAGAAATTATTACCCATATGAGGGGCTCACCTCCTTCTAATACCTCGCTCTTTACGCTATAGTATTTTTAGTACTTTCAACTATTTATTCTACGGCTTTTGTGATTCAGGGGTCATTCTTAATGAATTGGGATAAAATTTAAGCTTTAGTGTAAAGAGCGAGGTACTGACGATGGGGCGAATCCCCTCATATATGTAATAAAAACATGAGAATACAAAAGTTCTTTACGTAAGCTAATTTATAAGTTACGTAAATCTTTTACCAATAAAAAGATTCGTAAAAAATTAAAAGTTCTAGTTGCCTTTTTAATTAACCAAAAAATTGGAGGGCAACTAGGCTTCGTCCCCCGCTCTTTTTTTCTCAAAATCATTCGATCAAAATTATGAGAAAGCTATTTAGCCAAAAAAAAAAAAAAAAATGAAAATTTCGTTTTGATTATTCCTCTGCGGAGAGCCAAAATCAAAACATGCATTGATTCAAAAACGTTCAGAAATTAAATAAAAAAACAATTTTTTTAACTGGAAGTAAGGAGCGACATTAAAACTTAAAACGCAAAGAAATTACTTCGTATATGAAAGAGGCTGCTACCTGATCAACGCCCCGCTCTTTACGCTAAAATTTTTTACTGTTTTAAAAAGAAGAATTGAGAGAAAGAGTCAAAAGAGTTGAGAAAACGAACAGAAATTACTTCGTATATAAAAGGGGCTGCTTCCTCATCAACGCCCCGCTCTTTACGCCAAAGTTTTTTACTGTTTTAAAAAGAAGAGTTGAGAGAAAGAGTCAAACTTTAGCGTAAAGAGCGGGGCGTTGATGAGGAAGCAGCCCCTTTTATATACGAATTTCATTAACGGAAATTTTCATTTCCGTTAGAATGACTCCTTATGCGACATTCTAGGACCACTTGGTCGATACGATGACCCCTGGGAAAAAAACAAATAAACACGAATCCGCGATTTGTCTTCTGGCAAAAAATATGAAATTCCACATTTTTGTAGATAGGAGCTTAAAATTTTTGCTACACGGTTCTCTGATACACCAAATGCGATGGTGTGATTTTCGTTAAAATTCTATGACTTTTAGGGGGTGTTTCCCCCTATTTTCCAAAATAAGGCAAATTTTCTCAGGCTCGTAACTTTTGATGAAAAAGACTAAATTTGATGTAACTTGTATATTTAAAATCAGCATGAAAATATTAAAAGTTCTCTGATAAATAAAGTTCTCTGATAAATATATAAAGTTCTCTGATACGCTGAATCTGATAGTATGATTTCAAAATTCCATTTTTTAGAGTTTCGTTTACTATTGATCCGGGTCGCTCCTTACTACAGTTCGTTACCACGAACCGTTTGATATTTGGTGCAATATGTTTTAAGCCTAATTTTGATAATTTTTCACCTACATTTATTTAATCTTGTTTTTTTTTCTTCGTTTTTCTGGCTCCAACTCCTGGCAAAACTTCTGGAGCTCCGTATGGAAGTCCTTTCAAAAAAAATAGAATTACGTTTTTATTCTTAAGTTTTAAGATAGTTATGGTGTGTAAATTCCTCTTTTTCACTTCCCTTAGCACTTTTCAAGAAAACTAAAAAAAAAACACAACTAAAATAAAATTCTCAAGTTTGGAAAACCTACTTTCAGCGGGGTGTGTATTTTTACAGGGATATTTTTCGCGTGGCGGGTATTTTCGGGGAGAGAGATTTTCTGGGCTTGGGATATTTTCTACAGTGGGCAATTTTCCACGGAGGGATATTTTTCGAGGGAGTATTTTGCAGCGGGTTTTATCCGGGGGGGTATTTTCCGTTTTTTTTCTGTGTCGTATTTTTAGGGGGTATTTTCCAGGAGGTAAGGGCCTAGAATCGTCTTAAATTTAATATACATGTATTATGTGTATTCTTGTTACTTTTGGACGATTCGGAAAAACATTTCGGGGGAGGTTCAAACCCATAGCCTTCTCCCTTAGATACACCCTTCCATAGCACCTTTTGATTCAGTTCAACCCCCTCAACTTTCCTTGAAAATTTCAACTCAATGTCCTTAGGCTTTTTAAGATATTCAACAATCGCCCTTTGAACAAGCTGGATATACATAGTGTCTTACGATTTAGTCCAACATACCCTTTAACTTTCCCTGGATCTTTCAGCTTAATAACTTTAGCCTTTCCTAACAAGTTTCCACTTTGCCCCCTTTGCCATTCCTGATATATTGCACATACGCCCTTTTGATAGTCTGAATGAACAGAGTGTCATTTGATTTACTAGATTTAGTATTCCTTGAAAGTTTCAACTTAATACCTTAAGCTGTTTTTTAGATTTTGCAGACAATCCCTTATAACAACCGGGATGTGTATTGTTGTGTTGCGAGAGCAACACTTTGGTTTTGTCTCTTTTTTTTCCTATGCCGCCGATGTTGGTTTATTCCTGGAAACTGGTAAGGGTCTAACCTGTGCGGTTTTTACGGAAAGTGTGGACCTCAGGACGGATTGATGAATATGAAATTACATTTTGGAAAGCTCCGCAGAACTCTTGCCTGGGGACAAAAAGGATGGTTTTTGCTTGCCACGAGCCAGAGCCTATGGTGTGCGAAGTGAAGTGGAGTTATGTAGCCTATGTCAGAGAAGAGTGTCTGAATTTGTACAGCCAAGCTTTCGTTTCATCAGACCATGTTTCTGCTTTCGAGTGGAAAGCTCCGTTCTAGCAGGCAAGCAGGCAGGCACCACTTTCAAATTGAAGATGGACCAAAATCTATAAGTGTTAAATATATGCGGGAGTCACCCAGCCCCACAGCCAATATATCTTCTTTGAGTGATAAATAGAAAAATTTACAGAAGCAAAAAAGCGCCATTTTCCCACGGGTCCGAAAGTGCTGCCGTGATTTTGGCTGGGTTTATCATTTGTTTTTTTGGACTTGGGATTGAGGTAGAGAAATGTTATCAGATATACCTCATCAACTTTCAAAGTTCTGTCATTGCTAAGGAAAGTGGAGCTTATCCTTTGCTCCTTTCTAAGTGGTGACGTTAGAAAGATGGCCTACGGCAAAAAAATCAACTTTTGAACTAAGACAGAAAAAAAAAATTCGACGGCAATCGATAGCTCTTGATGAGCTGATCAAAGTATATATCATCTATTTTTTGGTACAAAAATTCCTCCATGAGATATACTAGTTTGAAAGTTTTAAGGGGTTTACAACTTCAGTAGTAGGGTACACACTGAAACCAAATATAATCCGATACTAATAGTGAGGCATGTAGGGGACTTGTAAGGAAAGGTCGGCTGTTAGCTCATAATCATCTTCGGCAGTGAGGGGCTTGCAAATTTTGTTATTTGGTATACCTATTGTTTGTTTCCAGTGTATTTGATGTTAAGACCGAGTTGGTTCCAGTGGTAAGACATGTAGGGGACTTGTAAGTAATAATCGACTGTTAGGCTACAATCATCTTTATTGAAGAGGGGTCTGTAGCTTATTCTAGTTGGTGTAGCCTACCAATACTCACTGTAACCTAGAATTAAGTGTTTACGAAACGGGTACAAACGATAACGTAAAACAACGAGGCAGTTTCGTAATTATTAACAGAGTGTCATCTATGGTATTTTGATCCTGAAAAGTTACGGATAGCTTTATAATACGAACTAGATTATAATTATAAGATATTGTTCGAAGTCCTGATCCGTCACGATCGCGTTCTTCTTTGAACATAATGTTTTAAAAGCTTTGATAGGCTGAAAACTTCAGCGTTTAACCGATAGCAAAGAAACAAAACCAAAGTGTTGCTCTCGCAAAATTTTATTCTGTGAGGCCAGACAAAGGTTGCCGCAGTACTTCTCGTTGCTCAGGCAACGTAGGTCTAGTTTCTTTTGATTTAGGTCAACATCCCGTCTATATTCCTGTTTTCAGCTTAATATCCTTTGATACTCCTGAAAGGTTACACAAGCCCCCTCTTCCGTTTGTAAGTATATAATTAAACAGATACCATTTTATAATCTTTAATCCAAGGCCAGTCGGGGTCATGTCAACCCTGAATTTATTTTCGTTGGACTTTTCAACTATTTGAACAAAACTGCTATCTCAAAATCTTGATCGATGTATTTGGTGGCTATGGGGTACCGGATAGCGAAAAATACCAAGGAGGAGGTTGCCCTTCAAAAACTTTTGGCTCTCAAAAAGGGCCCTACTTCGAATAAAGGAGCCCCGTCCAAAGTTCCTATGCCAAAACCTCGATATTACGTTGATATGGTCAAAGGAATATCAAATATCAATTGACAAAGGAGTGCGACAGGGTTGTGCCTTATCGCCTATTTTATTTAACTTTGTCATTGACCAGATCATGAAGACTCTTGACAAATACAAAGGTGTGACAATCAGTCCAGCACTATCAATAACAGACCTTGATTACGCTGATGATGTGGATATCTTGACTGAGTCGGTAATAGAAGCACAGCTCATGATAGACGACATTGCTGCTAGACTCCTTGCTACTGGACTAAAGATCAGCCAATCGAAAACAAAATCGGTGCGCACCTCTGGGCTAGATGAAACTCCAATCACATTGAATGGCATCCCAATCGAGGACGTCCAGAAATTCAAATATCTAGGCTCCCTAATAAATCCCAAGGGCGAAGCTCTAAGCGAAATACAAAGCCGCATCTCCGCAGCCTGGGCAGCATTCATCCAGCTTCGGAAGTGCCTCTGGCTACGAAATGAAATCTCCCTTCGAACAAAGCTCCGGATATATAACGCTTTGGTCCTCTCTGTGCTTCTTTATGGTTGCGAAACGTGGCCCCTCAGAGCTGGGAAGCTAATAACCTGAATGTCTTGGCCTGCGTCTCTCTGACCGCGTCCGTAACGATGTCACCAGAAGAAGATGTGGTGATATACCACTTGTCTCTGATGTTGTCAAAGCGAGACGTCAACGATGGTTCGGGCATACACTGCGCCGACCGGATGACTCGTTCAGCAAACAATGCTTGAAATGCCAACCCCTCGTGCAATGGAAGAAGAAGCCTGGAGGACAAAAAAAGACATGGTTATCAACAGTCAGAGCCGACCTCGAGCCCATGGGAGGTTTCAAGAAGCACGGGCACCGATGGAATAGACAATGGATCCAGTTGATCGAGCCAATCGCACTTGAAAGAGAGCAATGGAGAGACGCATGTCGACAAATTCTGGATGCCACGATGGGCCTGGACAAGGCTCGAACGTGACCCAAGTACAAGTAAGTACAAGTGATATGGTCATAAAAAAAAGAAAAAACATTGAAGTCTCGGGGTCTCTTTTCTACAGGCTACGCAAGAGCGTTGTCATCGATTCGAAACTGGACTTTTCTAAGCTGTCTATACTTTTATTTCAAACAAAGCATTCAGAATTATTCGAAAGTGTGGGGCGAGGAGTTTCCACCTGTCCTCAGCCCCAGCCATTTTGTAACATTGAACCAGTATGGTCTGAGTCACAAGATGTTTACAAATAGTCCCACTGCTTTTCTGTGGTTTTAATTTAAGGAGTAGTTTGGTGTTCAAAATGTGTAGTAAAGATTCTTATAAGATCGAAAAAACATATTAGATAATATGCCGGTAATGGTGAAATATCGTTTACTTTCAGGGTTGGCATATTCAAAGTTAGGAGTTGAGTGGTCTTATTTTTTAATTTTATAAGCTCATATTTCACATAAAATATAACTGAAAGAAATTAAACGTTGTGTATATTTTGCATGTCCTTCAAGCTTTCAAGAAACTAAATATTTAAAAAAACAAGTTTTTTTTAACTGAAATTAAGGAGCAACATCAAAACATAAAACGAACAAAAACTATTACTTATATAGATAGATATATAAAGGGGGGCTCACCTCTCCACAATACTTCGCTCTTTAAGCAGAAGTTTTTTTTTAGAACATTTAAAAAAAGCTTATTATTCAGAATACATGAACTGCGTGGTTCATGAATCGTTCTTGAAGTATTGGGAGAAAAAGTCAAACTTCGGTATAAACAGCGAGCAATTGAGGAGAGGGAAGCCCCACCCCCTCATATAAAGAACAATTTCTGTTTGTTTTAAGGTTTGATGTTGCTCCTTACTTTCAGTTGAAAAATACTTTTTTATTTAATTTCGGATCGTTTTTCAATAATTTCAAGAAATCTGGCTCCCATTCTATGGAGAGTTACTTCTCCCCATTGACAATAATACCATAGAAAGTTATTCCCACGTAAAACACCCCGCATCAGGAAAATTCTCTTAGAAAATTCCCCCTCAAAAATTTCTTGCGGGCGATCCCAGTTCAAAAAATATTCTTTGCACGCTTTAATTTGAAAACAAATCTTTCATTTGAAAAGATTACTTTTAAAATCGTGCTGGAAGTTCCCTCCTCAGTGGAAAATTTTTTCTGCAAATAACTCACCCCTGGTAGAAAATTACTCCCGCAGAAACTTCCCTCTGGAGAATTTATCCCTTGGAAAACTACCTTATGGTGAATTTCTCCCATCAAAAATCTCTCCTCCTACGGAAAGATACTCAAGACAACTCCAACCCGGTAAAGATTCTCCCAGGGACAATTTCCCTTAACATCTTCACATGTAAAATTCAGTCAGCAAAGAGAAATTAAGACTAATAAAAAGAAATGTGTATAGGAATTCGAGCAAATCCCCTAGTGTAAAATTTCTCTTGGAAAGTTCACGACCCGGAAACTTCCCTCTCCATTTAAAAATATCCCCTCAAAATCCCCACCATAAAATTCACCACCCCTCTTCCCACCTGAAAAATGCATGCATACTCCCCGATAACAAATACTTTACGTAAACAATGGGCAAATTTTATAACTTAAAGACCTTACCCCAGGAGATCTGGTGGGTCTTGTTATTTCCAACGGCACAGTTATTGGCCCTTTCAACTATACTGAAATAAACGACTATCTCAAAATTTTCATCGGACGACTTTGAGGAAAAACGGGGTGGGAGGAGACTAGTTTCTTTCCTATCTTTTTGGTCACTTAGAAATGGCAACATAACTTTTAATTTACGTTCAAATGAGCCCTTTCTCGATGTTTTAAGACATTTGGTTCGATGTGATCACCCCTGAGGAAAAAAACAAACAAAAAATCAACACGCATCCGTGACCCTTCTTTTTGGCGAAAAAAAACAACAAAATTCCATATTTTTGTAGGTGGGAGTTTAAAACTTAGAATAGAAGGTTCTTGGATATGCTGAATCTGATGATGTAATTTTCGTTAAGATCTCTTCACTTTTAGGGGCTATTTCCGCCTTTTTCAAAAATCAAGCAAATTTTCTCTAGCGCGTAGCTTTTGATTTGAAACTTCATAAACCAATTCGTCTGATATATCTATTGATATCAAATTGTGTTTTTTAGAGATTCAGAAACTATTGAGACGTGTCACTCCTTACTTTCAGTTTGTCCCAACCAACTGTATGATACGCAGAAACTGCAACTTAAAATTAATGGGTTACAATTGTTCTAAGAGCGGAAAAAGAAGGTATCAGTACAGCTCTAATTTAATTTCACCTTCTAGGAAAATGCAAAAATAATAATGATAGCAAATAAAAAAGAAAAATTCCTAAGATAAAAAAGATCTTGTCTAAGGAATATCTTGTAAAAAGAAGTTGCGGGAAAACTGCTGCGTCATCGTCTATCAAATTAAAATCCTGACATCCAGTTTAAAAGAAAAATATCCCCTTGGGAATCACTGAATCACTTGCCTATTCAACTCTCATTCTACATTCATGGTTTTTTCCCTTTTGTGATGGGAACCGTATGAAGGCGATTTCCTCTATTACTGAAAGCCCTGTTCTCTTAATAACGGTTGTGGCAGAATAAATAAACTTCTTAAGTAGCCTACTTAATAACTAATACAATTTTAAGCACAACTTGCTCAACCTTTGGCGTAAAAGTTGCGTTTGTGGCATAAGAAATCAATATTTGACTTATTTATGCAGGGTGGAAAAGGTACCTAATTAAACAGGGATTTGTTTTTTCCCTGTTGTGTGACAGGTATAACTACTAGAAAAAAAACAATTCTTTAGTTCCATTCTCTTTAGTCTCCACAAATTATTTTGTGACAGACATTTTTTTTTTACAATAATTACCAAGTACAGTTTGTTACGAATTGATTCACTCTAGAAAGTAGACAACTTTGTTTTTCTAAACTTGAATGAGTTTAAAGATAGTACTCAAGGAAACACGGAATTTATTTTACATCTATATTATGCAAATGAAGAACTCGATTGCCTAAAGCGTTTGGAAAACAAGTTTTGCTTCCAAGCTGTACATGCTGACTTTATCCACTGGGGAAGAGAAGTTGTGATTCTAAACAAGGGGCTATAAGGCAGAAATTGCTTGGAAATGGGTAAAACACTGTCGTAAAATGAAATCTGAAAAACTACTGTAAGCCAAAAGATGTCAACATTGATGAATCTCATGCAAAATTATCAATCACTCAAATTGTCCAAAGCACTTGGAAAAGAAGCTTTGCTTTAAAGTTGAACATGCTGGCCGGATCCACCGGTGAGGAAAAGTTGTTGTTGTAAACAAAGAGCCACTAGGTAGAAGTTGCCTGAAAATGCGCGTAATACTGCCATTTAGTTGCACTAAGAAAATATTCATTAGGCATATCCTTTTTTACAAATCGACTAAGTTAAGCAAAGAGATGTGAATATTGATAAATAATAAACAAAATAGTCAATTATCTTGACACAGTCAAGGAGATGTTGGGAAAGTTTTGATTCTAAGCAAAGAGGTACTAATTAGCAATTGTACTGAAAGAACAAATTTTCATTTACTTACACTGAAATTAATCAAATTAAAAAAGTGCGAATTAGGCTAAAGGAAAGCATTCATTTTGCTGTATTGTAAGGCTTCAGTCGAAACCTCGTTTCTCCTTCTATCTTTTTAATTTTTGCGCGCCGCTACCAAAACCTGCATAGCTATATATGGAGGTCCTTTTTAAATAAAAATTGAATTCCCAATTTTACTGAATTCCCACATAAGAAATGATTGTGCAAGTTTCACTTTTGCTAATTCCTAGAATCAGTTCTGCCTTTTCTTTTCTTGGTACTTTCAATATTCTGCTTCTGATTTTAACTTACGAATTAATTTTAGAATAGCCTCTATATTTTCAATCTTAAATAGTTTTGTGTTATTTCGTTCCAATGTGATAGAAATTAGTTAACATAGTGTGGTCGACTTTTTCACAATAGACTGTCTATCTATACTGTTATCTATCTTTTATCTATACTGCTATCTATACATACTATCTACACAGTTATCACAATACTCTGTCTATATTTTTCATCTACTGATTATGTCAACTTAATGTACTATGTCATCACTTTGATATTTTTAAACCTTCAAACACTTACAATGTTAAATCTCGACTACAATTCCCTATTGGTAGATTTTTTTATTACTTTCTATTCTTCATACTTAGTACAAACACAGCATTATTATGGCAAATTTCAGAAAAATATTTAAGTCGCTCTGCTTGAGAAATATCCATCTCTAGTTAATGAGGATGTAGAGGAAAAAGTTAAGAAATTAAGTTAAAAAAAATCGGACCCCTCTACGGTGGATTACAAACCCTCTGAGGCGACCAAGTGAGCTATTAGCACTGAGAAGGGAATTGGAAAAGGAGGAACTAAAAAAGGTATCACAGATCTATTTAGAAGTAAGGAAGAACCGGATAATAGAGCAAAAGTAAAGAAACAGCTCATTTATTTTCACTTGTCTTTTGGAAATTTAAGCGAATTGCCATTTAGCTAGAAACGGAAAAAGTTTGTGTACCTTACGATTCACAGAATCCTATCCTTTAGTAAAGTATTTGGTGGCACTTTGAAAACCCTAGTGTCAACCTGTTTAATGTGTAGAGATTTAGTGAATGATGGACTGGTGCTCGAGTTGATTTAATATCTCTCAAACGGTGGACTATTCATAAGGAAAGTGAAAATATTAGAAGATGAGGGAGTAAAAACATCGTCTATTGAAGAAATCTCTCATGTCATTTTAAGTTCTGAAGATAAACCCAGAAATAATCCCCTGTGTCTATGAAACAGAACTGTTGGCATGCACGTGTGGAAACTGCGGATACGGCGAAAGCAAGTCAATATTCCTTTTTGACCAATACTTAGTTAGGGAGTTATGCCGAGTTTTTGAGAAACATATTTTTTTCTATGACAAATATTATTCTGCTTTTAAAGGAGATTGAAAAATTGGGGGCGAATGCTACTAATGTCCAGTGTGTCTGTCTAGATTCCGAGCTTAAATAAGATTAAACAATCATTTGAGTCACTGTAAGCGTCATGGGTATCAATTTTGGGAAACAGTTAAGGGTGACAGGGCCATCTGGCGATTTGGAAATTATTAGAGTTAGCTCTTAAAGAGTGACAAGGTGGTGTCAAGCTGCGAAGCTAAACTTACAAATGTTTATGATCCATTAAATTTAAATCATGTTAAAGGACATGAAGCCATTTCAGTCTCTTATGCCCATATAAAAAGAGACTCGAGTAATACCATGCAACTGTTAGAGGTTTTTGCCACATTGGATGGGGGAGTATAATACGGCTCCTACCATAACAACACTTATTGAAATAGCTTATAAGTCATAGATAACTTCGAAGACCACACTGCCTTTCCATGACGAAAGTAAAACAGTTCAAAATAGGGATGAAACCTTTTTATTGACTGTGAATCATGATCATTTTAGTGATCCAAATTTATTTGAGGGAAGCGACTTTCGCGGATTCGTTTATAAATCATATAATTACAACGTAAAACAGCAATATTTTCCCCCTTTTTGTATACACAATTTCAAATTTGATTTTAAGTTCATATTACCAGCGTTGGCACGTTTGCAGAAAGACGAAGTTGAAGATGGCGCGTCGATAGATGGTTCTTTTTAATACAATTTCATAGCCAAATCATCTCAGAAACTGCTAGTCTTCCATTTCCTTTGGAAAGCAATAGATGATGGTAATATGTCCTTGAATAAAATCTCTTTTTAGTTTCCCATCATTTTTCTCCCAATCCCTAAGTAAATTAATTCAAATAGTCGAAAAGTGACTATTTTAATAATTTCCCCCTCCTTAAACAGCACTTTCCAGATGGTAAAATATATGATTTATAAACGTGTAAGAGAATAAAACCGTATGAGTACTATAACTCCACCTCGAGGCTTCGTGAGAAAAAATTACCGTCCATCGAATCGTTATATGATTCACTTCATGATCATCGATACACCTATTTACATTTCAATACACTATGAATTTTCTAGAAAATTTGGGTAAAGAGAGGTTGTGAAAATGGGGAGGATTATTATAAAGTATACCTGACAAGTGATGTATTGACGTAGTTGGATATTGTCTGTATAAACACAGACAAAATTTACGAGGAACTAAAAATGGATTTTGGATATTATTTTTCAACTCCTCATCTGGTGATAGATTTAATTCTTAACATCAGTAACGAAACAATTGTTCTGATATCCTATTTGGATCAGTATTTATCAAACAGCTCGTGGTAACGAACTGTAGTAAGGAGCGACCCGGCTCAATAGTAAACGAAACTCTAAAAAACAGAATTTTGATGCTAAAAGCTACATCAAAAGAATCAAATTTTCATGCTGATTCTAAATATATAAGTTTCATCAAATTTAATCTTTGTCATCCAAAGTTACGAGCTTGAGAAAATTTGCCTTATTTTGGAAAATAGAGGGAAACACCCCCTAAAAGTCATAGAATCTTAACGAAAATCACACCATCGCATTCAACGTATAAGAGAACCCTATAGAAAAAATTTCAAGCTCCTATCTACAAAAATGTGAAATTTCGTATTTTTTGCCAGAAGACAGACAGATCACGGGTGCGTGTTTATTTGTTTTTGTTTTTTTTGTTTTTTTTTCCAGGGGTCATCATATCGACCAAGTGGTCCTAGAATCTCGCAAGAGGGCTCATTCTAACGGAAATGAGAATTTCTAGTACCCTTTTAAGTGACCAAAGAAATTTTAGGGCAACTAGGTCCCCTCCCACGCTCATTTTTTCCCAAAGTCAACAGAACCAAATTTTGAGACAGCCATTTTGTTCCGCATAATCGAAAATCATATTAACTATGTTTTTGGAATGACTCACTCCCCCACAGTCCCTGGGGGAGTGGCTGCAAGTTACAAACTTTGTCCAGTGTTTACATACAGTAATGGTTATTGGGAAGTGTACAGACGTTTTTAAGGGGGATTTTTTTGGTTTGGGGTGGGGTTGAGGGGATGGGAGGGGGCTATGTGGGAGGCTCTTCTCTTGGAGGAATATGTCATGGGGGAAGAGAAATTCAATGAAAAGGGTGCGGGATTTTCTAGCATTACTATAAAAAAAGCAATGAAAAAATAAACACGAAAAAGTTTTTCAACTGAAAGTAAGGAGTAGCAATAAAACTTAGAACGAACAGAGATTATTACGCATATGAAGGGTTCTAAAAATACTTTAGCATAAAGAGCGAGGTATTTAGGAGGAGAAAAATACCTTGCTGTTTATGCTAAACTATTTGTAGTAATTTCAACTATTTTTTCCACGGCCTTTCTGATTCAGGGGTCATTCTTAAAGAATTGGGACAAAACTTAAGATTTAGTGTAAAAGGCGAGGTATTAACGAGGGGACAAACCCCCTCATATAAATAATAAAAAATATAAGAGCATAAAAGTTTGTTACGTAAGTTAATTCTTAAGTTACATATATTTTTTACTAATAAAAAAGTTCGTCAAAAATTAAAAGTTCTAGTTGCCTTTTTAAGTAACCGAAAAATTGGAGGGCAACTAGGCCTCCTTCCCCACCCTTTATTTCTCAAAATCGTCTGATCAAAACTAAGTGAAAGCCGCTTAGCCAAAAAAAAAATTAATATGCATTTTAATAATTAATGTGCGGAGAGCTAAAATCAAAAATGCAGTAATTCAAAAACGTTCAGAAATTATATAAAAAAACTAGTTTTTTAAACTGAAAGTAAGGAGCGATATTAAAACTTAAAACGAACAGAAATTACTCCGTATATGAAATGGGTTGTCCCCTCCGCAATCCCTTGCTCTTTATGCTAAAGTTTGATTCTTTGCCAGAATTCTACTTTTTAAAACAATTAAAAACTTTAGCGTAAAGAGCGAGGGATTGCGGAGGGGACAACCCATTTCATATACGGAGTAATTTCTGTTCGTTTTATGTTTTAATATCGCTCCTTACTTTCAGTTTAAAAAACTAGTTTTTTTTATTTAATTCGTAGAGAAATCAAAAAGGAGCGGGTTGATTTTTTACAGGGATCGTATCCTGGAAGCTGACCCGACTGGTTAAAGCTGCGGTGAATAGTCAAATAGTTGAATTCGGTTTTCCTGGATATAAACTCTCTTTAACAGTCGGCAATGTCAATGTCCCCTGCCATGGGGTAATTACACATGGCTGGAAAATCCTTCTGCCCCAAATTTCCCCACATGTTCTAGTATTGAGGTGAATGGACTACAAAGATGGTGTTTCGAAATCTATGGTGAAATACAGATGGAACTTCATGATTCTGTAAAAAGATTTTTTTTTTCGTGTATAAACAGACCGGTGGCTAGGAGTTCTTTGAATCCCTGTAGTTTATCTTTGGTAGAGGATTTAGGTATGCACTGGGCATCTTTAAAACGAAAGCTTATCGCTAACCTTCACCCGAAACATAATATCGTTGTACATCACGTTCTTTTGCGGCGGATGCTGATCAACGGTTTTAATGTCGCAAAGATTCATAAAGCCCTCCAGTACGATCAAAAGCCATATATGAAAATGTTTATTGACACTTTTGTGGGTAAAAGTTCAGAAGCAGAAATTAATGTTGAAAAAAAAATCTTTAAACTTATTTTAAATTCAGCCTTCGGTAACGGCCTTTAGCCTTCAGTGGTCCTTATGCATAGAAAAAAGAAGCATAATTCTATATAAAACATTGCCCCTGGCAGTGCCATAATAGAAATTTCAAAAATAAACTCCTGTTGAAATTTTATTACAAATTTTGTGAGCTCCAATGCCCGGTGGAGAGACAGGTTCAAGTGTATTATTGGATAAAGATTCATTACTGATTAGAGTTGAAACTGAAAATTTATTAAATGATTTGGAAAGAGTAAGAACATTTTCTCTCGAATGGATTTTACCAATTGGGATGAGTTCATTTACCCGGAGCTAGTGAAGCGCCAGGCCCAAATTCAGTCGTTATTTTTTAAATCCGAGACAGGGAGCCACTTAATATCAAATTAGTACTTGCAGGTTGGAACATTTGCTCTGGGTAAACGCACAATAAGGATATCAAAAAAGTCAGCAAAGGGGTTTCAAAACTTTTTCAAAAGAGTGTTTATAGGAACTGTGTAGAAAATCATTGAGTTTTAAAGGCCAGTGTCATGGCCATTCCCTCTTTAAGATTTAAAAACTATACAGTTCGAATTGAAAAATGCCTTGTCGACCATATCGGATAAAATCAATATGCACACGGACATTGTGATAGTACTACCAAACGGTCATTACCTGATTTCAGATCGAACCGTATGTGTAGAGTACAGACTACGTCCCGCTCTGGAGAAAGCAAAATAGTTGATGAGAATAAGGGCTATGTTTTCGCAATCTCTATCCCCGACAGTTTCCAGATCAGCTGCATATTTTTGTAATGTTTTTTTGCCGCAAAGCGGAATCGAGTCTTTAATAAGCTCTTAATATTATACTATTTATACTTTTTAACCCAAAGCCAGCCCAAGCCCGCTTCAACGGGCACCAAACTGTCAGATTGTGACAGCGGCTGCCACCTCCTTCGGAGGGGATCTGGTCATGTCCAGCCCTTCGGGTGGTCGTTTCGTCAGTGTCTTTTTAAAAGTTATTTTTAAATGTCTTATGTAAATATATAATAAAGTGTTCATGTAAATATCTGGTGCATTTATTTATATTAAGGAACCCACGTTTTTTATTAATTAGTATTTATTCAACCGACTGAGGTTAGTTTCGGTCAGTTGCATCTTTACAGGGATAAGTAATTTGTATCAATTTTAAGCCCCATTTAGATTATTTTTGCACACCTTCAATGTCTGGCAAGATAATACTTTTAACAAAAATTATCCAAAATCGTGATAAATGGTTTTTAGAAAATCCGTAAAATTTTTGTTATTGCTATAGTGTGTGGCAAGAGTTCTATGAGAAAATATAGACTATTGTGCCAGATATAAAGTTCATAAGGCGACTTGAGGTGTTAAATATTATTGCACCAAACTCGTGGTTGATCACTGATGGCTTAGCAGAATCCGTTCAAGAATGGTCTTAGGAGATGTTACAATTATTCACAGCCTGGTCTCATCAATATTAAATAAAAAAAAACTAATTTTTTTTGCTGAAAGTAAGGAGCGACATTAAAACTTAAAACGAACAGAAATTACTCCGTATATGAAATGGGTTGTCCCCTCCGCAATCCCTTGCTCTTTACGCTAAAGCTTTTAATTGTTTTAAAAAGTAGAATTGTGGCAAAAAGTCAAACTTTAGCGTAAAGACCGAGGGATTGCGGAGGGGACAACCCATTTCATATACGGAGTAATTTCTGTTCGTTTTAAGTTTTAATGTCGCTCCTTACTTTCAGCAAAAAAAATTAGTTTTTTTGTATTTAATTTCTGAACGTTTTTGAATTAATGCATGTTTGGTTTTGGCTCTCCGCGCATAAATTATTAAAATGAAATTTGCATATTAATTCCTTTTTTGGCTAAATGGCTTTCTCTTAGTTTTGATCAGACAATTTTGAAAAATAAGGGGTGAGGAAGGAGGCCTAGTTGCCCTGTAATTTTTCAGTTACTTGAAAAGGCAACTAGAACTTTTAATTTTAACGAACGTTTTTATTAGTAAAAAATATGCGTACCTTAAGAATTAACTTACGTAACAAACTTTCATAACCTTATATTTTTATTATGTATACGAGGGGGTTTGTACCCTCGTTAATACCTCGCTCTTTACACTAAATCGTAAGTTTTGTCCCAATTCTTTAAGAATGACCCCTGAATCAGAAAGGCCGTAGAATAAATAGTTGAAATTACTAAAAATACTTTAGCATAAAGAGCAAGGTATTTATCTCCTCCTAAATACCTCACTGTTTGTGCTAAAGTATTTTTAGAACCCCTCATATGCGTAATAATCTCTGTTCGTTTTAAGTTTCAATGCTACTTCTTCCTTTCATTTGAAAAAACGTTTTCATGTTTATTTTTCATTGTTTTCTTATAGTAATGCTAGAGAATCCTGCGCCCTTTTCATTGAATTTGTCTTCCCCCATGACAGATTCCTCCAAGGATAGATCCTCCAACATAGCCCTCTCTCCTCAGCCCACCCCCAAATAAAATAAAATCCCCCTGAAAACGTCTGTACACTTCCCAATAACCATTACTATATGTAAACACTGGCCAAAATTTGTAACTTGCAGCCTCTCCCCCAGGGATTGTGGGGGAGTAAGTCATCCCCAAAGACATAGTTATTATGGTTTTTGACTATGTTGAACAAAATGGCTATCTCAAAATTTTGATCCGTTGACTTTGGGAAAAAAATGAGCGTGGGAGGGGGCCTAGATGCCCTCCAATTTTTTTGGTCACTTAAAAAGGGCACTAGAACTTTTCATTTCAGTTAGAATGAGTCCTCTTGCGACATTCTAGGACCACTTGGTCGATACGATGACCCCTGGGAAAAAAAAAAAAACAAACAAATAAACACGCACCCGTGATTTGTCTTCTGGCAAAAAATACAAAATTCCACATTTTTGTAGATAGGAGCTTGAAACTTCTACAGTAAGGTTCTCTGATACGCTGAATCTGATGGTGTCATTTTCGTAAAGATTCTACGGCTTTTAGGGGGTGTTTCCCCCTATTTTCCTAAATAAGGCAAATTTTCTCAGGCTTGTAACTTTTGATGGGTAAGACTAAACTTGATGAAACTTATATATTTAACATCAGCATTAAAATGCGATTCTTTTGATGTAGCTATTGATATCAAAATTCAATTTTTTAGAGTTTTGGTTACTATTGAGCCGGGTCGCTCCTTACTACAGTTCGTTACCACGAACTGTTTGAAACGATTGCCGTAATCGTTGATCTTCACCATCTCTTTCATCAGAGTAAGTGAATGAGAACACTTGCATGTAATTTTGTTCTATATTATCCACAGGGTTGTTGGTGATACAAGTTCTCTTATAATTGAAACAAGCCAATATATCCCTGTGAACTGATATTTTCACTCTCGGCATACAATCAAGCAACTAATAAAACCTAAACTTACATTCTATTGGATTTCAATCAAAAGATGCCCCTAGAGTTACACTTAGTCACATATATTTTTGATTTTGAAATTACCGTATGTCTACCTGTGAATAGTAAAAAGGTTATTAGTCGCCATCATGACACTGAAGAAACTTCATGAAACCTGACATGCATTTTCCATCTTAGTCAATTGAAAACCACGACTTAGGATGGCCTTACTTAAACATGGCATTGACGTCTCCTATCTGAGCTTTGTTTAACTGAAGACAATGCTCAGCTGCCAGAAGTAGCTATGCAACGAACAAAGCAACATGATTCACTTATACGCACCCAAGCTTGCAACTAGAAATGAAAAGATTTAAAAATGGCTTTTTTTGAGAGGGAGGTGGTTTCTTTTCATTTTTACTACCGATAATCGTGGGACTTGTAAACGTTATTCTCTAGAAATAACTAAACCGTCTAAACTGACACCAATGGGACTCACTGTTCACCAATGAGCAAATCAAAATTGTTCACTTTTACGTTTCCTTCTTGAAACCAATTGAACTCGCTATTTCACCAAAAGAGCTCTTTGAAGATAATCTTGATAAATTTATTAACAATGAGACAATTGCCACTGATAAAAAATTAATTTGGCATCAAAATGCAATTCGACCTGCCGATAGCAACAAAACCTATAATGAAACACCGTTGAAAGTAAATGTCATTGATCACACTCAAATTTCTGAAAGTTCAACATCACCCCAGGCACCACCACCGCCAAAATAAGAAGAAAAAGATTTATCTAAAGTTTCATCAAGTATTGTAAACCAAAATCCTCAATCCTATCGTGAGCAAAGTAAAAAACTCTTAGCCTATCTTGCTGAAAGTGAACATGTACAAATTGATGAAAAAATGAACTAAGTTCTAACCCAGGGGAAGAATTAAAGTTTTATTGATTTAATATATGATTTGGTTACAAATCGTAAAAGAATTGAATCATTTGATAGTCATTTGTATGAATCTTTAAAATCATCAAATTTTCCAAATAATCTGATTAGGAATAAACATGTTTTAAAACGATTAAGGGAATATGGAGAAATATCAAACGATGTTCATAAATTATTTTCGGAAAGCGCTCAAAGTGGGGTTGATGATTTAAAAGGTATCAAATAAATTCGTCTTAAACTCAGTTTATCACCTTAGTATGCAAAAGAACGAAACCAGCTACACTCTTCATAGAAATCATAGAGTTCATGGGTAATTATTATCGAAAAACTAAATCACTTTTTAAATTGCATGTATTACAAGCAGATCCTATAAATCTAGATGAGAAGGAAAGACGTCACAATAACCCTTACAAGTATATCTTACATGTATTCAGTGTTTTTTGTCGCTATGCACATGTCGTTCAATTGCAATTAAAGAGAGAAAGAGAGGTGAAGAAGTTACTAAAGCTCTTGAATCTATACTTGAACAAGATTGTTATGGGAAAATTCCAATAAATTGGGGTTCTGAATTTGTTAGTCTACATGTAAACATATTTCGTTGAAATATAATACAATACTCCATCATAGTCATAGTCCAATAAAGACAGCATTGGCAAACGGTTGATAATGACTATTCGACTTCTAACCTCAAGATTTAAAATTTTGCAAGTTATATACAGTTTATGTTGATGATTCCAATGCTCTATAATTTATTGAGAGGTCCGACTATCAGATATAAATAAAAAACGGACACTGACACTAGCAATATACTTAGAGATGGAGCATCTAAAGATTTACACTTGGCGGGGAAAATAAATCATGAGACTATTAATATACCAAAATATATGCCTCCCAACGTTAAGATTAATATAAAGCTGAAATTTGCTCTCTCCAATTTTATTTTTCGAAAAGTAGTTGGCACTAAACCTTGTGCAACAGTCTCTCTCATCTCGGAAATACTTTATGCATAAAAATAACGGGTTATGAGTTCTCTTGCTTTGGTGTTTGAGAAATTAAGAGCTAGTGGAAGTAATATCAAACTGCTCGTTCCTTACACAATGACGAATCAACGACATATTACTAAGAGTACACGAGCCTACTCTCATTCGTCATTTATCAATGGTGAAATTCCTTCAAAACTTGCTTTGGTCTTTGTGAGAAGTGCTAGTGCCGTTGAATCATGGACAAATTCTCCACATAAACTGGAAATGTTTGGACTTTAATCTCTTGTATTTAAATTAAATGGAATTAGACTCTAAAATTTATTATTTCATAAATCCTACAGGACATTACATGAATTGACAATGCAATCCCTAGATCGAGATTCATATCTATTGGAAAATGTTATAACCAAAGAAATGTTTGACAAAAACTCATGGTATCCTCGTATTGGATTTGTCCGGTACTCAAGATATGGCTATTGTCTGAAAGAGCACAGGATGTTTAGAATATACCTTTGCTAAACTATTGGAGGAGAGTATAAGGTTAATCTCACTAAATTAATTTGAAAACTTTTGGAAGAAATTGCCCCTGGCGGCCCTGTTTTATTAGACTCTGCAATATGAACCGAAATCAAATAATTAATGTATTCAATTTGGATCTCTTTATGTCCAAATACAAATCCTATTGCATATCCTCAGATTCCAATGACCATATTCAAACCATCAACAATACTCTTATCATTGCTAATAGTAGCACAACAACCGTAAAGACTGCGCATTCGCTATGCAACTTTCAAAAAGCAAAGAATATTGAACATTTTTGCCCTCTTGGCCTACCGTATGCTTTCTATACTCCTCACATTAAAAACTTCTCGGAGCAAAGTGCAAAATCTATTATTCAAAATCTGATGTAAGCTCAAGATTTATCAACCAAAAACTGTGGCTTTCTTACACTATTATATTTGATTTTTCTATGTCGCGGAAATACTTACAGTGAATTTCTTAGTTTTTGCGGTGACAATCCTCGATTGAACAACTCTCTAGTTGAAAATACTTTTTCCTACCTGTTCAATATAAATCTCACTTCCCTAAGAGTGAAATGCTTTAAAAGCATATGTGAATTTGATTATGAATAAAACTTTTATGTAAATAACTCTGTGTCCTTTAGACGTCTTCTTCCATGTATATGTAACCATCGTTAATGATAAGTGGTGGCAGCTCACCAGGATTCAACTTTTATTCATCTTGGCATGCAAAGCCAGGTTCACATTTTTTACAATATAACGTGACCTCATTTTTGTTATATCTGCTCGTAAAGTCAACGATACTATTTTGATTATAAAATTCATTTGTTTCAATTGTTTATTTGAAGCAACGTTGCACACAAAATTCTCACATGAAGAATCACTTTCTGTAACATCCAAATAAAGGTCAGTAGGTTTTTAATCATTGTAACTTCACAAGGTAGTCCTAAAAACAAGACTCTCTTATTATTCCAGCAATTGAAGCGGAGACCAGGTTCTTACCCCCAAAGCAATTTAAAACCACGACGTTACCAGTCTTTTAAAAACAAAAACTCAAAACCCATTTAGGCCTTTTTTGCAATCAGGGCAAGGGCAAGTATTTTTTTCATTGATCACGTTTATCATATTGACATTGGAACATAGGAGACCTCTAGTATGAAAGTCAAAAATCTCCTCAAGATAAGAACTACAGTCTTTAATTTACACTTCGTATCATCTGTGCATCTTAAATGAACTGAATGATCTACACTTTTCATTATAATTATGAATAGTAGACATGAGTAAAACATTTTCGATGTTGACTGTCTCACTTCCAAACAGAAACTGACTCACGATCAATAAAATGGATGTCTTATAGGAGGAAGAGTAATCAAGTGACGTCACAACACCTGTTTCGATAGGATTTTTCAACTTATTTCTTGTTGCATTTGGAAATGGCCGTATAGGTTGTGGCTTAAAACAAAACCACGATACCATTTTGTTTTGTTTTAATTAATATGTCAATAAATTGAATAAGTGCACATGGGCCATGACGAAAAGTTTCATTCATTATTACGTAACAGACACCTGCATCTCTTAGAAAACATTATCTATTATGTAAAATGCACCTGCTTGCTGTCATCAGGATGGTGGGATATGTGCGTCTCAGGAATGGTGGGATATGGGTGTCGTGGAGCTTGTTGAGACATCACTACTAATACCTTTGCCTCTAGGGAGACGACCATATAACGTCCTTTGGAGATTCATTTTGAGTAAATACACAGCAGCTTTTTGGGGGATGAGGATTTTCTGCGTGTGGAGCTTCTCTGCGTGGGGGAGACTATACACGGGGAAGAGTTTTCTGTGGCGAGGAAAGCTTCTGTGGGTGAACTTCCCATGAGAAATTTTATACATGGGGTATTTGCCAGAATTCCTATCCGAAATTCTTGTTATTTGTTTCACTTACTCTTTTTCTTTTACCTGAGAAATTCCGGATAAATTCTTCAGGGAATATTTTCAAAGGGGTTTGAATTATTATTTTTTTTTGGGGGGGGGGTTCCGTGCGGGAGGATTTTCTGCAAGAGAAACGTCAAATTTGGGGAAGAATGATTTCCCGAATGGTTTTAAAAAGATCATAAATTAAATAGAAACTAAGTCTTTCTTAAAATGAAAGTTGCCTAGGGAGAATTTTCTAGGCGGAATTGTAAATAGGAAATTTTCCAGGGGAGTTTTCAGCAAGTATGGAACCTTCCAGGGGGTATTTTTTGGTCGGATTCACGCAGGAGAAATTTTTCGTGGGGGGAGGCAATTTACCACGCAGGGGAAGCACTTTTCCCTGTATCATTTGAAAAATGATCAGAAATTAAGTAAAATACAAGCTTTTTCAACTGAAAGAAACCTTCGTATATGAGGAGGTATTCCCTCCTTAATGTCTCGCTCTTTACACTAAAGTTTTATTTTTTATCCTAATTCTTAAAAAATTTGCTGTGAAACACAAGGGCCGTTTAATTAGAATAGAAGGTACTTTTAAAGTTACAAAACACTTTACCATGAAAACCGAAGTATGAAGGAGGGTGCAGCCCTTCTCATATGTGGAATAATTTCTATTCGGCACTATTCGGGAACTCAGAAAAACCTAAAAAATGTTAAAAATTTTTGACTATTATTGAAGACTAGTGTTTGAACAGGACCTTTCTTAAAAAAAAATTCCGAAATAGAAGTTTTCAAAGAAAAGTAAAGGCAATACGAAATTTATTAGCAGCAGAAATAAATTCATATAATACTTTTAACTCAAAATTACCGGAAATTACTGTTTTTAAGAATAAATAAAACCCAAAACGAACATAAATTAAATAAACAGTCATAGCTAACTACACATGAAACTTACTATCGACTGAAATAAATGTCTATATATTCAAATTCAAAATGACCAGTAATTGTTATTTAAGAATAAATGAAACCAAAAACGAACAGAAATTAAATAAACAATCATAGCAAAGTAACATAGAACAGGTACTAATAAAATTGAATGAATTAATCTTAATGGTTGTTTATTTAATTTCTGTTCATTTTGAAATGGTTGTTTATTTAACTTCTGTTCATTTTGGGTTTCATTTATTCTTTAGTAATTTCTGGTCATTTTGAGCTTGAGGTACTATAGATTTTTATTTCTGCTGACCTTAAGCTTAATATGGCCTGTAGTTTTCTTTGAAAAAACTTCTTTGTTGGAAAGTTTTTTTGTTTAGTTTCTGCTCGTCTTTTATTGCCCTAAATTCTAAGTTCTTATGTCTTAACTTTTTCAAAATTCCCTATTTCTAAATCAATTCTTTCTAAATCAAGTAATTAAATCAAGTAAACTAAATCAAGTTTCGTCAAAAAATCAAAACTAACAATGAAGTAACAATATCAAAGCACCAAAGTATCAAGCTAAAGAAAGTATCAAAATAAACAAAGTATCAAAGTAATAATAAACCACATGCACAACTTACAGCCCTTGCCCCACAAATAAAAGATGCCCCGTAAAATCCAAGTATAAAAGTAAAAAAAGCATCAAAGTAACAATGAGCAACTTGTATAGCCTAAAACCCTTTCCCCAGGGCTGGGAGATGGGTTCGACCCTGGAAGTATAGTTCATTGGACTAATTTTGAACAAAATGGCTATCTCAGAATTTCAACTGGATGACTTTGGGGAAAGGGGGGTGGTGGTTGCCCTTTGATCACTTTTGATTCATTAAAAGGAATTAGAAGTTTCAATTTTGAATGAGCTCTTTCCAAAGTTAATACGACCACCCTTCCACAAATACCATTTTTGTTAACAATGGTCAACTTGCGTGTGAGGGGGGAGGGGCTCTTTAGCCACTGATAACTTTTCACTCTTAATGATCTACTCACCTATTAATGATCTACCGCATGTTGTGAAAGCTCTGCCCAGAATTGACGACTTTGTTGACAATGATCCGAGTAAGACCCAGCTTACTATGCCCTTATTTGCTGATGATACAACCTTAGTGATTGTTGCCCCTACAGAAGAACTGCTCATGTCAACGATAAATGCAGCAATGAGCAGGATATGTACATGGCTTAAAATAAACCACCTCGACCTGAATATAGATAAGTCAAATTTTGTTATTTTCTCTCGATCTCCAAATTTTTACCCTTGGTTTACAGAAATAATTTCGGAGCGGGGAATTATTAAACGAACAAGATCAAGGAGGCACACTCGTGCCTCTATAAAGAGGCGACACACGACAATGTTAAGCGATCTTCGGTTCCAGTGGTCGCAGAGGGATGGGGAGGTATGCATTTCGTAGCCCGAGCTCCAACTAAGAAACCTGCAAAATTTCATCCCCCTCCAACTTTTCCTTCATGGGGAAAATCTGGCCGAAAGTTTCGACCCGTCAACCCCAGCCCCCCTTTAACGTTGTCCGATCGGGCTGAAATTCACAAGTTAAGGTCCCCTAGGGCCCAGGAGCTTATCCGCGAAATTTCAGCTCGATCCGATAACTCCTTCCCTGTTTTCCAGAAACCACGCATAGCCACTTAAAATTCATTTCTTTTTTTTTTCTCGACGCCTACAGGTCACATCCGACATCGGATCTGGGTATACGAGGACTCATTCGATGCGGAATTCTCCGAGTAAGTGCCCTTCAAAGTTTCGTAGGAAAATCTTAACCCCCCGAAAGTTTTCGACCCCCCAACCCCCCCCCCCTTTTAACGTTGTCCGATCGGGCTGAAATTCACAAGTTAAGGTCCCCTATGGCCCAGGAGCTTATCCGCAAAATTTCAGCTCGATCCGATAACTCCTTCCCTGTTTTCCAGAAACCACGCATTAGCTACTTAATTAACGCATTTCTCTCCATAAGAGCCAATGTTAATTTGAAATTTTTAAAAGTTGTTGAGAAGTTATATTTACACACATGTAAGTGATTAGCTCAGTCGGTAGAGCGTGGGACTTTTAATCCTCTGGTAAGGGTTCAAGTCCCTTACGGGCGATTTTTTTTAACAACATCAAAATAAAAGTGTACAATTTTGATAACACCTGGACAGCTTATCAATTGAGAGATAACAGAATATTAGCTTCTTATGAGCAAAAGAAACATTTCGGTCCTTCTATCTATTTTTTTCTATTTTATACAATGATTTAAAAGCGGGGGGGGGGGCGGCAGCCACCCAAGTTCCTCTCCTAATTCCTGTACGAGGAGTACAGGAATTATTAAATTACATCCACCATGGATTGCAGAAAAACGTACAGAAATAACATGAAAAAAACTTCGTTTTCTTAAAGAGTTAAAGAGGCTGCGTCCCAAAGTCGAACCTTAAAACGTACAGGAATTAGAAGAGGCAGTTGGGGGGCTGCCGCCCCCCAAACCCCCAGCTTTTAAAGACAGTTTTGTACAGGTTTTTTGTTTTTTTGCTAACCCCCCGCTCTTGGCTTCGGAAAGGCCCTCTTTTAATTAACAAAAAATTGAAATGAATGAATAATGGAATAACTTCGAAAAATGTTAAACACAAGAGGACAGGAGAACCATTGTGCCGAAACTAGTAATTAGTAACAATGAAGTCAACCCCACAAAAAAAACCTGCACAAAAGAGTCTTTAAAAGCTGGGGGTTTGGGGGGAGGCAGCCCCCCAACCACGCATAGCCACTTAAAATTCATTTACTTTTTTTTTCGCCACGCCTACAGGTCACATCCGACATCGGATCTGGGTGTACGAAGACTCATTCGATGCGAAATTCTCCGAGTAAGTGCCCATGAAAGTTTCGTAGGAAAATCTTAACCCCCCGAATGTTTCGACCCTCCAACCCCCCCCCCCCCCCCCCCCCCACCCCTTTTAACGTTGTCCGATCGGGCTGAAATTCACAAGTTAAGGTCCCCTATGACCCAGGAGATTATCCGCGAAATTTCAGCTCGATCCGATAACTCCTTCCCTGTTTTCCAGAAACCACGCATTAGCTATTTAAATTAACGGATTTCTCTCCATAAGAGCCCATGTTAATTTGAAATTTTTAAAAGCTATTGAGAAGTTATATTTACACACATGCAAGTTATTAGCTCAGTTGGTAGAGCGTGAGACTTTTAATCCTCGGGTCAAGGGTTCAAGTCCCTTACGGGCGATTTTTTTTCACAACATCAAAAAAATTTTGATAACACCTGGACAGCTTATCATTTGAGAGATAACAGAATATTAGCTTCTTATGAGCAAAAGAAACATTTCGGTCATTCTATCTATTTTTTTTTTCTATTTTATACAATGATTTAAAAGCGGGGGTGGGTTCCTCTCCTAATTCCTGTACGAGGAGTACAGGAACTATTAAATTACATCCACCATGGATTGTAGAAAAACGTACAGAAATAATATGAAAAAAACTTCGTTTTCTTAAAGAGTTAAAGAGGCTGCGTCCCAAAGTCGAACCTTAAAACGTACAGGAATTAGAAGAGGCAGTTGGGGGGCTGCCGCCCCCCAAACCCCCAGCTTTTAAAGACTCTTTTGTACAGGTTTTTTGTTTTTTTGCTAACCCCCCGCTCTTGGCTTGGGAAAGGCCCTCTTTTAATTAACGAAACATTGAAATGAATGAATAATGGAATAACTTCGAAAAATGTTAAACACAAGAGGACAGGAGAACCATTGCGCCGAAACTAGTAATTAGTAACAATGAAGTCCCCCCACAAAAAAAACCTGCACAAAAGAGTCTTTAAAAGCTGGGGGTTTGGGGGGCGGCAGCCCCCCAACTGCCTCTTCTAATTCCTGTACGTTTTAAGGTTCGACTTTGGGACGCAGCCTCTTTAACTCTTTAAGAAAACGAAGTTTTTTTCATATTATTCACCAAATACCTCGGAATCAATGTTGATGAAACCCTATCATTTAAAGATCATGTGAAGTCAGTTTCGAAAATATTGTCACGTAACTTAGTTATCATGCGCAAATTAAAACATATTTTCCCCCAGAATGTTCTACGATTGTTATGTTTTTCCCTGATTCACCCTTACATTTTGTATTGCTCGTCGATTTGGCTTGGTACTTTCCCTTCGATAGTTCGTCCAATCCGTGTGATCCAGAATAATGCTATCCGAGTTTTTTGTGGTGTTGGGAATCAGGAGTCTTTGAGGTCTATGTATAGAGATTTAAATATAATGCCTGCAGCTGGATTACGTGATTTTTATACATAGGTATTACAGAGGTAGCCTTCCTGATTGTTTTACAGGAATATTTCGTGAGAGGTCTGATGTTCACCACCACATTACTCGAATACGAGGTAATACTGAGGTTCCTCGATTAGTTTCAAGTAGGTCTTCTTTTTCACTTATTTAAAGAGCTTCAAAACTTTGGAATAAATTGAGTATAGATATCAAGGAAATAGGTAGCCTTGACCAGTTTAAGTCTGATTTACGTGTGGAGTTGCTCGGTAGGTATGCTTTTGAAACAGATTAACTAAAATAAATTTTACATAGCTTATTCATTTGTAATATTTATGTATTTTTTTTTTTTTGTTTTTTTGTTGTTGTCTTGGGGTCACGCAAGGGAGTGTATTGTTTATGTTTTTTTTTGTTGATTTCGGTATATGGTCTCATTCTCCATATTTTCTTATTCTCCATATTGTCTCTTTATTTTCTTTGAATTTAGCACAGCCTCGCAAGCTTCGCTTATGTTGTGCTATTGATTAAGAAATGTTTATTTCTAATAAAATTGTTCTACTACTACTACTTAAAAAGGGAAACGGAAATTTTGATTTTCGATCAAATTAGACTCCTCCAAAGTTTATACGACCATGCCTTCCATCCTCCCTAGTACTTTTATTTAGAAATGTATTTTCGAGTATTCTAAAAGGAGGATGAGAATGCAATCTAAGGAATTAGTAAAGGCACAGCATTCTATTCCCCTTTGGTTTGATATGGGGTTTTGCGAAGGTTAGTAAAATGGTTGAGGTTTGTAGTTCATCTTGAAAAGGTTTTACAGAATTAATCCCTGTATGGATTATTAATGTATTTCCACAGTGGAAGGGGTGCCTTATGACGGAAGGGCATCGTTTAGAACCGGGATTTTATTTTTACGGTTTGGTTGTTTGTTGTTCTATACCATGTTCTAATCAATTCCCTTTTCTACCCAAAATAAAAAAAAAATGTAGTTGAAAAACTTAACTCAATGTAGGTTGCAATAATACAAATTTAAATTTAAGTAGAATTAGTATCATACTCCTTAGTGGGGAGAAGATGGGATTTGAAAAAAGAAGGTCAATTTTTGTTTTTTAGGAGAAATTAGAGGCTAGATTATTGAGATGATCTAAATGATCTACGCTCTAAAATGACTAGATCATTTCATAAAACCAATCATAAATTACATAATTATAAAATTGCAAGCTTATTATAAAGACAAAACTCAATTGTTGAACCTTGTATTGAAGCCCTTAATTACATTAAAAAATTAATGATCTACGTGATATTTTATATAAAACATATACTTCGATTTCTTTTATGCTTCGAATTCTTTTACTTGCAATAGCGTCATCTCTGATTAATTAGAATTTAAAACTTCTTACGTAGCTACCCTTCATATTAAAGAATGACAAAACAAGAGTGTGTCTTGTTCTTGAAAACAAAAACAATAAGAAAGCATTGTAAAAACATAACCTTCGCAATTTTATTTAAATGTTAGGTCCAATACTTTTCAATTTGTTTTATCTAGTTCAATGAACTTAAACAAAACCGTACAGAAATATTGACAGGATAATATTCTGACCAGTTATAGTAAGGAGGCTCCAGAACCAAAAGACTATGGCATTCAGTAAGATATGGAGGTGAGAGATGAAGTGCAATGTATGGGGTAGCTAGAAGCCATTTGCACCCAGTTGAAGAGGTTGTTGTACCTTATAATGGTGGCGTAGGATTTATAAATATGGTGTCTTACTTATTCTAGCAGAAGCTTGTGGATATGGTTGATACATGAGCCTATTGGATGAACTTCATCAATAAGTTGAATAACTAGCAGGACAGGTCTGAAATAAAGAGTTTTAGAATTTTGCAGTGACTGAAAGTAATCTTAAGCGTTTTGCTGCAAAGCTAATACAAAAATATATGTCTTGCTCATCTTTTCCTATCATTTTTTTTATTCTAAGATCAAACAGTTCGTGGTAACGAACTATAGTAAGGAGCGACCCGGCTCAATAGTAACCGAAAGTCTAAAAAATGGAATTTTGATACCAATAGTTACATCAAAAAATCTCATTTTAATGCTGATTTTAAATATACAGGTTTCATCAAGATCAGTTATACCCATCAAAAGTAACGAGCCCGAGAAAATTTGCCTCATTTTTGAAAATAGGGGGAAACACCCCATATAAATCATACAATCTTAACGAAACTCACACCATCAGATTCAGCGTATCAGACAACCTTATTGTAGAAGTATCAAGCTCCTATCTGCAAAAATGTGGAAATTAGCATTTTTTGCCAGAAGACAGATCACGGATGCGTGTTGATTTGTTTTCTTGTTTGTTTTTTTTTGTTTTTTTTTTTGTTTTTTCCAGGGGTGATCGTATCGACAGAGCAGTCCTAGAATCTTGCGAGAGGGCTCATTCTAACGGAAATTAAGAGTTCTAATACCCTTTTTGAGTGACCAAAAAATTGGAGGGCACCTAGGCCCCCTCCCACGCTCATTTTTCCCCAAAGTCACCAGATCAAAATTCTGAGATAGGGATTTATTCGCTATAGTCGAAAAAACCTAATAACTATGTCTTTAGGGACGTCTTACTCCCCCGCAGTCCCCGTGGGGGGGGGGGCTGCAAGTTGAAAACTTTGACCTGTGTTTAAATATAGTAATGGTTACTGGGAAGTGTACAGACGTTTTCAGGGGGATTTCTTTAGTTTAGGGGGAGAGTTGAAGGGGGGGGGGGTTACGTGGGAGAATATTTCCATGGAGAGACTTCTCATGTAAAAGAAAATTTAAATGAAGGGGGCTCAGGATTTTCCAGCTTTATTTGAAAAACAATGAAAAATTAAATATGAAAAGTTTTTTCTACTAAAAGTAAGGAGCAGCATTAAAACTTAAAACGAACAAAAAATATTACGCATATGAGGGGTTTACCTCCTTGGTATACCTCACTCTTTCCGCTAATGTATTTTTAGTAATTTCAACTATTTATTCTAAGGCCTTTGTGATTCAGAGGTCATTCTTAAGGAATTGGGACACAATCTAAGCTTTAGTTTAAAGAGCGAGGTATTGACGAGGGTTGAACCCCCCTCATAAACGCAATAAAAACATACGAATATAGAAGTTCGTTACGTAAGTTAATTCGTAAGTTACGTATATTTTTTACCAATGAAAACGTTTGTAAAAAATTAAAAGTTCTAGTTGCTTTTTTAAGTAATCAAAACCTTGGAGGGCAACTAGGCCTCCTCCTTCGCTTCTTTTTTCTCAAAACCTTCCGATTAATTGCGATTAATTAACAAGCAAAATTCGTTTTAATTATGTTTGTGTGGAGAGCCAAGATAAAAACATGCATTAATTCAAAAACCTCCAGAAATTAAATAAAAAAACAAGTTTTTGTAACGGTAAGTAAGGAGCGACATTAAAACTTAAAACGAACAGAAATTACTCCGTATATGAAAGGGACTTTTCCTCCTCAACGCCCCGCTCTTTACGCTAAGGTTTCTTACTGTTTAAAAAAGTCGAGTTAAGAGGAAGGGTCAAACTTTAGCGTAAAGACCAAGGCATTGAGGAGGAAAATTCCCTTTCATATACGGAGTAGTTTCTGTTCGTTTTAAGTTTTAATGTCGCTCCTTACTTACCGTTACAAAAACTTGTTTTTTTTATTTAATTATTATTAAGAGTCACATCTCTTAATAAACCTATGCACAAAAGGTGCAAAATAAAGCAGTCCTCAATTTAACTCAACTCTTTTCAGAAACTAAATTTTAAATTTGACGCAAGTTAAAAGCTATGAACACATCATGGCCTTTATTTGATGTAAAATACGTGGGTCCAAGGTATATAATTGCTAATAATTGGAAGGTAAATATTGAAAACATTTATTATATTGTGATTACTATTGAATTTCCTCTATTACTTAGGCCCATTAACCACAGAACTCAATTCAATTTTAGTCTTTTCCTGAAAACTGACATTTTTCTACAAACAAGTTATGTATTTCATAGCCTCAAAATAGAAATGACTAGTTTTACCATCAGTAGGCTATAAACTTTCTGCAGCACCTTTGTAAATACTATTTGGACTGTGATAAAAGGGGGAAAATAAAAGTGGACTTGTGTCTCTAGAATACAAATAGTGACTATAAAACAACTGCAGGGCAAAATTAATCTTTTACTTAAATATAAAGTATTTTTTTATTGTGAAAACACATACGGTGAAATAAAAAGTTATTTTCGGGGAAACATTGTGTTTTTAATGCTAATTTGGTTTCTTCTACAGTAAGCAGTAATACCAAGTTTTAAGACTGGTCAGTTTCTACTTGATTTACTTTTGTCTCGATTTGGTGAAAACCAAAAGAAAAGATTGACACATAGAAAATCAATTGCTAGGGCCACTCCTTCCCTCTTCCCCTTGAAATTCTCAGTCTTTAATACATTGCAACTATTAATTACAAGCTATTTTAAAAACAACAAAATAAAACCATCAAATTTATTTTTTAATCGACCTGGAACCTCAGTCTTTAACAAGGTCTTTCAAAAAAAAAAAACAACAACAAAGGATAATGGGAATCCTGGATTTTGCAAGTACTAAGTAATTCTATTTAGTTCCCTTATCGTTATATTTTATTAATCTGCAGGGCTACTTTGCGAAGTCTAAAGCACTTATTTATCTGCTCAAATCTCCTTATTAAGTATTCATTATTTGCTACTTCGTTTTTTTATAACTAACATTTTTTTTTCGTTAGCTAATTTACGCATGTTAATGCTGTAATATTAATATACTGTAAACGCTTAAGCATATCGTTTTAGCATGAACATTTAGCTACTTTATATTTGGTGCATTTTATTCCAAAGGACAAATTGTTTGCATCTGTGTCTGCATGCGGTTCTAAAGTAACCTAAGAATTTTTTTTATCTAATTTAGTGTACTTGAAAATTAAGGGCTTCATAACATTACGGTACTGCAATGATATATCTTATGATAGGTTTTACCAACAAAATGGGGCCCATGTAAGCCAATAAAGAGGAAGAAATTCTGTAAAAAACTAATTTAAAGTACAAATGATCACATTCAGGTCATTGCTCCTTTTATTTTAGGACAATTCTTTTTTCAATGGACTGCTTAAGCTAGTCCATTCGTCAAATAAGATGGGGACTGTCACGCTTAACGAAAAGCGTTAATATTAATTTTGTTCGTTTTTAAAACAAGTACTACGCCTAGAAAAGTGAATTCATATCAATCTTAGGGAGTTAAACTGCACTGTAAAAATTTTCTGACTATAGATGGTGAAGCAAACAGACTGAAAGAGTCTATTACTCTTTTCCCCAGGTCCCAATGCAAGGTCTGCCCGCCCGCATCCGTTCCGATATCCGCCCGAATCTCTAATATGCTTGTCCAGTTTGACACCCCGATATCTCGTGTGAAAAATCAGAAAAAAAAATGAATCCATTCACAAGAAAAGCTTGTGACTACTTTTAGAAGAAGGCAATGTGCCATACTCTCTGCTTTGAAGAAAAAATAGGCGGGAAACCCTTGAGCACAGGAGAGTTACGTTGTGCCTTCGTTGTGCCCAAACATCACATCCCATCAAGATTCTGGCCATTTCGAGCTATTTCAAAACCCATCTCCATTTCGTCCCTCATTCGCTGCTTACCTCCGGATACGGAAAAGGCCTTCGTCCCCTTCATTACAGAAAGAACAAACGAAATATCTCGCCAGTTTATCTTCTTTTTTTTACTGAATAGTAGTGCTACTCAGAATTTTTATTTATTTGCTTGCCCCTTCCCCCTTATTTAGTGTCCCTTTTAACTTGTTTTAACGTATTTATTTATTTTGTTTTTATTCTGTTTTATCTGGCCAGTTTTTATCTTTTTAACTTTTAATTGACATTTTCCACTTAAATTATTGACTGAAGAACGATTATTCATTCTGATTTTTCTTTTTTCTGTTGTCCTTTTGGCATTATTTGCCAGTTTTCCCAATTTACGTATGTTTTTATTATATTTTAGCTCTGAAAACTTGAATTCGGCCGTTCGGGGCTTGTAATGGTGACTTTTAAAAATAAATATTTTATTTTATTTAATGTAAGTATTACTTAGTCCAGAGAGACTTACTCTGTTAATTTTTCTATCATCATGGTTAAAGCAGTAGCTGCAACCTAGTAAAGAGCGAACCACAGCCCATAGAATTTAAAAGTTAAAAAACACATTGAAAAAAAATACACTGTGAAAAAAAATCACCATCTGAAACTGAGTCAGGAATGGTAACTCTAAATTTTGGTTCGTCTTAAAAGTAAAAGTTTATTGTGAAAAGAAATTTATAGTGATTTCAAAATAAGTCTGAAACCCCTCGAAAATGGAGTCAGATCAAAATATAAAGTGCATCATTGAAATGAGCATGGTCAAAACCCTTGTAGTCCCTCACCGTAAACAACATGGAAAATAACTTTTTGCATGAGTAGCTCTGATTTCTCCCTTTTTTTTCTAGGGCTAGCGGGTCAACAAAACATCACAGAGAAATGCCTAATCGCTCATGCAAAAGCTATTTCTCATATCTAAGTGCTTATTATAAACTCTATTATCTGCAAGTACCATATGGCACTACAAATGGCAGCTTTGTCCCATTTCTCAAGGGGTGGGACTAGTAGGCTACCAAAACATCGTAAATGGATTTTTAATAACTCAAATAAAAGATATTGCTTACACTTATGTTTTTTCTATAGACTGAACTATCTGCAACTTCCAAATGGCACTAAAAACGGTACTTTTGGGTGCCATTGTCTCAAGTGGAAAAGGTGGGGCTAATGGGCCACAAGAACTTTTTACAGTGATATTCAATGGCTCATTTGAAAGCTATTGCTCATATCTACGTGATCTTTGCCATTTATCATCCGGGAATGCAATATAGCACAAAAATAACCACACTTTTTGTATCATTTCTCAAGTGGAAAAACAAAGAATTATAAAAACGGTATCATCGTAATAATGATGGTTCCAGCCCCCCCTTAACTGGAGGTTTGCAATAAGACCTCCGTTGGGTTTCTCCTCCAAGTCCCCTTACTGAGCACCGTAATTATGTCCCTACAAAAACCAATAGATTGAATTAGATTATTAGAGCCGTGGTTTCGTTGGTATACCGTTCGACTTTATATAAGAGTGTCAAACGTTCTACTCCTGCTTGAGTGTTTTTTTAATTAGTTTGAAATTTTGATTCAAAAGGGAATAGAGGTAATCCAGTTCATGATTTGCAGCTGTATTCTTAGTAAATCATTAAGGCCATATTCCAGCCAGTGGTGTAATTTCTTCAAAACCCTTGGGGGGAGGTTGGAGCCAGTTTTCCAAGATCAACTGAAAATGACAAAAAAAACTGAAAAATGAGCCATGGTAATAAAAAAGGTAAAGATGTACTAAAGAAAATTGCCCCGTTTCTGTGAATGCTTCAATTGTGCAGGCTTATCTCAGTTTTGGCAAGATTTTGGAGAAGATAAATTTTAGCAGAGGAGAAACTGGAGTCTTAAGGGAGAAGACTGAGGTCTGGGAAGAGCAGTTGCCCTTTCTTCCCCATAGCAAATTTTGTACCTGATACCAACCCCTTGCCACTTAGGGGTTGGAAAAGTGTAGTCCTGTAGTTCTGGAACCACTCAAAGTTGTATATTAAAAGAAGGATTATTTATTGTTATGTTTACTTATTCAAATTATTTACTTATTTTTACGATTTCAAAGACTGGATAAAACTTTTTGTAATTTATGGCCTCTAGAGAAATCATAGTAATGACAACCTATTTGCATTTTTTTCTGCGATACTTTTGTTGTTGTTAGGTTACATTCAACTTTTGTCTACTTTTCTTGTTTATTACTATTCCACACATGCATGTGAAGTTTTTTGGTTTATAGGATGGGGGGCTTTTAGTCAAATAATTAGAGACAAGAAAATTTTAATTACATTTTGAAAACCTTGAAAATCTTCTATAAGAAAATAGTTACTTCTAGAACACCAAGGAAATCGATGCGTGATAAAAATCTTATAAGTTATTTCTTAGTGTGCAATTCATGTTCAATATAGAAGAGCACAAGTTTTCTTGTCTGCTCTGCATGGCATTAAGCTGATTTAAGACGCTAAGCCCAAACCAATGTCGGTTCCAATGTTGAAATAATTTAGAGCTCATTTATAAGCTATTTCTCATATCTACATGTTTCTTATAAATTCCGCCATCTGTAAGTGCCATATGGCACGGAAAATGGCACTTTTCTACCATTTCTCAAAAGGCAAGGCAAGCGGGCTACCAGAAAATCGCAAATAGATCTTAGATTTTTAATACCTCATAAGAAAATTGCTCATATCTACGTTCTTTCTATAAATTCAACCATCTGCAAGTTCCAGATTACAATAAAAACTGCAATTTTGGTGCAATGTCTCAAGTGGAAAACCTCGGGTTAGTGGGTTACCAGAACTTTTAAGATTGGTTCTTAATGGCTCATTTGAAAAGTATTGCCCATATCTACGCGTGTTTCATCAATTCTACCATCCGTAAGTGCGATATAGCACTGAAAATGACCGTTTTGGTGCTACATCTTAAGTGGAAAATCTTAGAAGCATAAAATAGTATCGATGTAATAATTATGGATCAAAACCCTTAACCGGAGGTTTGAAAGAACATCCCCCGTATGCTCCTCCCTTCTGGCCCCTTTGGTAAGCTACGCAATTAAAGTCCTACAAACACCAAAATATTGAATTAGATTTTAGAGGCGTGGTTCTATTAGTACAGTGATTGACTTCAAATTTGAGCATCATGCGTTCGATTTCAGCTTGGTCTTTTTTAATCATGGTTTTGTCTCCTCTATATGATTACTTTTCAGATAATTCATTATTTTTGCAATTACGATGTACCCATTTTCTAAAGCATAGTCTGGAAAGGCTCAAATTAAAACTATTACTCATCTAAACGTGCTTTCTATCAATTCTACCATCCATAAGTACTATTTAGAACTAAAACTGGCATTTTTGGTGCCGCTTCTTAAGTGGAAAAGTTTGGAAGCATACAACGGTACCGCTTTAATAATTATGGTCCCAAATCCTTAACTGTAGATTTATAAGAGCCCCTTGCGCATACTTCCAACCCTCTAAGTAAGGTTTATAAATTATCTACTCACTTCAAAAGTATAAGATTATGGCGAAAACAAATTCATTAAAACTAAAAACTTTTCGACTAAGAATCAACCAAAAATTAAGCTTGAATGATCACACTTTTGAATTGAACTTTCAAACTTCACTTGGTGATGAGGCATGTGTGCTAGTTGTAATGGCGTTAATTGAGGGGAAGGGATGTCCTTATTCCGTTTGTTTTCTTTCATGTCTAGGTTTTGAAAAACACCTTTTCGTGGTCATTTCAATAGAAATGGCACTTTTTTCTGATGAAAAAAAATGGTGGAACAAGCTTAAGTACACTTTATAAGAATATGTTATCAAATCAAACAAATAAGAAATGATTAGGTATAAATGAGCCCTTAACATTGCTTTTTTTCGCAGTAGCCTTCTAGTCAATAGGCGATTTATAGAGTCCTGTCTTCATTATGGCGTTTTCAGCCGAGTAAAAACAGCTTTTGTTTATTGAAAAACAAACGTTTCTAAAAAAAAACCATTTCAAATGCGCCTGATTTCCCTTTTTGAACCTTAAAAAGTATAAAAGGAGACCGGGATTGCATGAAAAAGTAACAAAATACGGATGACATCGCCTGAACAAGCCATAATGAAGAGAAGACCTAATTACTATTAAGGAGGCCGGGAGGGAATATGAAATAGGGAGAATTTATGAACCTCAGAATTAGAGTTTTGAAGACATGAGATTATAATAGCACCCATTTCGTTTTCGCAGCCTTTCTACTCTGGAAATGGCACCCAAAGTACAATTTTTGGGTGTCATATGGCTCCTTATGATAATGCTATAATGTCGATAGCGCAATATAATAGATAAATAGTTTTTTGTGTAGAATCTTACCCTCCTCCTCCTTACACAAAGATCTACCAAACCTCCTTAAAAATGGGCCACTGAATTATGAAGTATATCACTTTAGTTAAATAAAGGATTAAAATTAACACCAGAAATGTTTTTGTGGAATAAGAAGAGAACTGTCACCTGGCAGCACCTTTGCGCACATTACCCACATTTTTCGATGGAAAAATCTAGTTAGACAATTTGATCCCCGCTGAAAATTTCCCCTGTACAATTCCACCGTATTATACTTTCCATACGAAAGATTTTGCATCCAAAGAGGTAGAAAGATAAACAAAAACAGGTCTGTACAAGAATTTAGGTAATTCTTCCCAAAATGTTTGAAACGAAAATAAACCTACTTTATTATATCATTTATTGTACCTACACGAGAAATGATCTTTTTTTTGAAATTTCGATTCATTTCTAATTAATGATTGGCTTTTCTATTTAGGGACAGTTCAAGTTATTAGGGAACACCGTATTCTCTAGGGCTTTTATCTTCAAACATGAACTATTTCAGACGAGTACTGGAAATATACACTATTAATAAGAAAAATTTGTCTGAATTATTTGAAAAAAAAATTAGAAATAAAATTTGATAGAATTCTAGAATTCTAGATAGATAGAACAGCAAAGTTTGTGTAGAAAGTATTATCGTAGAAACTGCAAATGGCTCATTCGATTGGAAATTGAAAGGGCTAGTACCTTTTCAATAGTCAAAAGTGATTAGAGAGCAACTAAACACTTCCCACACCCATCCTTTCCCCAAAACAATTCCAACAAAACTTTTGAAATAGCCGTTTTATTCAACGCGTTTGAAAGGTCCAGAAATTATGTTTTTGAGGATAACCAATCCCCCCAGCACTCAGGGCAAGGTTTGTAAGTTATCAGGGTAAGGGGCGCAAGTTATGCCCTGGTGTATATAAGGTTTTCATTGAAAGCATGGCTATATAAACCTTGGAGGGTGCTCATTGATTGGATAGACAATCAGAAGTTCTGGGGCTCTTTTTAAGAGTCAAAGTGATCGGAGGGCATCTACCTCCCCACCTTGAAACACACACACGTCTTATTCTCCCGCAATGTATCTAATAGAGGTTTTGAGATAGCTATTTTATTCAAAACAGTCAAAATATCATATTAAAAGGCTTTTGGGTTCAAACAAACCCCAAAGGCGAGGGACAAGCGTTGTAAGTTATACCCAGGGGTTTTTATATGTTTGTTTATGGAAGGAGTGGTTGTTTAAACTTTCGAAGAGGCTCATTTTGTTAAAAATTGAATTTCTAGTTCCTTTTTAAGAGTCAAAATTGATGGAGGGCAGATATCTTCCATCCCCTCTTCCGAAAACCCCTCTTCCCAATACAAATCTGATTAAAACTGTAATATATTGATTTTGCTTCAAAATTGTCCAAAGAACTAAAACAATGCCTTTAGGGTTGACGCAACCCCTGTGCGGGTTGCGTCAACCCGCAATTGCGGGTGCAACCCGCAACCCACAACCTTTATGGTTGTAAGCCCTGGGGGTATATAAGGTCTTTAAGGAATGGGTCGTCATATATACTTCAGATGAGATTCATTCGATTTGAAATTGAAAATTATAGTATCCTCCTTAAGAGTCAAAGTTTACAATCAAAATTTACAGATAGACATTTGTCAATTGTAGTCGAACCTTCTAAAAATTATGTCTTTCAGGAAGAAACCACCACTCCTGGATCTCCCAGGGCAAGGGTTGTAAGTTATTCCCTGGGGCATATAAGGTTTTTATAGAAAGGGTGGTTGTATATACGTCGCAGGAGACTCATTGGATTGGTAATCTGAATTTCTAGTGCCCTTTTTAAGAGTCACAAAGATGAGACGGCAATTACCCCCCCCCCCACACACACACCGAAATAAACGTTGTGTTTCCCCAAAATACATGGAATACAAAATTTTGAGACACTCATTTTGTTCAAAACGGTCAAAAGATCATATAAAAAGTCTTTCGGGGTAGAAACAAACGAAAAGAGTCTAGGGGTGAGGGTTTTAAGTTATATCGCGGGGCATCTAAGGCTTTTATAGAAGAGATGGCTATTTAGGTTTGGAAGAGGCTTGAGGCATTTCGTTTGAAATTCTTGTTCCTTTTTAAGCGTAAAAAGTTATGGAGGACATTTAGCCGACTCCCTCCCTGACAACCCCTCTTTTCACCAAACGCATCTGATTGAAATTATGAGAAAACAATTATGTGAAAAAAGTTCAAAGAACATATAATAATGCCTCTAGGGTGAAACAATCACCCAACGCTCTGGGGATAGGGGTGTAAGTTTTGCCAGGTGGGCATATAAGGTTTTTGTGGAAGGGGTGGTCATAAGAACTTCAGACAGGGCTTATTGGATTTATTAAAGGGTCAAAATGATTTGAGAGAAACCAGCCCTCCCCTTCCATGCTCATCATTTCCCTTAACACCTCTAATGAAAATTTGGAGATAACAATTTTGCTCATCGTAGAAGGTTTCAGAAATTATGTCTGTGAGGAGGAAAACTACCCCTCCTTTCACCTCTCTAGGAAAAGGTTGTGAGTCAAGCCCTGAGAAAATACAATGAAAGGGGGTTTTGAGCCTACTCATAACGATTTCTGCTCGTTTTGAGTTTGACTCGGTTATTTATTGTAATGTCTGTTCGTTTTTGGTTTCATTTATTTATTAAATAAAAAAACTAATTTTTTAGCTGAAAGTAAGGAGTGACATTAAAACTTAAAACGAACAGAAATTACTCTGTATATAAAATGGGTTATCCCCTCTGCAATCCCTCGCTCTTTACGCTAAAGCTTTTAATTGTTTTAAAAAGTAGAATTGTGGCAAAGAGTCAAACTTTAGCGTAAAGAGCGTGGGATTGCGGAGGGGACAACCCATTTTATATACGGAGTAATTTCTGTTCGTTTTAAGTTTTAATGTCGCTCCTTACTTTCAGCTAAAAAAATTAGTTTTTTTTATTTAATTTCTGAACGTTTTTGAATTAATGCATGTTTGGTTTTGGCTCTCAGCACATAAATTATTAAATTGAAATTTGTATATTAATTCTTTTTTTGGCTAAATGGCTTTCTCTTTGTTTTTATCAGACGATTTTGAGAAATAAGGGGTGGAGAAGGAGGCCTAGTTACCCTCCAATTTTTCGGTTTCATAAAAAGGCAACTAGAACTTTTAATTTTTAACGAACGTTTTTATTAGTAAAAAATATACGTAACTTAAGAATTAACTTATGTAACAAACTTTCATAATTTATATTTTTATTATGTATACGAGGGGGTTTGTACCCTCGTTAATACCTCGCTCTTTACACTAAATCTTAAGTTCTGTCCCAATTCTTTAAGAATGACCCCTGAATCAGAAAGGCCGTAGAATAAATAGTTGAAATTACTAAAAATACTTTAGCATAAAGAGCGAGATATTTATCTCCTCCTAAATACCTCGCTCTTTATGCTAAAGTATTTTTAGAACCCCTCATATGCGTAATAATCTCTGTTCGTTTTAAGTTTCAATGCTGTTCCTATCTTTCATTTGAAAAAAACGTTTTTATTTTATTTTTCATTGTTTTCTTATAGTAATGCTAGAAAATAATGCGCCCTATTCCTTGAATTTTTCTTCCCCCATGACAGACTCCTCCAAGGAAAGATCCTCCAACATAACCCCCTTCCCTCTGCCCCACCCCCAAACAAAATAAAATCCCCCTGAAAACGTCTGTACACTTCCCAATAACCATTACTATATGTAAACACCGGTCAAAGTTTGTAACTTGCAGCCCCTCCCCCAGGGACTTTGGGGGAGTAAGTCATCCCCAAAGACATAGTTTTTTGATCCGTTGACTTTGAGAAAAAATGAGCGTGGGAGGGGGCCTAGATGCCATCCAATTTCTTTGGTCACTTAAAAAGGACACTAGAACTTTTTATTTCCGTTAAAATAAGCCCTCTTGCGAAATTTTAGGACCACTTGGTCGATACGATGACCCCTGGGAAAAAGAAAAAAAAACAAAAAAAAAACAAACAAACAAATAAACACGCACCCGTGATTTGTCTTCTGGCAAAAAATACAAAATTCTACATTTTTGTAGATAGGAGCTTGAAACTTCTACAGTAGGGTTCTCTGATACGCTGAATCTGATGGTGTCATTTTCGTTAAGATCCTACGACTCATAGGGGGTGTTTCCCTCTATTTTCTTAAATAAGGCAAATATTCTCAGGCTCGTAACTTTTGACGAGTAAGACTAAACTTGATGGAACTTATATATTTAAAATCAGCATTAAAATGCGATTCTTTTGATGTAGCTATTGATGTCAAAATTCTATTTTTTAGAGTTTTGGTTACTATTGAGCCGGGTCGCTCCTTACTACAGTTCGTTACCACGAACTGTTTGATTGGTGCTGATTTGTGGTAGTTTTACGCTTGGTAGATTATTTTAATTTTTTTTGCTCATTTTTGGTTTAATGGTGTTCTTCCTTTTTTTTTAACTTATTTTATGGAGAAAGGTTTTTGTTTTTTAGTTAATCAGAAGTAAAATCGGGTAAAAATTGACTTTGCAGTTGGACAGGAGATTAAATAATATAAGAAAAATTCATTATTTACCTTGTAAAATTAAATGAGCGAAAGCAAGTCTTACAGCAGAACAAATTGAGAAAAAAAGGTAGTTTAATTGTAAGAGCAGTGTATGCAGATCTTTCACATTTGTTTCTAGTTTGGTCATTAATTAGTATTTAAATAGAATACCAATATACATTGTCTCCCTATGAGCTTGTTACAAGGTAAAATAAAAAACATTTCTAATGAAGACCAAACATAAGAAAAGAAAATCGTGGTGCATTTATTGCACCTGCATGGTTAGGGAAAAATCATCTCTGAATATGTTTTCAATCACGATTAAACAAAATTCTTATGTAGGGGGAGTGCATGTGTTTCGGTGCACCTGATATCTGGCTTACTAATGCAGGTGGCTTAAGAACTAGACACAGGAAAAGTCCTAACAAAGAGTAGGCTTCTTTTGTCGATGCTCTGAGACATATCCTTGCCTATCACTGATGTTTTCCGAAGTTACAATTTATGTAGCCTTTTTCCTTATGAATTAACGCCTTTGTGTTGTGTATTTCTTGGCCTGGGGTCCAACACTCTGCTCCTGTCCACCCCTCTATTCTCTCTGAATATCATCTCAGTCAAAGAATAGTGCGAGCTGACTAGATGTTGTTGGCTGGTCCACCTTTCCGCTAACAGGTTATAAGATGAATTAAAATTGAATTCAAATCAAATAGTAGTGGGCATCAAGCCATGGCTACTTGTAGAAAAAGCCAAGATAGATAGTCTGAGTGGGTGAGAGGCAAATCTGGCATAAGCTCTTTTTTAGGATTGTATAAAAATGGTGTCAGTTCATTTGTTGATAGATAAGTCTATCTGCCATCCATCCATGCGTCATTTCTAGGACATAACTAAGGTAGATAGTCATAAAACTAAAGGATGCAAGATTGGATTGATTTTGAGTTGACGCTTGACGGACAATGTCCACTGGACTTGTATGCAAAATCTGGAGCTGAATTTACTTGGACTTACAGGCGAGCAAGTCAAACCTAAGCCTAATTGGACCCAAAAATATCTATTTCGTTCATAAACACACCTTTCCAAATGCTGACGAGTAAAACGACAAACAACACTTAACTGTACTTCATCGATAGTTGGCTTGTTTTCGACACAATAATTGCCAAGTAAAGAAAGACCTGGATCCAAGAAATGGATTGTCCAAGGATTAAAACAACCAATCGCCTTTGAATTTTCAAAAGGAGATAATATCAAAATATGCATGAAATCCTTGGCCACATTTGAATAAACCTACAAAGCTAAATAAACAACTGAACCGTAGGGAATGATTGGGGATAATTTTGTAGAATGACAGGATTAAAAACAGAACCTTCTCCACTGTTAATCATAAAGTATCTCAGTCAATTTCTATTCTTATAGGAAATACAAAACTGCTAAAAACTGGAACCAGAACATGGTCAAAAAATAATTTAAATGATTTTCGCTTGGAGTTTTTTTTTGTAGGTGCGATATATTTTATTTTGTTAATTTGGATATTGTTGGAGTAGTTTATTGTAAAGATTACAATGTCATTAATTTTTAGAAAAATCTAGTCTCACCCTGCTTTTACACATAACTTTTCTTGTAGTCAGGCCCACCCTTAAGGACCCAATTCCTGATTACGCCCCTAATATCACTTGCATATTCAAATATGGCTTGTTTCTAAATTTCATTTAGATTAGCTGTACTGAAATAAGAGCTGCGAAATGTCCATCGATTTGAAAAAGCCCAAGTTCACGTTGCGGTAATCTAAATTTACTAACGGTACAAAGGTTAAGTTAATCGTACCTTCCAGTCTAAAGTATTAACTTCTGAAAACAGCAATACTTAAGACAGAATTTTGTTTAAAGAAAGCAAAGACAATTATGCACAGTATTTTGTGGTGTTAATATCAAATGGGTTTCATATTTTTGAGGGACTAAGACCTAAAATCAAGCAAATTGTCTATTTTTCAATGGAATAGCCTAGAATTAGAGAATGTCCCTATAAATAGTTATATAGTAGGCTAAAATATAATTAAAATTTATCGCACAAAACTACTGTTTTTCGAAAAAAATTTGAATGAAAATCCAAATTTTGTCCAAAAGTTAAATTACTAACCAATATTTCGGTTCTTAAGGCACAAATTTGATAACCTTCACAATTGTCCCTACAACTAGCCAATAACAAGGCTTTATTATTTAGAACGAGAAGAGATATAAATTTAGATTAATCTATTTAAGAACAAAGTTTCAGGTTTAAAAACTTAGTTTAAATTTTTGGTTTAAAATTTTAGTTTTAAAAGTTTCGTTTTAAAGTCTCAGTCAAAAAATTTTAGGCCCAGTTTTAAAAGTTTTAATTTTAATGCCTCAGTTTAAAATTATAAACTTTTAAAATTTTAATTTAAAATTTTCAGATATAAATGCTTAGTTTTAAAAGTGTTAGTCTTAAAAATCTAGTTTTTAAGCTTTAATTTTTCTAGCTCGAGAATACTTTTCCAAAAAGAAATAATTTAAATTATTATTTATGGCTAAAAAACATAACTTTTCAGGGATTTTTCCAAAAAATATCATAGTCTTGCCATTAAAAATGAGTTAATGCGAATCTTAGAAAATAAAACATAGAAAAATGAGAGACAGAGGATTTCGGCTGTTCGTGCATAATTCTGATTTTTTTTTACTGAAGTAAAAAAAAAGATTAACGAAAAAAGATAAAAGAAATGGGAGCTGATTAGATTAAAGCAGGATTTAGCTTGAGGCACCATTTTATCAAAAAATAACATATCTTTCTCCGTCACTCATTGTTGAAGGACTGAATATTTTTTTTTTTTTTTGGTCTCAACGGAGAATACAACCAAACATCACTTGATTTTTTCAACAGTTATATAGACATGCCTCGTTTTAACGATTTTATTGTAAAAAATAAACTCTACTATGAGTATAATATTGATTTCAGGGCCATAAGAATAAATTTGAAACAAACGATAAACTAATCTACAGTAGCAAGTCCATATCCTTTAACCAAGAAGGTGAACTTGCTATAGTTATCTATTCTTACTTCCACGATCCTCTCCTTAGCCGACATAAAATCAATTTTACTTACGCTAAAATTATATTGAAAGAAATAAATAGGTACTCCAACAGGCATAAGGTACTATCCGATCATGACAAGGATTTGTAAATTCTTGGTTCCGGCCTGACATTCAACACCCAAAATTTCACACAATTTTTCAACGTCATATTTTTTTTTAGCTCTGGCAGACGTTTAAAATGCACTCCTTCTTTCAAAAATAACCCAAGGCCACCTCAACGATGAAGGGGACATTTGGATGAGGACGAGCCAGTCTCCTTCAAAAAAGAATAAATTCTGCTCATTTTGAGGTTTAATGTTACTGTTTACTACCATAATAGCAGCGCAGACTGACCAAGTCGTAGCAGTCAAGTGTTACTTACAACCTTCATTGTCTTAAATTGGAAAAAAAAAAAACTTTTATCTAATGTGAAGTTGTAGTGCTGAAGTTATAAAAACCTTAAAATTTTTAAAATGATCTATCTAACATCTTAGTCAAGGAGATGACCATGCTTTAGTCTTGCTGGAATATCTTTCTTTGTAGTGGACATGAAACCGAATTTTTCCTAAATTCAAAATGTATTGGAAGCACAAAATAGGTAAAATAACTCGAAAAAGGTGTCAATCCCTCATTGTAAAGATGACTAGACATAACAACTCATTGTTACTTATATGTCCCTCCCTTTTTTTAAATATAAATGTGTTGTTTTTTTTCCAAAGGTTGTACCACAACACTAAAGTTGTCAACTCATCCATTTTTTCAAATTATCCGTCGCATGAACCTCTTTTTGTACGAAAAAACTTATCTCACATGCTATGATGGACTCACAAAGGACTATTGAAGAGTGTATATTTTTTTTCTTCAAAAATGTAAGGCTGACTATGATGCATCAGGTGAATTACTGACATTTTTTACAAAGCTTAAACAAAACATATTTTCCAAAATTCACAAACAAGCAACTTAGCTCCCAGACAATATTTCTAAAATCAACTTCATCATTGCTTCCATAGAATTCATCTTGACGTCGCTAATAAATTAAATCAATTGTCCAGTGTTACGCACAATTTTTATTTGTTTTACTTTTTTTAATTCAATTTGTTTTAGTTATAAAAAAATTAATTCACATTAGTATTACAGTAATTTTTTCCCTTAAAACCACAAGCTGGGAAACAGCTATCCAAAAAAAACTATTCTCTATCAGAATGGAATCACCGATTCGTGAAAAGAGATCAAGTTTTTTCTTCCTAAAATCTGTCCTAAGGATAACATGAAATAGGGGGATTTTTCCCTTTTATGATTTCAGGAAGCAATTTCAAAAGGATTAGTTTTTATGTGCTCTTGCAAATAATCTCTAATAGACTAAAAAATCAACCTAGCTCGAAAATTTGAAGCATAGCGAAAATAATCATTTTATTTCAAATGGCCTAACATTTAAATTTATTTCATTTCATTTTATAATACAAAGATATCTGGCTCCACCTCCACCGGAAAAATCCCTCCTCTTCATGGATATTTCCTCTAGAAAATTCAATCCCGGTAAAAATTTACCCCGGACAATTACCCTTAACATCGCCACGCGTAAAATTGAGTCGGCAAAGAGAAGCAAGACATAAGAAGACTTTCGTATACGAATTCTGGAAAATTCCTCTAGTGTAAAATTTCCCCTGAAAAATTCACCCCGCGGAAATTTTCCTCCCGTTGGAAAATTCTATCCGTGGAAAAACCCCTATAAAAATTTTTGCCCCCCCCCATCTACAAAATTTATGCATACTTATCAATAACAAATACTATACGTAAACAATGGGCAAATTCTATAATTTAAAGATTATTCCTCAGGGGCTGTGGGGGTTGTCCGTTTGAGTGAGCCCTTTCCCAAAATTCTTGGACCATTGGTTCGATACGATCAACCCTGGAAAAAAAACAACAAAAAAACATGAATCTAGGATCTTTCTTCTGGTAAAAATTCCAAAATTCCAACTTTTTGCAGATGGAAGCTTAAAACTTCCACAGTGGGATTCTCTGATACGCTGAATCTGATGGTGTGATTTTCATTAAAATTCTTTGACTTTCAGGGGGTGGTTTTCCCTTTTTCGAAAATCAGACACATTTTTTCAGGCTCGTAGCTTGTGATGGCTAAGATTAAATGTAATAAAATTTATATATTTGAAACCAGCATAATAAGCCAATACTTTTGATGTATTTATCAGTTTGAAAATTCAATTTTTCGGAGGTTCGGTTATTATTGAACTGGGTCGCTCCTTACTAGCAGTTCGCTACTACGAACTGTTTGATAACCAAACAGTTCCTCACCTAGTCGCTCCTGCTCCTGTGTGGTCTGTTTTCATTGCTGTAAGATGAAGCAAATTTGACGCCTGTAATTTAAAGTTGAAAAGCATCTGATGGAACTCCCAAGTTAGGAATATTGACTTGTTTCTGGTAAGAAAGTAAAACCCGGGGCCTGAGTCAAAGACAACCCAAAGACAGATTTTTACTTTTTTATACAGGCATATATGCAATACAAATGCAATTGTTGAAGCGGAAAGTAATTGGGTCTTTTATGGGGAAGTTCTTTTTTGATGAGTTATAAACAAAATAACGATTTTGATAACAAACTCTTTAAAGAATTAGACGAAAGCTATTTGTTGATACAAGGGATACATAGAGCAGTCTCTACCTAGGAGGAGGAGGGGGTCAAACCTCCTCCTACCTCATGAGGGGAGAGGGGTGCGAATACATAGTTCAAATTATACAAGTCCAATGCATTCTATCATCCTTCACTTATCTTGGTTTCCCGCACTCCCACCTAAGGGAGAGGGGGCGCAAAAATATAGCCCAAATTTTTCAAGTCCAATGAATTCTATCATCCATCAGTTGCCTTTGTTGCTATGAAACCAGTTTTCTGAGATATAACCTAAGCGTAATTCTTGAGTTTGTTTCGTTTCAAACAGTTCGTGCTAATGAACTATAAATAAAAAGCGACCCGACTAAATGGTAACCTAAACTCTACAAAAAGAAATTTTAATACCAATATATATATATATATATATATATATATATATATATATATATATATATATATATATATATATATATATATATATATATATATATATATATATATATATATATATATATATATATACTAGCTGTTGGGGTGGCACTTCGCGCCACCCCAACACCTAGTTGGTGCCCCCCCCCCAAGCCCCCCCGCGCGCGTAAGTCGTTACGCGCCATAATAGTTACGCGCCATTGTAGTTGTGTCCCTATGTCCCACCTGTGAATATAGATAGATATATATATATATATATATATATATATATATATATATATATATATATATATATATATATATATATATATATATATATATATGGTTTTAACTACGTAAAACTTGCGAATATACAACATTCTTTGCTGTCCCATTGTCTTTGCATATAAATAGATGTCAGGTTTACCGACTCTTGAACATGCAACATATAATGGTCCATGGGAAAACAATCTGTATTCAGATCTATACCTCATGATTCTAATGATTGCCCTTGAGCTTTGTTGATGGTGATTGCTAATCGACCATTCCCTGTCCCGGTGTCCCGGTCGTCATTTACATCCCCCTGTTTCCCCCGGTGTCCCCGTTGTAGTTGTGTCCCTGTGTCCCGGTCGTCATTTATATTCCCTGTGTCCCGGTCGTCATTTGTATCCCGGTGTCCCGGTCTGTATATACATTCGTTTTTTAGTTTTGTTTTTCTCCTTTATTTTTTTCCTTTTTTTTCTTTTTTAGCTTATTTAGATTTTTAGATTTTTTAGTTTTAATTATTAGTTTTTAGGTTTTTTTTCTTTTTAGTTTTTTTGTCCCGGTCGTCATTTATATCCCCCTGTTTCCCCCGGTGTCCCCGTTGTAGTTGTGTCCCTGTGTCCCGGTCGTCATTTATATTCCCTGTGTCCCGGTCGTCATTTGTATCCCGGTGTACCGGTCTGTATATACATTCGTTTTTTAGTTTTGTTTTTCTCCTTTATTTTTTTCCTTTTTTTTTCTTTTTTAGTTTATTTAGATTTTTAGATTTTTTAGTTTTTTTATTAGTTTTTAGTTTTTTTTTCTTTTTAGTTTTTTTGTAGTTTTTACCTTCTTTTTAGTTTTGTTAATTTTTTTTTTTACTTATGTCCTGGTCGTCATTTATACTCCCTGTGTCCCGGTGCTTTGTTGATTGCTAATCGAACATTCCTTTTGTCCTGGTCGCTTTCTCTTTGAGTGTCGTCATTTATTTTTTTCTTTTTTAGTTCTTTTAGTTTTTACCTTTTTTAGTTTTTTTTAGTTTTTTAGATGAAATTTTTTTTTAGTTTTTTCCTTTTTTTCTTTTTAGTTTTTTATTGGTTTTTACCTTTATGTTAGCTTATTTTTCAGTTTTTTCCTTTTTTTTAGTTTTTTTTAGTTTTTATTTTTTTTTAGTTTTTTACCTTTTTTTAGTTTTTTTAGTTTTTTTAGTTTTTTAGCTTTTTTACTTTTTTTATTAGTTTTTAGGTTTTTTGTAGTTTTTGCCTTTTTTTAGTTATTTCAGTTTTTTTTTTAGTTTTTTATTGGTTTTTACCTTTATTTTAGCTTATTTTTCAGTTTTTTCCTTTTTTTTAGTTTTTTTTAGTTTTTAGTTTTTTTAATTTTTTACCTTTTTTTAGTTTTTTTAGTTTTTTTAGTTTTTTAGCTTTTTTAGTTTTTTTATTAGTTTTTAGTTTTTTTTGTAGTTTTTGCCTTTTTTTTAGTTTTTTTAGTTTTTTAGCTTTTTTATTAGTTTTTAGTTTTTTTTGTAGTTTTTGCCTTTTTTTAGTTTTTTTAGTTTTTAGCTTTTTTATTTTTTTTATTAGTTTTTAGTTTTTTTTGTAGTTTTTGCCTTTTTTTAGTTTTTTCAGTTTTGACGTCACCTGATCCAGTTTTTTCAGGTGACGTCACCTGATCCATCCACAGACAGACAGACAACTTATTTTTATATATATAGAATATATATATATATATATATATATATATATATATATATATATATTTATATATGTATATATATATATATATATATATCAAAAGAATCGGATTTCATTCTGATTTCAAATATATATGTCTCATTAAATTTAGTGTTACTCAGCAAAGGTTACGAGCCTGAGAAAATTTGCCTGATTTATGAAAAGGGCATAAATACCTCCTAAGAGTCATAAAATAACAATGAAACTCTCACCATCAGATTCAGCATATCACAAAACCCTGTTGTAGAGGTTTCAAGATCCTATGTGCCAAAACATAAAATGTTGTAATTTTGGCCAAAAGAAAGATCTGCGTGTTTATTTGTCTTTGTTTTTTTTTTCCCAAGGGTGATCATATAGGCCCAGTGGTCCTAGAAAGTCGGGAGAGGCTTCATTCTAACAGAAATGAAAAGTTCTGGTACACTTTTTAAGCGACCAACAAAATTGGAGGACAACTAGGCCCCCTCCCATACTAATTTTCTTCGATCAAATTTTGTCCGATCAAAATTTGAGATATCCGATTTGTTCATCCAAGTTAAAACGTCCAATAAATATGTCCTTGGAGATAACTTGACCGCCCACAGCCCATGGGGAAAGTTCTTTAAGTTAAAAAATTTGCCCAATTTTCGCGTATAGTATTTTTTTATTAGGAAGTTTGCATACATTTTTGGGTGGGGAGGAAAGGAAAAATCTTCTGCTGGGGAGAATTTTCCATGGAGTGGAAATATTCCAGGGGGTGAACTCTTCAGAGGAAATTTTATATGGGGAAATTTGCCAGAATTCCTATACGGAATTACTTTATCTTTTGCTTTCTCTTTACTGACTCAATTTTACGCGTGGAGACAATAAAGGTAATTGTCCGGGGTAAATTTTCGCCAGGATTGAATTTCCCAGAAAATATTTCTGTGAGGAGGGGGTGTTTCCTGGGAGGTGGAGCCAGATGTCTTGGTGTTATTCAAAAACGACCAGAAATTAAATAAAAAAAACAAGTTTTTCAACTGAAACTAAGGAGGCACATTAATACTTAAAATGAATAGAAACTATAACGAATATGAGGGGGATTCCCCCTCCTCAATACCTCACTCCTTATGCTAAGGTTTAGATTTTATCCCAATTTTCTAAAAATGACACCTGAAAAACATGGGTCGTTTAATTAGAACAATAAGTAACCTTTTTTAAAGTGCCGATAAACTTCAGCGTGAAGAACGAGGTGCTGAGGAGTGGGCAACCCCCCTCATATACGTAATAATTTCTGTTCATATTAAATTATTAATGTTTCTTCTTACTTTCAGTTGAAAAAGCTTTTTTTATTTAATAATTAACAAATACCGCACTTGTGATACTTTAGGAAGAACAGATTCTGAAACTCATAAAAACTTCGTAAATTTCATTAAGAAAGTATTACAATGATTAGATTTGAATTACCTTACTGAAAATGTTGTCAAATTGTTTTTTTTAGCGAGTGTGAGATGTTTGTCCTTGATTAAAGGGTATCAACCTCCTAGCAAGAAGTTCAATTAAATGGCCTCAAAAATAATGGTGTCGTTTTTCTTGTTCATAACTAATCTTGTAAGTTAAATTATTGATTTGATATAAATTATGGCAATGTGGATTCTGCGTGAAATCCAATGACTTACGAAAATTTTGCGATTCAATTTATTTCCAATGTAATTTTTGATGAAGCTTTTCTGTTTCCAACGGATTTTTTGTGTGGCACCGACTCCAAGAATCCTGTATAATTGTTCGATTCACCCTTATGTTTTTTTTACGAATTTAAACTTATTCTATACAGCGAAGATAGCTTAGAAACTTATCGTAAACAACAAAGTCACATTTAGGATACAATTCATTGACAACATATTCATTTCTTGATCTAGGTACACTAATATTTTTAATGGGCGTAAAAGTTTTCTTAAGTATCAAAGGCGTTTCTTCAAAGACCATAAAGTTTCCTCTACTATGGTTTATGATATATAATAAAACATAAAATTAATGGACGTTTAAGGGTTTTTTATTATATTAATATTAATGGACAATTATTATAATATTAATGGGCGTCCTACTCGATGAATTAGTACGCTGGATTTAGGATCCTTTATCCGAGAGGGCGAGGGCTTGAATCTTCATGTACACAATTATTTAGTTTGGAACTGGGGTCAGTGGTATGACTCTGTAAGCTCAGCCAGAGTCGACCCAGCTCTAAATGGGTACCTTGAGAAATCTGGGAAAGGTAAACAGGAATGGTGTACAAAAGCAGGGATGGTTGTCCCCAGCCCCCCGTTGCACTTCCTCGTTGAAAGGACAAGAAACGGTGATCAGCATCGGCGGGAGGTGTAGTCAAGTCTAATGCCATAATATTTACCTTTTAACGGGTATTTATTAATATTTTTGATGGGCGTCAAACTTTTCTTAATTATCAAAGGCGATTCTTCCAAGACCATTAAATTTACTCTTTTATGGCTTATGGTACATCATAAAACGTAATATTAATGGGCGTTTATGGGTTATTTATTATGTTAACATTAATGGGCGTTTATTAATATTTTTAATGGGTGCCAAACTTATCTTAAGTATCAAAGGAGATTCTTCCAAGACCGCTAATTTTACTTTTTTATGGTTTATGATAAAATATCATAAAGCATATTATTAATGGGCACTTATGGGTTATTTATCATACTATGATTAATGGGCGCTCATTAATATTTTTAATGGGTGTCAAACTTTTCTTAAGTATCAAATTCTTCTAAGACCATTAGATTTACTTTGCTATAGTTTATGATCAATCATAAAACATAGTATTAATGGGTGTTTAAGGGTTATTTATTATACTAAGATTAGTGGGCGTTTATTAATATTTTTAATGGGTGTCAAATTTTTCTTATGTATAAAGGCGATTCTTCCAAGACCATTAAATTTACTCTTCTATGGCTTGGTACATCATAAAACGTAATATTAATGGGCGTTTATGGGTTATTTATTATGTTAATGTTAATGGGCGTTTATTAATATTTTTAATGGGCGCCAAACTTATCTTAAGTATCAAAGGAGATTTTTCCAAGACCGTTTTCTATGGTTTATGATAAATATCATAAAACATATTATTAATGGGCGCTTATGGGTTATTTATTATACTAAGATTAATGGGCGTTTATTAATATTTTTAAAGGGTGTCAAACTTTTCTTATGTATCAAAGGCGATTCTTTCAAGACCATTAAATTTACTCTTCTATGGCCTATTACATCATAAAACGTAATATTAAATGGGCGTTAATTGGTTATTTATTATGTTAATGTTAATGGGCGTTTATTAATAATTTTAATGGACGCCAATATTATCTTAAGTGTCAAAGGAGATTTTTCCAAGACCGTTTTCTATGGTTTATGATAAATATCATAAAACATATTATTAATGGGCGCTTATGGGTTATTTATTATACTAAGATTAATGGGCGTTTACTTAAGTTTTTAATGGGTGTCAAACTTTTCTTGAGTATCAAAGCCGATTCTTCTAAGACCATTACATTTACTTTGCTATAGTTATGATCAATCATAAAACATAGTATTAATGGGCGTTTATGGTTTTTTTTTATTATAATATATTAATGGGCGTTTATTAATATTTTTAATGGACGTCAAACTTTTCTTAAGTATCGAAGGTGATTCTTCCAAGATCATTAAATTTACTCTTCTATGGCTTATGGTACATCATAAAACGTCAAATTAATGGGCGTTTAGGGGTTAGAAGATAGCTTATCGTAAACAACGAAGTCATATCTGGGATAAAATTCATTGACAACATATTCATTTCTTGATCTAGGTACACTAATATTTTTAATGGGCGTAAAACTTTTCTTAAGTATCAAAGGCGTTTCTTCCAAGACCATTAAGTTTACTCTACTGTGGTTTATGATACATCATAAAACATAATATTAATGGACGTTTAAGGGTTATTTATTATATTAATATTAATGGGCGATTATTATAAATATTAATGGGCGTCCTAATCGGTGTATTGGTACGCTGGATTTAGGATCCTTTATCCGAGAGGGCGAGGGTTTGAATCTTAATGTACACAATTATTTAGTTTGGGACTGGGGTCAATGGTATGACTCTGTAAACACAGCCAGAGTCGTCTCAGCTTTAAATGGGTACCTGGAGAAATCTGGGGAAGGTAAACAAGAAGGGTGTGCGAAAGCAGGGATGGTTGGCCCCCAGCCCCCGGCGCACTTCCTCGTTGAAGGGACAAAAACGGAGATCAGCATCGGCGGGAGGGGTAGTCAAGTCTAATGCCGTATCTTTTAACGGGCATCTATTAATATTTTTGATTGGCGTCAAACTTATTCTTAAGGATCAAAGGCGATTCTTCAAGACCATTAAATTTACTCTTCTTTAGCTTATGGTACATCATAAAACGTAATATTAATGGCAGTTTATGGGTTATTTATGATGTTAATATTAATGGGCATTTATTAACATTTTTAATGGGCACCAAACTTATTTTAAGTATCAAAGGAGATTCTTCCAAGACAGTTAAATTTACTTTTCTATGCTTTATGATAAAATATCATAAAACATAATTTTAATGGTCGCTTATGGGTTATTTATTATACTTAGATTAATGGGCGTTTATTAATATTTTTAATGGGTGTCAAACTTTTCTTAAGTATCAAAGCCGATTCTTCTAAGACAATTAGATTTACTTTGCTACAGTTATGATCAATCAAAAAACAAAGTATCAATGGGCAATAATGGGTCATTTATTATGCTAAGATTAATGGGCGTTTATCAATATTTTTAATGGGTGTCAAAATTTACTTAAGTATCAAGGGCGATTCTTCCAAGACCATTAAATTTACTCATCTATGGCTTATGGTACATCATAAAACGTAATATTAATGGCCGTTTATGGGTTATTTATTATGTTAATATTAATGGGCGTTTATTAATATTTTTAATGAGCGCCAAACTTATTTTAAGTATCAAAGGAGATTCTTCCGAAACCGTTAAATTTAATTTTCTATGGTTTATGATAAAATATAAAAAAACATAATATTAATGGGTGCTTATGGGTTATTTATTATATTAGTATTAATCGGCGTTTATTAATATTTTCAATGGGCGTCAATTTTTTCTTAAGTAACAAAGGTAATTCTTCCAAGACCATTAAATTTACTCTGCTCTGGCTTATCAAACAGTTCGTGGCAACGAACTGTAGTAAGGAGCGACCCGGCTCAATAATAACTGAAACTTTCAAAAAAAATTAGAATTTTGATACCAATAGTTACCTCAAAAGAATCAGATTTTAATGCTGATTTTAAATATATAAGCTTAACCAAAATCAGTTATACCCATCAAAGTTACGAGCCCGAGAAAATTTTTGCCTCATTTTAGAAAATGGGGAGAAACTCCACTAAAAGCCATACAATCTTAACGAAAATGACACCATCAGATGCAGCATATCAGAGAACCTTAATTTAGAAGTTTCAAGCTCCTATCTACAAAAATGTGGAATTTCGCATTTTTTGCCAGAAGACACGGATGCGTGTTTATTTGTTTGTTTTTTTGTTTTTGTTTTTTTCCCAGGGGTGATCGTATCGACTGAGTGGTCCTAGAATTTTGCAAGAGGGCTCATTCTAACGGAAATTAAAAGTTCTAGTGCGCTTTTTAAGTGACCAAAAAATTTGAGGGCACCTAGGCCCCCTCCCACGCTCATTTGTTTCCCAAAGTCACCAGACTAAAATTCTGAGATATCCATTTTATTCACCATAGTCGAAAAACTTAATAACTATGTCTTTGGGGACGACTTACTCCCCCGCAGTCCCCGTGGGAGGGGCTGAAAGTTACAAACTTTGATCTGTGTTTACATATAGTAATGGTTACCGGGAAGTGTACAGACGTTTTCAGGGGGATTTTTTTGGTTTAGGGGGGAGAGTTGAGGGGGGCTACGTGGGAGGATATTTCTATGGAGAAACTTCTCATGGGGGAAGAGAATTTCAATGAAGGGGGCGCAGGATTTTCCAGCATTATTTGAAAAAAAAATAAAAAATAAATATGAAAAGTTTTTCCTACTGAAAGTAAGTTGCAGCATTAAAACTTAAAACGAACAAAATTATTACGCATATGAGGGGTTTACCTCCTCGTTATACTTCAATTTTTACTCTAAAGTATTTTTAGTAATTTCAACTATTTATTCTACGGAATTTGTGATTCAGAGGTCATTCTTAAGGAATTGGGACAAAATCTTAGCTTTAGTGTAAAGAGCGAGGTATTGACGAGGGTTGAACCCCCTCATATGCGCAATAAGAAACTTACGAATATAGAAGTTCTTTACGTAAGTTAATTTGTAAGTTAGGTATATTTTTTACCAATGAAAACGTTTGTAAAAAATTAAAAGTTCTAGTTGCTTTTTTAAGTAATCAAAAACCTGGAGGGCAACAAGGCCTCTTCCCTCGCTCCTTTTTTCTCAAAATCTTCCGCAATAAATTAATATGCAAATTTTGTTTTAATTATTTATGTGCGGAAAGCCAAGATTAAAACATACGTTAATTCAAAAACGTCCAGAAATTAAGTAAAAAAAACAAGTTTTTTTTAATGAAAGTAAGGAGCAAAATTGAAATTTAAAAAGAACAGAAATTACTCCGTATATGAAAGGGGCTTTTCCTCCTCAACGCCCCGCTCTTTACGCAAAAGTTTCTTACTGTTTTAAAAATAGAGTTTAAAGAAAGAGTCAAATTTTAGCGTAAAGAGCGAGGCGTTGAGGAGGAAAAGCCCCTTTCATATACGGAGTAATTTCTGTTCGTTTTAAGTTTTAATGTTGCTCCTTACTTTCATTTAAAAAAAAACTTGTTTTTTTATTTAATGACACATCATAAAACACAATATTAATGGGTGTTTATGGGCAAATCTATTACATTAATAATAGTCGTTTATTGATTTTTTTTTAATGGGCGTCACACTTTTCTTAAGTATCAAAGCCGATTTTTCTAAGACCATTAGATTTACTCTGCTGTGGCTTATGACACATGATAAAACACAATATTAATGGGTATTTATGGGCAAATCTATTACATTAATAATGGGCGTTTATTGATTTTTTTAATGGGTGTTAAACTTTTCTTAAGTATCAAAGCCGATTCTTCTACTGAGATTAATGGTCTTTTATTAATTTTTTTGATGGGCATCAAACTTTTCTTTAGTATCAAAGGCGATTCTTCCAAGACCATTAAATTTACTCTTCTATAGCTTATGGTACATCATAAAATGTAATACTAATGGGCGTTTATAGGCTATTTGTTATGTTAATATTAATGGGCGTTTATGGGCTATTTATTATGTTAATATTAATGGGCGTTTATTAATATTTTTAATGGGTGCCAATCTTATCTTAAGTATCAAAGGAGATTCTTCCAAGACCGTTAAATATACTTTTCTATAGTTTATGATAAAATATCATAAAAGATATTAATAATGGGCGCTTATGTTTTATTACACTAAGATTAAGGGGCGTTTATTAAAATCTTTCATGGGTGTCAAACTTTTCTTAAGTATCAAAGCCGATTCTTTTAAGACCATTAGATTTACTTTGTTATAGTTATGATGAATCACAAAACATAGAATTAATGGGTGTTTATGGGTTATTTATTTTATTAATATTACTGGGCGTTTATTAATATTTTTAATGGGCGTCAAACTTTTCTTAAGTATCGAAGGTGACTCTTTCAAGACCATTAAATTTACTCTGCTGTGGCTTATGACACATCATAAAACACAATATTAATGGGCGTTTATGGGCAAATCTATTGCATTAATAATGGAGGTTTATTGATTTTTTTAATGGGCGTCAAACTTTTCTTAAATACCAAAGGCGATTCTTCCATTAACATTAAATTTACTCTGCTATGTTCTATGATACATAATAAAACATAGTATTAATGGGCATTTATGGGGTTTTATTATATAATATTAATAGGTGTTTATTAATATTTTTAACGGATGTTGAACTTTTCTTAAGTATCAAAGCTCATTTTTCCAAGACCATTAAATTTACTCGGCTATGGTTTATGATACATTTTCTTAGTCAATGGTATTAGAAAGTCTTTCACTCTGTCGGTAGAAAAACAAATTTCAGCCCTTTATACGTCTTTCGTGAAAAAAAAAATCATACAATTTTTGCAATTTTATTTGTTCGTTTTACGGAAAAATGATCTCCTCCTAAATACCTCGCTCTTTATGCTAAAGTATCTTTAGAACCCCTCATATGCATAATAATCTCTGTTCGTTTTAAGTTTCAATGCTACTCCTTCCTTTCATTTGAAAAAACGTTTTCATGTTTATTTTTCATTGTTTTCTTATAGTAATGCTAGAAAATCCTGCGCCCTTTTCATTGAATTTTTCTTCCCCCATGACAGATTCCTCCAAGAAAAGATCCTCCAACATAGCCCCCTCCCCTCAGCCCCAGCCCCAAACAAAATAAAATCACCATGAAAACGTCTGTACACTTCCCAATAACCATTACTATATGTAAACACTGGTCAAAGTTTGTAACTTGCAGCCCCTCTCCCAGGGATTGTGGGGGAGTAAGTCATCCCCAAAGACATAGCTATTATGGTTTTCGACTATGCTGAACAAAATAGCTATCTCAAAATTTTTATCCCTTGACTTTGGGAAAAAACTGAGCGTGGGAGGGGGCCTAAATGCCCTCCAATTTTTTCGGTCACTTAAAAAGGGCACTAGAACTTTTCATTTCCGTTAGAATGAGCCCTCTTGCGACATTCTAGGACTACTTGGTCGATACGACGACCCCTGGGAAAAAGAAAAAAAAACAAATAAACACGCACCCGTGATTTGTCTTCTGGCAAAAAATACAAAATTCCACATTTTTGTAGATAGGAGCTTGAAACTTCTACAGTAGGGTTCTCTGATAAGCTGAATCTTATGGTGTGTTTTCATTAAGATCCTTCATTTTTGTTAAGATCCTACGACTTTTAGGGGGTGTTTTCCCCTATTTTCCTAAATAAGGCAAATGTTCTCAGGCTCGTAACTTTTGATAGTTAAGACTAAACTTGATGAAACTTATATATTTAAAATCAGCATTAAAATGCGATTCTTTTGATGTAGCTATTGATATCAAAATTCAATTTTATAGAGTTTTGGTTACTATTGAGCCGGGTCGCTCCTTACTACAGTTCGTTACCACGAACTGTTTGATTGAATTATCCTTGCTCGAATTTTGCCCGTTGTAATTTTGTATGTATTGAATTTTTGTTGCTGAATTTAAAAGGGTTGATTTTCATTTAATTCAAATCTCTCCTGGGTTGATTTTTGAATTGATTAAATGAGTTGAGTGATACCAGGTTTTATTTTATGGTGTTTAATTCTTCGTAGCATGAATTTTATTTTAATTGAATTATCCTTGCTCGAGTTTTGCCCGTTGAAATTTTGTGTGAATTGAATTTTCGTTGCTGAATTTAAAAGGGTTGATTTTCACCTAATTTAAATCTTTCCTAGGTTGACTTTTGCATGGATTGACTGAGTTGAGTGATACCGGGTTTTATTTTATGGTGTTTATTGTTTCGTGGTTTGGATTTTAAATTTATTGAATTATCCTTGCTTGAGTCTTGCCCGTTGGAACTTTGTGTGGGCTGAATTTTGTAGATGAGTTTTACTTGGTTTGACTTTTTTCTACACTAAAGATACTATAAAAATAAATATGCTTTAAAAATAAATTATCGCCTCAATAAGATACTATCGCCTCAGCATTGTCTTTGAAAAAAGTAATAGCCCAAACTTAGAAAAATTGTTAAATCTATAGAAGAAGTTTGGACAGCTAAATTGGAAGAAAAGATGCTTGTCCACAATTTTAGAGACTAGAATATAACATGGTCTCTTTTCTAGAGACCAGAACGCAGGCATCTAAATTTAAAAGAATGACATGCTTTGGAGTATATTCGAAAGTTTTAAATGGTCTTTGTTACAGTGTGTAGTGGATTACTGATGATAGAACATCATTCATGGCTATTATTCAGCTTTAGTAATTTATATCAGCTCCAAATGTGTTTAGTTCGTCGATTATATCAAGATAAATTCTTCTAAATGAACGCCCTTGGAAGTGACTGTCTGCAGATTTTAAACAGCGAATAATTCAGATAATGTGAGAAAAGTCAGAATATGGCGAGAATATTTTCTTCAAGAAGGACATTTTATCAACTTAAACAAATCCTATTAACAAAATTTTGAACTGATATTAAGAAATTTTTCAGACATAAATGAAAAAAAAACAAGATAGAGCCTAAAAACACTCAGTCTTTTTTAGAAATATAAAAAAGTGAAAGACATTTATGCATAATTATGCAATGGGACTCATTTTAGGGAACTTAAATGCCTGTAGGAATAATAAAACACCTAAAATCTAGGTATAGCAGGGGAGACTAATTTTCTAAAATCTAATTGTTCAATTACCATCTAAACAACCGTGACGTTTCTTTTATGTTTCAGATGTTTCAACACATATGTAAAGCCTCAAGTCGTGTTGGCGCTTAGGTTTAAACTGTCCTAAACTTTGTTATGCTCTTGGCAGCTTACTATTTCAATCAAGTAAGGCAAGAAACAAGGAAATTGCGAAGTTGTGTTGAAACTGAATTATGAGCAGTTTTAAATATTACTTTAATAAGTTTTAAACAGTAATTAATCTTTAAAAAGAATAGTTTTTCAGGTGGAAATAAGGAGTGGATTAAAACTTAAAACAAACGCAAAATTATTTCTTAGTAGTTTACACAATATATTTTTGAAGTTAGCTGTTCCTATTAAGCTGATCCTTATTAAGTGGTTTAGTACATAATCCTCTGGTTGTAGAATTCAAAAATCTAGGGCTTTACTGAAGAAATTAAATAAAAAAAAAGTTTTTTTAACTGAAATTAAGGAGCGACATTAAAACTTAAAACGAACAGAAATTACTCCGTATATGAAAGGGGCTGCTTCCTCATCAACGTCCTACTCTTTACGCTAAAGTTTGGCTCTTTCTCTCAACTCTACTTTTTAAAACAGTAAAAACTTTAGCGTAAAGAGCAGGACGTAGATGAGGAAGCAACCCCTTTCATATACGAAGTAGTTTCTGTTCGTTTTAAGTTTTAATGTCGCTCCTTACTTTCAGTTAAAAAAATTGTTTTTTTTTTATTTGATTGCTGAACGTTTTTGAATCAATGTATGTTTTGATTTTGGCTCTCCGCAGAGGAATAACTAAACCAAATTTGCATTTTTTTTTTTTTTTTTTTTTTGCTAAACGGCTTTCTCATAGTTTTGATCGAATGATTTTGAGAAAAAAGGTGTGGGGGAGGAAACCTAGTTGCCCTCCGATTTTTTAACTTAAAAAGGAAACTTATAAATTAACTTAAACGTAACTTATAAATTAGCTTACGTAACGAACTTTTGTACTCTCATGTTTTTATTACATATATGAGGGGTTTCTTCCCCTCGTCAGTACCTCGCTCTTTACACTAAAGCTTAAATTTTGTCCCAGTTCATTAAGAATGACCCCTGAATCACAAAAGCCGTAGAATAAATAGTTGAAATTACTAGAAATACTTTAGCGTAAAGAGCGAAGTATTAGGAGGAGGTGAGCCCCTCATATGCGTAATAATTTCTGTTCGTTTTGAGTTTTAATGCTTCTCCTTACTTCCAGTTGAAAAAACTTTTCATATTTAATTTTTCATTGTGTTTTTTTAAATAGTGATAGAAAGTCTTGCGCTCCCTTCATGGAAATTTTCTTCCCCATGACGAATTCCTCGATGGAAAGTTCCCCAAACATATCCCCCAGCATATCCCCCTCTTCTCAACCCCTCCCCAAACAAAAACTCCCCCTGAAAACGTCTGTACACTTCCCAATAACCATTACTATATGTAAGCACTGGTCAAAGTTTGTAACTTGTAGCCCCTCCCACGAGGACTGTGGGGGAGTAAGTGGTCCCTAAAAATAAAGTTATAAGGTTTTTCGACTGCGCTGAATAAAATGACTATCTCAGAATTTTGATCCGTTGACTTTGGGAAAACGATTACCTTGGGAGGGGCCTAGGTGCCCTCCAATTTTTTGGTCACTTAAAAAGGGCACTAGAACTTTTCATTTCCGTTAGAATGAGCCATCTCGCAACATTCTAGGACCACTGGATCGATACGATCACCCCTGGGAAACCTCCGCAATCCCTCGCTCTTTACGCTAAAGCTTTTAATTGTTTTAAAAAGTAGAATTGTGGCAAAGAGTCAAACTTTAGCGTAAAGAGCGAGGGATTGCGGAGGGGACAACCCATTTCATATACGGAGTAATTTCTGTTCGTTTTAAGTTTTAATGTCGCTCCTTACTTTCAGCTAAAAAAATCAGTTTTTTTTTTATTTAGTTTCTGAACGTTTTTGAATTAATGCATGTTTGGTTTTGGCTCTCCGCACATAAATTATTAAAATGAAATTTGAATATTAATTCTTTTTTTGGCTAAATGGCTTTCTCTTAGTTTTGATCAGACGATTTTGAGAAATAAGGGGTGGAGAAGGAGGCCTAGTTGCCCTCGATATTTTCGGTTACTTAAAAAGGCAACTAGAACTTTTCATTTTTAACGAACGTTTTTATTAGTCAAAAATATACGTAACTTTAGAATTAACTTACGTAACAAACTTTCATAATCTTATATTTTTATTATGTATACGAGGGGGTTTGCACCCTCGTTAATACCTCGCTCTTTACACTAAATCGTAAGTTTTGTCCCCATTCTTTAAGGATGACCCCTGAATCAGAAAGGCCGTAGAATAAATAGTTGAAATTACTAAAAATACTTTAGCATAAAGAGCGAGGTATATATCTCCTCCTAAATACCTCGCTCTTTATGCTAAAGTATTTTTTGAACCCCTCATATGCGTAATAATCTCTGTTCGTTTTAAGTTTCAATGCTACTCCTTCTTTTCATTTGAAAAAACGTTTTCATGTTTATTTTTCATTGTTTTCTTATAGTAATGCTAGAAAATCCTGCGCACTTTTCATTGAATTTTTCTTCCCCCATGACAGATTCCTCCAAGGAAAGATCCTCCAACATATCCCCCTCCCCTCAGCCCCACCTCCAAACAAAATAAAATCCCCCTGAAAACGTCTGTACACTTCCCAATAACCATTACTATATGTAAACACAGGTCAAAGTTTGTAACTTGCAGCCCCTCCCCCAGGGATTGTGGGGGAGTAGGTCATCCCCAAAGAAATAGTTATTATAATTTTCGACTATGCTGAGCAAAATGGCTATCTCAAAATTTTGATCCGTTGACTTTGGGGAAAAAATGAGCGTGGGACGGGGCCTAGATGCCCTCCAATGTTTTTGGTCACTTAAAAAGGGCACTAGAACTTTTCATTTCCGTTAGAATGATCCCTCTTGCGACATTCTAGGACCACTTGGTCGATACGATGACCCCTGGGAAAAAGAAAAAAAAAACAAAAAAAAACAAATAAACACGCACCCGTAATTTGTCTTCTGGCAAAAAATACAAAATTCCACATTTTTGTAGATAGGAGCTTGAAACTTCTACAGTAGGGTTCTTTGATACGCTGAATCTGATGGTGTCATTTTCGTTAAGATTCTATGACTTTTAGGGGGTGTTTTCCCCTATTTTCTTAAATAAGGTAAATTTTCTCAGGCTCGTAACTTTTGATGGGTGAAACTAAACTTGATGAAACTTATATATTTAAAATCAGCATTAAAATGCGATTCTTTTGATGTAGCTATTGATATCTAAATTCAATTTTTTTAGAGTTTTGGTTACTATTGAGCCTTACTACAGTTCGTTACCACGAACTGTTTGATTAAATAAGAAAAAACTAATTTTTTTTAGGTGAAAGTAAGGAGCGAAATTAAAACTTAAAACGAACAGAAACTACTCCGTATATGAAATGGGTTGTCCCCTCCGCAATCCCTCGCTCTTTACGCTAAAGCTTCTAATTGTTTTAAAAAGTAGAATTGTGGCAAAGAGTCAAACTTTAGCGTAAAGAGCGAGGGATTGCGGAGGGGACAACCCATTTCATATACGGAGTAATTTCTGTTCGTTTTAAGTTTTAATGTCGCTCCTTACTTTCAGCTAAAAAAATTAGTTTTTTTTTATTTAATTTCTGAACGTTTTTTAATTAATGCATGTTTGGCTTTGGCTCTCCGCACATAAATTATTAAAATGAAATTTGTATATTTAATTCTTTTTTTGGCTAAATGGCTTTCTCTTAGTTTTGATGAGACGATTTTGAGAAATAAGGGGTGGAGAAGGAGGCCTAGTTGCCCTCCAATTTTTCGGTTACTTAAAAAGGCAACTAGAACTAACGAACGTTTTTATTAGTAAAAAATATACGTAACTTAAGAATTAACTTATGTAACAAACTTTCATAACCTTATATTTTTATTATGTATACGGGGGGGTTTGTACCCTCGTTAATACCTCGCTCTTTACACTAAATCGTAAGTTTTGTCCCAATTCTTTAAGAATGACCCCTGAATCAGAAAGGCCGTAGAATAAATAGTTGAAATTACTAAAAATACTTTATCATATAGAGCAAGGTATTTATCTCCTCCTAAATACGTCGCTCTTTATGCTAAAGTATTTTTAGAACCCCTCATATGCGTAATAATCTCTGTTCGTTTTAAGTTTCAATGCTACTTCTTCCTTTCATTTGAAAAAATGTTTTCATGTTTATTTTTCATTGTTTTCTTATAGTAATTACATAAAAAAAACTAGTTTTTTTAACTGAAAGTAAGGAGCGACATTAAAACTGAAAACGAACAGAAATTACTCCGTATATGAAATGGTTTGTCCCATCCGCAATCCCTCGCTCTTTGCGCTAAAGCTTTTAATTGTTTTAAAAAGCAGAATCTTGGCAAAGAGTCAAACCTTAGCGTAAATAGCGAGGAATTGCGGAGGGGACAACCCATTTCATATACGGAGTAATTTCTGTTCGTTTTAAGTTTTAATGTCGCTCCTTACTTTCAGTTAAAAAAACTAGTTTTTTTAAGTAATTTCTGAACGTTTTTGAATTAATACATGTTTGATTTTGGCTCTCCACACATAAATTATTAAAATGAAATTTGTACATTAATTCCTCTTTTGGCTAAATGGCTTTCTCTTAGTTTTTATCACGATTTTGAGAAATAAGGGATGGGGAAGGAGGCCTAGTTGCCGTGCAATTTTTCGGTTACATAAAAAGGCGACCATAAATTTTAATGTTTAACGAATTTTTTTTAGTAAAAAATGTACTTAACTTAAGAAGTAGCTTACGTAACAAACTTTTATATTCTTTAATTTTTATTATGTATATGAGGGGGTTTGTACCCTCTTTAATACCTCGTTCTTTACACTAAATCGTAAGTTTTCTCCCAATTCTTTAAGAATGACCCCTGAATCAGAAAGGCCGTAGAATAAATAGTTGAAATTACTAAAAATACTATAGCATAAAGAGCGAGGTATTTATCTCATCCTAAAAACCTCGCTCTTTATGCTAAAGTATTTTTAGAACCCCTCATATGCGTAATAATCTCTGTTTGTTTTAAGTTTCAATGCTACTCTTTACTTTCAATTGAAAAAAGCTTTTCCATGTTTATTTTTCATTGTTTTTTTTATAGTAATTTTAGAAAATCCTGCGCCCTTTTCATTGAATTACTGTTCCCCCATGACATATTTCTCTAAAGAAAAATCCTCCCACGTAGCCCCCTCCCCTCAACCCCACCCCCAAAACCCAAAAAAATCCCCTGAAAACGACTGTACACTTCCCAATAACCATTATTATATGTAAACACTGGTCGAAGTTTGTAACTTGCAGCCCCTCCCCCCGGGACTTTGGGGGAGCAAGCCATTCCCAAAGACATAGTTCTAATAGTTTTTGACTATGTGGGACAAAATGGCTATCTCAAAATTTTGATCTGTTGACTTTGGAGAAAAAATGAGCGTGGGAGGGGGCCTAGGTGCCCTCCAATTTTTTTGGTCACTTAAAAAGGGCACTAGAACTTTTCATTTCCTTTAGAATGAGCCCTCTTGCGACATTCTAGGACCACTTAGTCGATACGATGACCCCTGGGGAAAAAAAACAAAAAAAAAACAAATAAACACGCACCCGTGATTCGTCTTCTGGCAAAAAATACGAAATTCCACATTTTTGTAGTTAGGAGCTTGAAAATTTTGTAATCGGGTTCTCTGATACGCCGAATGCGATGGTGTGATTATTGTTAAGATTATGTGACTTTTAGGGGGTGTTTTCCCCTATTTTCTAAAATAAGGCAAATTTTTTCAGGCTCGTAACTTTTGATGACAAAGACTAAATTTGATGAAACTTATATATTTAAAATCAGCATGAAAATCTGATTCTTTTGATGCATATTTTAGCATCAAAATTCCGTGTTTTAGAGTATCGTTTACTATTGAGCCGGGTCGCTCCGTACTACAGTTCGTTACCACGAACTGTTTGATGCTAGAGAACCCTGCGCCCTTTTCATTGAATTTTTCTTCCCCCATGACAGATTCCTCCAAGGAAAGATCATCCAACATAGCCCCCTCTCCTCAGCCCCACCCCCAAACAAAATAAAATCCCCCTGAAAACGTCTGTACACTTCCCAATAACCATTACTATATGTAAACACTGGTCAAAGTTTGTAACTTGCAGCCCCTCCCCCAGGGATTGTGGGGGAGTAAGTCATCCCCAAAGACATAGTTATTATGGTTTTCGACTATACTGAACAAAATAGCTATCTCAAAATTTTGATCCGTTGACTTTGGGAAAAAACTGAGCGTGGGAGGGGGCCTAAATGCCCTCCAATTTTTTCGGTCACTTAAAAAGGGCACTAGAACTTTTCATTTCCGTCAGAATAAGCCCTCTTGCGACATTCTAGGACCACTTAGTCGATACGATGACCCCTGGGAAAAAAAAACAAAAAAAAACAAATAAACACGCACCCGTGATTCGTCTTCTGGCAAAAAATACGAAATTCCACATTTTTGTAGATAGGAGCTTGAAAATTTTGCAATTGGGTTCTCTGATACGCCGAATGCGATGGTGTGATTATTGTTAAGATTCTGTGACTTTTAGGGGGTGTTTTCCCCTATTTTCTAAAATAAGGCAAATTTTTTCAGGCTCGTAACTTTTGATGACAAAGACTAAATTTGATGAAACTTACATATTTAAAATCAGCATGAAAATCTGATTCTTTTGATGGATATTTTAGCATCTAAATTCCGTTTTTTAGAGTATCGTTTACTATTGAGCCGGGTCGCTCCTTACTACAGTTCGTTACCACGAACTGTTTGATGCTAGAGAACCCTGCGCCCTTTTCATTGAATTTTTCTTCCCCCATGACAGATTCCTCCAAGGA